>NC_041383.1:603052540-603069720 GCF_002162155.2 Triticum dicoccoides
TGGCATTTCTTTTAAAGCCCTTTATGTGGTGTCGCTAAGACGCCCGACTGTGGCATTTATTTTTAAAGCCCTTTATGCGGTGTCGCTAAGACGCCCGACTGTGGCATTTTTTTTAAAGCCCTTTATGCGGTGTCGCTAAGACGCCCGACTGTGGCATGCTTGTTATTTATTTCATAATTTTAATATTACTATGTTATTGCATACTCATAAATAACATGCTTGCGTGCATCAGAATTTTTATTATCTTTGGTGACTGACGTCATGAGCATAAAATATTTTTAGCACATCATTGTTATATTATACCTGTGTTCGGAATGTTTGCGAGTACATTCAAAGTACTCACTGGCTTGTCCCTGGCTATTGTCTTGGCCAGATTTCTTTCGCGGAGAGGAGCGACCGTGGCGACAGCCCCAGAACCTAAACAACGGTGATAGCAGCCTCGTGAAGATAGGAGTTAACCTGGTCAGCTGTTCCTGTGGGAATTGGAGTCCCATAGACACTGTTGATCCACAAACCGCTTCCATCATCAAACATTAGAAACCATTTGTTGTACTCACAGGCCAGAATGGTCTTGTACTACATATTTTGTATTTTGCTTGGAATTTCTGTATCAAGTTGGTGCCTCATCAGCTAACAGTTATCCTGGGGCCGGTGAGCACAAGGGCCATTTTCTGGAAATTAACACCCGGAGAATCGGTCCCCACAATGTCATCCACTCATTGGACAGAAGGCGCCTATGATACGTCGACACGTGGCACGGCCCAACAGAGGCCCATTCCTGTGAAAAGGCCGGCCCGTTTGACTTGGTCAAAAGGTGACGGGACGGCCCATAGAAAGCCTGTTAACGGCCTGTTCGCATATAGCCCATTTACAGCCCGCTAACCCAAGGCCCATTACGCCCTATCCGAATTAGGCCTAGTAGCGTCATCTGGGCCGTCCAATATGATTCCAGCCCATTTTCACTTCTGGCCCATGTATGGCCCATGACGTCTTTCGGCCCATATGAGGCCCTATGTAACTCTTGGCCTATTAACGGCCCGTGGTGAAACTGGCCCGCAATGAACAGTGTATCACTTTAGACCCATTAACGGCCCATGGTGAAACTGGCCCGTAATGAACAGTGTATCTCTTTATACCCATTAAGGGCCCGTTATTCAGTTGCGCTGTCTCTAGCCCATGTTATCTTTTGGCCTTCTCAGAGCCCATTTATTCTTGGGCTCATTTGCAGCATTTGATTACTTACGGCCCGTTACTGTCATTTTCTTCTTGTGGGCCAAATTCAGTCCGTTGTTATAGTCGGCCGTTTTGTGGTCCGTTAGTCCGTTGGGCCATTTTCATAGCATCACCAAATACGGCCTGTTAACGACCTGTTATGGTCAGCCCATAAAACGTACGATTTCCATTATAGGCCCGTCTATGGCCCATTAAAGGCCAGTACAAGACCCATAAATGAGTCGGCGGCCCATGGATCCTATGTGACGTACAAGGCCCATGGATCCTGCGAGACGTAGAAGGCCCATGGATTCTGCGAGACATAGAAGGCCCATGGATCCTGCGAGACATAGAAGGCCCATGGATCCTATGAGACGTAGAAGGCCCATGGTCGGGCGAGTTGGCCCCCGTTTGAATGATATAGCATATTCAAAGAATTATCCTACTCAATACTATCACCTCTAAAAAGCATACACTATACAACAAAGAGATCAAGGCATAGAAAGGTAGAATAATCCTACACTATACAATAAAGAAATTACAGCCGATTATACCCACTGGGCATTATGGTACGGCACAGGTGATAATAAAGCATACACAAACAACAAATTACATACACTGGGCAAATACGGCTCATACATCATGGACGCGCATCAACTTAACTCCATTTGAACTATAATCTCTTCAGAAAATAGGATTGGTCGGATTCAGATAGCACAAATTTCAGTCTTCAAAATCTCCAATTCCTTCATGGTTACCTCGGTGTTTTGTTTCATTTTTTGACTCCTCCATCTAGTACCTGCATGTCTAGTCTCAACTTGTTGATTATACGTTGACAATCATGTACACGTTGTCTTACCACCTCTAGTTGATGCTCAAGAACATCAGCACATTCCAATTCCAATCCATAATCATTCGGTAACGGCCATGCCGCACTGCTCGCAGATTTTTGTGTTGATGTCACTTCATCCTGAAATGTTTCTGTAAGTACACATGACTAGGGCATAATGTTACACGTCACTTTCACAAAAAAAATGTTACACGTCATGAAGCATAAGCAAGTGATATTTTAAAAATTATAAAAAAAGATAGTCTGTGCAGCCTGCATACAGAAATCCCTCTTAGCTCACCAGAGGAGCATGATGTTGGGGCCCAATCGAAAACACAGACAAGTTACAAATTTAGAAAGCATGTTGCGTATAAGTAAGCAAGCAGTTGGCCATTTTGTACCTCAATTAAAGTCTTAGGGAGCATAATGAACAGCAGAGGGTTTCATACAAACATACTACAGGAGGCAAAACTATGCAATCATTAGCGTAGTATAAACTAGATTGTGAGCCTCATGCAATAATAGTTGGTTAATAGACTTCAAAGCTTCAGGCACACTTCGGCGGAGTAATTAAATGGTAAGGCCTTTAATTATGTCAACTAATAGTGATACAAGTACCGAACATCAGGCATAATTATTTGGGCATCTCATTAAGTGAGGACAAATAAAGCAATTGAAAAGAGAAAATTAACTATGCCTGAAACAAACAAGGAATTGAATTGTTCAGTTGCATACAGTGACTTACCTTAGCAGGTTGAAGAGGCTCAGCGCAGCTCCTACTTCTCTTGCAAGGCTCCTTCCTAACATCTTGTACATGGAAATCGTCAATCTTATCTTCATTGCACCCCATCTGCAAGGTGACACAAACTAGTTACTCGTCTCCTTGGAAGATAAATATGCATACTTTCTAGTCTGTGAACACAAAAGGATGAGATTATAACAAAACAACACCACATAATGAAACATGCCGCATCTCTTGCACTTGCACACAATGAAATGAGCATTTACTATGTCTGCACTATGTAAAAACTAGGCATACCTTCGAACTGGATCTCCAGGTACTCTTGGAGAGCCTACTGTAGTGTACAGCCAAACCTTTATGTCACCTATGAGTTAGACAAGGCCCCACTACAGCAGCCCTTAGTGTTTAAATTGTTGACAAGCTCTGTTAGAGTGTTAGGTCAAGAATAGCAAGTAATCAAAGTAAACAGTCCTAGTATGGCTGGCTGATGCAAACAAGCAATTGAACAGATGTGTGAGCAAATCTTACATATCAAAAAAAGAAGCAAAGAAGGAGTCTTAAAGACCATCACTTGACTGACCAGATTTAAGGGGCATTTAAACATCGTGTGAAACATATGAACTAACATAAACATTGCATATTCCAGATTCTACAATGGAATGCACATGTATTAGGTTATGCCATGTATGATGATGCCTAAATGTACAGATAGCAGGCACGAGCGATTCATCATTGCACGCAGAATTGAATTGCAGGTTAAGGGCCAGTTCGATTCCTCCTTTTAGGGTATATTGTCAAAATAAGCCATAAAAGATGTAAAGAAGTCATTTTTGAGTTATGGGCTTGGGCTTAACTAATTTCACTTTGGAGGGGGGTGTTTCGGGTAGAACCTCATTAAAAACTGACGGGAAGGGGAATAGTGAAATGACTCTGTTGTCTGCCTATATTACACTCAAAATGCAACTGCTGACGCCCGTGTCACACCTAACCCTCAAGTAAAAACAAACACACAAGCATTCATTGCCCTGCCCACTTGCATCTCCTCTTCCCTTTCCCTCTACCTCGATCCCCTGCCTGCAACACTAGGGTTCCTCCAGCGAGCCGTTGCCACTGGTCCCATCTGGCTTGGTCCTCGACGATGCTATGTCCAGCTAGGCTACATGGCCGGCGGGTAGGAGCAAATCTCCCTGGCTGCTCCTCCCTCTGGCGCCGCCCCTCATTCTCATGGTCTCCAGTAGCGGCTCCACTGTGGTTCGTCCAACGCACTACTCCAGCGGGCGCTGCACAACTACGGCTGATGCCACACTGCGGCAGAAGGCACCTTGTTCCCCCTCCCCTCCTCCCAGGCCATGGCCTTGAGGTGCTGTTGAAGGATGAGCTCATCCAACAAGGTGAGGATCTCCTCTGATTTTTTGCCAAATTTTCATTCTGATCCACTATACGATGAATTGCTATGAGCTGCTCCTGCTGCTGCTATATGATGCATTGCTATGAGCTGCTCCTGCTGCTGCTATATGATGAATTGCTATGAGCTGTTGCTGCTGTATGATGAGTTGCTATGAGCTGCTGCTGCTATATGATGAATTGCTATGAGTTGTTGCTGCTATATGATGAGTTGCTACAAGCTGCTCCTGCTGCTACTATATGATGAATTGCTATGAGCTGCTCCTACTGCTGCTATATGATGAATTGCTATGAGCTGCTCCTGCTGCTGCTATATGATGAATTGCTATGAGCTGCTACTGGTATATGATGAATTGCAGACTGCTCCTGTTGTATGATGAGTTTCTATGAGGTGCTGCTGCTGCTATATGATGCTTTCAGGTGGTGCTGCTATATGATAATAACCGGCCACTTGGACCATCGAATTTCAATAAATAATTGTTCTTCATTTAAATGTGGGTCATGCGTTCTTCTTTTAAATTAGGCAATGGGATATCTATGGAAAATATTCACCAAAGTAGATTGTGCCAAGTAGATGGTATCTTTGTATTTGCATTTTGAGCAAATAGTGATGGTCTGTTTTCCTATCATATTAATTACTGCACTGGGTTCAATTTGTGATGTTTGCAAGTCAAATTAATTTCCATATGGGCAGCAAAATGAAAAATATATATAATGCAATCTAGACTTTCCACTGATCATACCAAAGATAAGCTGAAAACGCAATGAAAATAACTGGTTGGCGTATTACATGAAGCTTATATTCACAGGTGCTTATTTTCTTAGGATAACTCATAATAACTGTCCCTAAGAAACTTGGCTAATAGAACTGGCATACAAATAACATGTCATGATGATTGCAATGGAGGAGTGACGTACCATAGCACAATGTATAGGCTCACCGCTGCCTCTCCTTTTTTTGCGATGTTCCATGAAATTGCCACATACATCTTGTACTTTTTCATTGTGTAACCCTATCTGCAAGTTGACACGGCTAATTTCAGACATCTCTACATGATACTACATTGCATATCCCTTGCGCATATTTAAACCACCAATTAACGATTGTGTGCGTACCATAAACTAGCCATGACTCTGTATGCTGAACTGGCAGGCACTCTAAGGCAGCCTAATGTAGTGCACTGGAATTCCTACATGCCACCTACGATTTTGTGTAATGTACTGCCCCTGTTCCTAAATATATGTCTTTGTAGAGATTCCAGTATGGACCACATACAGATGTATATAGATGCATTTTCGAGTGTAGATTCACTCATTTTGCTCCGTATGTAGCCTATAGTGGAATCTCTAGAAAGACTTATATTTAGGAACGGAGGTATGAGGTAGTATCATGTATCACATCTACATATCTAATTTAGCAACCAGTAGTAGAAATCATCGTCTGCACAAAGGGATTACTGGTCGAAAATCCTAGCAAAGCACGCTGGCAGGCACAGAACAATACAAGAGAGAGAGACGCGCTTACAAGATCATAGCAATGCCTCAGTCTAGGATCTTGGTTGGCCAAGCTGTTAGATCCAGAAGAAACATCGTCCTTGTAGTTTTTGCCAGCTGCATAACAGGTAACAGCGACCGGTTAGTATATTTGAAGTACATCGGGCAGGTGATGCTGGACGGGTTTAAAGGTGACAAGTACCTAGGCCGTGGCGGGTGCTTGGCATCTCTCCAAACGGTGGGAATCAGGTTAGAAACATCGAGGGTGATGACGTTGCGCTGGCTGTCAGGGTCTCGTAAGGAGATCTAGAACCGTCGAGTAGGGTGTTTGTGGAGCGGCTCCGGTAGGGTGGACTAAGCGGATCTATGGCCGTGGACGAGGGCCTTGGTGAAGCTGTTCCGGTGGTTAGGTTAAGATGGTGTCGACGACGCGGATCTGCGGCCGCGGACGGGGCATCAAAAGCTGCTGCGGTGGTTGGGTTAAGGATGGTGTCGACGATGCGGATCTGCGGCCGTGGACGGGGCGTCAGAAGCTGCTCCGGTGGTTGGGTTAAGGGTGGTGTCGACGATGCGGATCTGCGGCTGTGGAAGGGGCGTCAGAAGCTGCTCCGGTAGGTTGGATGAGGGTGCGAGGAAGCGGATTTGAGGCCATGGACTTGTGAGTTGGCAAAGCGGCCCCGGTAGGGTTGAGAATGGTATAGGGAAAGCTACTCCGGTAGGGTTGACACTGGTGTCGGCGAAGCGGCTCCGGTAGGGTTGAGGAAGGTGTCGGCGAAGAGGCTCCGGTAGGGTTGAGGAAGGTGTCGGCGAAGAGGATCAGAGGCCGTCGATGGGGGCGTCGGTGGGGCGGCTCCGGGGGGTGTGGACGAAGCGTCTCCGATGGGGAGTATGAATGAGCCGTTGTAGATGTACGACAGTTGACGAGGGTACCGGTGAAGCAGATTCGGCGCCGTGGACAAGGCTGGCACTGAATGGGCTGTGGTACAGTGGTGGATGAACAGTCTACTTGTTTCTAGGGGAGGTGGGAGGGGTAGATGCGGCCGCAGAAGCAGATCCGGCGAGGTGGACGCCACTGACAGTGAATGGGTTATGGTACGCTGGTGGATGAGCAGTCTAGGGTTTCGAGAGGGGAGGGGAGAAAGGGCGATGAAGTACGGACCCGTGATGTAAGATGCTCTAGTGCTGTGGAGTTAGTCGTTTTTGCGGGAGGGGGAGACGAAATGGGGGTGCCGTGTAGTGGGGGGAATCAGAAGTTACCAAAGCAGCCTCGACCTATCATGTAGATGAGGGAGGTATTATAACTGTTGGTCTCCGTGCACCAAGGACAAAAGGGGGATTTCGCATGCTAAAGACTAAGGTGGCAGAAATTTTAGAAGGGGGCAAGAGATTTTGCCGCCCGCAGGATCGTTCGTATCCAGTTTCAACTAATTTTGGACCGTGCTAGCGGGAAGGTCATGCTAGACTGTGTACACGGGGCACGCGTCAGCAGTTAATAACTGGTGTGAAGTCCACCCCAGAAAAAAGACAATAGCTCGGGATGATGCCTCGATAACTTGGACGTTCACACGGGCGCGGCCAATCGTACGGGTGTAGTGGCGCGTTCACAAAAAAGGGATCAAATGCTCAGCCTATGTATTTCTCGTGTAAATAGATAATTTAGTGCCATTGGTTATTTACTTTAAACATAATGCATTGACGTGTTTGTGTAGAGGCGCACAAAAAGAAATGGATATTATAGTTAGATACTTAAAATGTTACCTCATATGATTACATAGCCTCCATTTCATAAATTGCGTACCCGTTGAATTCATATATGAATATTACATATATTACTTCAAAATAGAAACTTAAATCATCCAAGACTAATGAATTTGAACGCAAGAGTAACAATGGTGCATGTGCATTATAGCTACATTGGTTGTTTGAGGAAACATCACTGTAACTTTGGCATGCACAACTGAAAAGGTTTATGTAAATAGAAAAAAATGTCATATGTGAGTGTCCAATCTTTATAGCGTTGAATCGATATTGTACCTTTGGCCACGATACGAAGTAGATATTGACTTATGTTCAAGCGATGCACGTCCATGGTCGCTAGATAGTGATACGTGAATGAATTGTGCAATCTCTCTCATACGCATACATATCTCATTTCCCTGTGGGCATCGGAATCACGCACGCACACTTCGTGTATTTCTCTCCCTCCGTCAGGGTTAAATTTGTCTTTCTACCCCATCCTACAAGTCTCTCACACAGAAACACACACTCTCTCTATGTCTAACACGCCCACCCCTTTAATTCCGCCCACCAACAGCCACTAATGTCTCAAAGTATAATAATGTCTCTCACACATATGCTATCTACCTATCCCTTGATATAGCTAGATATGTGTCACACAAACTCCTTCTCCCTACTAGCAAGATGCCCATGTGCGTTGCACGGAACATCAAGATGCATTTGTATGAGAAGTTTATCTTGTGGGAGAAAAGGATGAACGAGGGAATGCCTTATTTGCAAATGCGGAGAGGGTTGTGGGTATCTTTTTGCAAAATTGCCATATTTCCCTTCCTGTCCGTCGGATATAAATCGGATGGCCTATATTCCAGGATGGCAGGAACACCATCATCACCAACTCTATTTTTTTATAAGAGTGGAGATATGTGAGTGTCAATGCCCCCCCCCCCACACACACACACTTCCCAACACCGAAGGAGTAGGGTGACACCTCAATCTTGATACTAATCTATCGATTGGCTTCTCTCTCAAACATACACACACACACTACTCGGCACCGAAGAAGTAGGGTGACACCTCGATCTTGATACTAATCTATCGACTGGATTCTCTCTCAAACATACACACACACACTACCTGGCACCGAAGGAGTAGGGTGGCACATTGATCTTGATAATAATCTATCGACTCCTCTTTCAAACACACACACACACACACACACACACACACACACTCGCTAGTTGTGCCTCTGTGCCTACCGCGCACACTCTCAGTACGTCTTTCTCTCCCTCCCCCCCAACAATGACAGCAGAAGGGTGACAACTCGATCTGATCATCTGTCAATTGGTTTCTCTCTCAAACATTGTGTCTCGGTGCCTCGCTTGGTAGCCCCCTCGATATGTAGACTTCTCGCGCGCGCACAGCTGTAGTGACGATGACGCTGAACCCAGTGTGCCTTGTTTTTACCTGCCTCATGTGATAGTTTTCACCCTGTTTTCTGTTAATAAACAAGGCAACCTTTTCTTTGTTACTACTAGTGAATCTGAAATCATTTGGGGCAGACATAAAATATATCACTTCAACCCAATTATCGCAGCAACTATTTTAAAAGAAATTAGCTAGCTGCCCGTGCGTTGCACGGAACATCAAGATGCATTTGTGAGTAGTTTATCTTGTGAGAGAAAAGGCTGAACGAGGGAAGGCCTTATTTGCGAACGTGGAGAGACGTGTGGGTATATTTTTGCAAAATTGCCATAGTTTCTTTCCTATCCGTTAGATATAAATCCGACGGCCTATATTGCAGGATGGCACGCACACCATCATCACCAACTCTGTTTTCTACTCCCTCCGTCCGAAAATACTTGTCATCAAAATGGATAAAAATAGATGTATCTGAAACTAAAATACGTCTAGATACATTTCCTTTTATCCATTTTGATGACAAGTATTTCCGGACGGAGGGAGTATTTGTCTTTTTAGAGATTTCAACAAGTGACTATGACCGGACCTTACCAACATACTCAAAAAAGTAGTCCATAATTTTGATGTTACCCTCTTTTCTTGGCGGTGCAGTGCCATCTGGATACCTCATAAATTAATCAAGGACAAATCTGACCCCTTCCTGAAAAGACATACGTAGCAAAATGAGTGAATCTACACTCTAAAATATGTGTACATACACATCCGTATGTGGTAGTCCATTTGAAATCTGAAAAAGACAAATATTTAGGAACGAATGGAGTATATATAAGAGTAGACATGGAGATATATCTCCAGCATGGTCTACAAAAAAATATGCTGGGCTGGTTAGCGCCGGATGCTCGCAACGCGATGACATGAGTTCGAATTCTGTCTTTTAACTTTATATTTGTATATTATATATTACTCTACTTATTTAATATATACTTGTTTCGCTACTGTACTGACAGTGGAACCCATAGAGTACTTAGAATATTAAGGATGACCTTGTTTCTTTTTAACTTTCTGTACGAAGCTGTAGCCACCCTGCAAGTCACGTGTACACTGTACATGCAATTAACTTTTTATAGAGGGACAATCATACAGGCAATTAACTCAAATGGATTGGATGTCACTCTATTATTTCCAGCATAAAGAGCATCTCCAACGGCAGCCGGCAAATTTCCTCCCGCTTCCTTCCGCGGAGGACGACATCAAACGCCAGCGGCATACATTTTTACAACTCTAACCCACCAGATGAAATTCGTGCAAACACGGACTAATTTCATATAAGCATGAAGGATTTCGTATAAAAAAGCCGGATCTTCATATAAACATGATGGATTTCATTACATTTACATGAGCTAAGAGGTGCCAATCCGGCTCTCTTGTATAATTAATACTCCCTCCGTCCGGAAATACTTGTCCTAGAAATTGATATGTCTAGACTTATTTTAGTTCTAAATGGCCGCCCGCGGATCCCTTTTTCATCCTCATGTCCGTCAGACACTTGCGGAGTCGACGAAGGTCCTCGGAAGAGACGAAGCAGCAAAGAAACCACCTGAATCCGCGGTCGTCGCCTCAGCGGTGGCCTTCATGGGTCCCAAGTGGCGGCGGCCTCCTGTGTTCTACTTCTCCTCAATGATGGCGGCGAACACGGAGAAGCTGGCCACCGACTCATCGCTCTCCACGCACCCGGCTTCTGTCTCTGCCTGCATGGCGCTGCCACAGGCACGGGAGGCGCGCCCACAGACACGGGAGGCACGGCCACCGCAGACACTGGTGGCGCAGTACAACGCGGCAGCGACGGCGCTCGTACCGGCGTGCTCGCCGCCATGCCAGTGTGGAGCAACTAGCCACTCCTCATCGAGCTGAACTAGAGCAGCGAGTTGCTGAACCACGCGCCTGCTTGGGGCGGCAACTGGCTCTGTCGGGCCAAGCGAGGTTGGTGAAGCACCGAGTGGCCTCGCCCGTATCCGGAGGGCTTGGCAGGCCACCCAGCCGGGTAATATGCCGGAGAACGGCTCATCGGAAGCCATCGAAAGGGTCGAGAAAATGGTGAAGGAGGAGATGGGGGAGCGCCGGAGGGGTGCGATTCTTGCCTGCTGTCTGTCTGGCCTCGTGTAAATAGAGGGCGGACGGTAGGAGCTTGGCCGGCGTCTGGCCTCGTTTAAACTGAGGGCGGACGGGAGGAGCTCGGCCGGTGTTGCGTTTAATTCCGGCCTGATCATGACGGACGTGTGGCCGGAGTAGGATTCTCAGTTTGCATGCAGGTTTAACGGAGGGGTTTAATGGAGGCGTCGGGCATGCAGCGGGCGGCGCAGTACTATTCGATTTGGCAGCATTAATGAGCCGTCAAATCACAAAGGCCCTCGCCTCTCGTGAAACCAACCGAGCTAGACTGCCCCACCCTCTAGCCTTTTAAAAAATGTATATACTCCACTTTTGTACAGTAGTAGTATCGATGGATTGCGCCATGAAGCAAAACTTGAAATTAAAAAAAAGGTGGTACATATAGAGAGCGCTCGTGAACTATGTGTCATAAATGGCAATAAATAAAGTACTACATGATACTTATATGATACATGGCGCAGGAGTACTAAGTATTATTAACACAGTTTTGCTAGAACTCATCTAGATGAGATATAATTTGGGGGCTGTTTGGTTTGTGACTAACTTTGCCAAAGGTTGCCACACCTAAGGTTAGGAAAATTTGACCAACTTAGGTGAGTGTTTGGTTCAAGCCACACTTTAGGCAAGCCACACTAGAGCCCCACATGGCATACGCACAAAAAGTGTGGCAAGATTCCCTTAGGCTTGCCAACTTGTGGCTCTCATTTTGATGAACTAACCTTAGGCAAGCTTGGCAAAAATATGTGGCAAAGTGTGGCAATGCAAGGCCTAGAATCAAACAGCCCCTTGGTCCCATTCATCTTTTATAGCCATTGGATGTGATGCTATAAGATGCGTGTGTGCTGACGTGGGTTGTATTTGTTCTTGTGCAATGAACTGACCACTGCATGTCATGTTTGATAGTCTCAAGTCATTAAAAGCATACAAGCCCCACATCTCTTCTTGGTTGATTCCTCTACTAGTATTTGGTTTTCGTAAGATGACTTAATACTCACCTAGATGGAGGGAGTATTCGATTTGAGAGCGGGCGGCGCAGTTCCCGAGATGCCTTTAATGCAGACGAGGGAGGGAGTAGCGGTTCCCGATATGTTGAATGGCCAATGCATCCTCCTTCAATTAATGCATGAGGGAAGTAATGGGAGGAGGTCCGGAAAAGAGGTTGCACGATGTGAATGCAACGCAGTTTGCCCTCATTGCCCTCATATAAAGGCGCCCCTCCTCCATTCCAATGCATCTACCACATCGTACGCACCTAAGCACTTGCCTAAGCACCTACACTAAGCGCAAAAGAGATCGCTCCAGACCCATGGCGGTCATGCGCGTGAGCGGCCAACGGCTGCACCAAATGGTCCACGACGCTGGCCCGCGGCATGGCGCCGAGGATCATCTCTAGACGGTGTTGGAGACCGGCTGGTGGATGGCCGCCGTCGATGCCAACTACGACTCTCAGTTGGACCAGATGATCGTCGCCACCA
The DNA here is from genome assembly GCF_002162155.2 of Triticum dicoccoides. Taxonomy (NCBI): domain Eukaryota; kingdom Viridiplantae; phylum Streptophyta; class Magnoliopsida; order Poales; family Poaceae; genus Triticum; species Triticum dicoccoides. Next base: position 603,065,022 of record NC_041383.1, read on the forward strand.
GCAACAAGTTCACCGTCCTCAAGAAGCTCGCGGACGACATCGCCGTACCCCTCCAGCCAGCGCGCATGGGCTCCTCATTGCCTACCACCCTAATCGGCCTCCATGGTCGGAACCTCTTTCAAGCACTGGTGGCCCTGCGACTGCCCGCTGACGCCACGAAGAATGTCCACCTGGAGGTCGCACTCGGCGCGAGGCGCCTCTGTCGGCGTTCTAGGAACGGGGGTCCCCAGACTTTCCTGCCTGCGGTGTAGCTCAAGGGGCGTCCCAGCATGGCCCATCTTCATGAGCACGAGCTCAAGACCCTTGCGAGGGGCTAAGCCTCGCGGGGTGGACGACAGGAAGCTTCCTCAGGCACAGCCTCGTCAGGCTGGCTCGCGAGGAGGCGGAGAGATCAAGGCGGAGTACCTCACGAGGTGCCCATGACGCAAGCCATGACGACCAAGGGCGCCAGGCGGGCGCCAGCCCGCGCAGTGTCCTTCTTTCCTCTTTGGTGCGAAGGGAGCAAGCGCAGGCGAGAGCATCAGGCAAAGGCATCCATTTCGGTGCAACAAGACCAAGACCGTCGCAACGGAAGGAAGGAAGTCATCGTGGAGCCCAAGAAGGCGTCACCGCCGGAGCCTTTGGCAGGCGAGGACCAACTTTAGTCAGGATAAGTGTACTAGATGTTCCCCTTCAAAATGGCCAATTGTTGGCGCCCTTCCCGCTCAATATTTGGGAAGAGGCCCAGGGCCTTTGCCTATAAATAGGACTAGCCACTCTCGAGGCAGGGGATCGACAAGTCGAACCTTAGCCAGAACCACCAATGCAAGAACCCCTCCCCTCGCGAGGCTGTTCTTCCGTGTATTGTTCATCATCAGCCCAAGAGGCAATCCACCACACCACAAACTAGAGTAGGGTATTACACCACAATGGTGGCCCGAACTAGTATACACCCTGTGTCTCTTGTGTTGCTCTTTTCATAGCTTAGATCCTAGCGAGGAGGCGAGGTGCGGGTAGGTAGAGGACGAGATCTTCGTGCGCACCCCAGTGTTTGAACCTAGAGGGTCCGCCGGAACCCGAAATCCGACATTTGGCGCGCCGGGTAGGGGTGCACCGAAGCTTTTCCTTCCGCTGACCCGCTCTCCGCCGACACCGCGACTCGCCAAGCGATGAGCGGCGCGCCGCCCACTTTGGTCGTTAGCGCTAGCGCGGGGCCAAGGGGCTCCGAGCCTTGGCCCCAGCCTTGCGACAGGTGCGGTGGCCGGACAAGTTACTGGCGGCTTCCGTGGCCCCTTGGGAAGAGCTGCGCAACCTCTTCCTCGCCCAGCACGCTGCGCCGGCGTCCCCAGTCATCGCGGCCCTCCTGGGCGGCTCGTAGGCGCCACCTTCGGGCCGCCACGTCAAGCCATTCGTCCGCCAGGTCGGGGCTGCCTCCACGCGGCAAGGGGCTCCCTCAGGTCGGTCGGCCCCAAGGCCGATCTGGCTTTCAGCTCGGAGGACCACCCCTCCAACTCAGCCTGCTCGGGCGCGCTCCCGATGCTATGCACCCCCACCATCTGCCAGGTGGCCGTCACCAGGACTCTCATCGACGGCAGCGCGGGCCTCAGCGTGCTCTCGATTGAAGCCTTCAGCCTCCTTCACATACCACCAGAGCGGCTTCAGCCCAGCCGGCCCTTCTTGGGTGTCAGGGGCGGGTCATCCAGCTCCCTGGGGCAGATCCGTCTCCCGGTAACCTTCGGCACCTACGACAACTTCCGCACGGAGCTAATCGACTTCGACATCGCCCCCATCGGCCTCCCATACAACGCCATCCTCGGCTACCCAGCACTGGCCCGATTCATGGCCGTGACTCACCCAGCGTACAACCTCATGAAAATGCACGGGAGCAGCGGCATCCTCACCGTGTCCGGAGACACCGGGGATGCGTTGCGAGTGCTCAAGCTCGCCTTCAAGGCGGCGGCGCCGCCGCAGCCTGCCGACTCAGACGCCCCTGAGCCCAAGGGGGCTGCACCGGCCAAGAAGAAGCAGTTGTTCACCCAAGACAAGGCAGAAACTAAGTAGATACTGGTCGACGAGGACGGATCCACTGACGCCGCCTTCACCATAAGCGCCAACCTCGAGCCCGAGCAGGAGGAGGCCCTGGTCAAGTTCCTGCGCGTGAACAAGAAGGTATTCGCATGGGAGCCCGATCAGCTGGCGGGGATCCCTAGAGGCGTAATCAAGCACCACCTCAACATGTGCCCCAATGTCCGCCCCGTGAAGCAGAAAGCAAGGCGGCAATCCACAGAAAAGCAGGCTTTCATCATCCAAGAGACCCGCAAGTTGGAAGCTGCAGGGGTCATTCGCGAGGTCCGATACCCGGATTGGTTGGCCAACCCAGTCGTCGTGCTAAAGAAAGGGGGGAAGGAACGTATGTGTGTCTGTCAGATTTCGGGTTCCGGCAGTCCCTTTAGGTTCGAACACTGGGGTGTGCGCGGAGGTCTCGCCCTCTACCTACCCGCACCTTGCCGCCTTGCTAGGATCTAAGCAATCAAAGGAAAAACACAAGAGACACGGAGTTTATACTGGTTCAGGCCACCATTGTGGTGTAATACCCTACTCCAGTGTGTGGTGTGGTGGATTGCCTCTTGGGCTGATGATGAACAATACAAGGAAGAACAGCCTCGCGAGGGTCTGTTCCTGGCTGGTGCAATGAACTGCTAGGGAGAGTTCAGTCGCCCTTTCTACTGGTTTTCTGGTGAGGAGTCGATCCCTCCACCTTGTGGGTGGCTAGTCCTATTTATAGGCAAAGGCCCTGGGCCTCTTCCCAAATATTGAGCGGGAAGGGCGCCAACAATTTGGCATTTTGAAGGGGAACATCTAGTACACTTATCCTGACTAAAGTTGGTCCTTGCCTGCCAAAGGCTCTGGTGGTGACGCCGGCTTGGGCTCCACGATGACCTCCATCCTGTCGTTCTGCTGGTCTTGGTCTTGTTGCACCGAAATGGCTGCCTTTGCTTGATACTCTCGCCTGCGCTTGCTCCCTATACACCAAAGAGGAAAGAAGGACACTACGCGGGCTGGCGCCCGCCTGGCGCCCTTGGTCGTCATGGCTTGCTTCATGGGCACCTCGTGAGGTACCCCGCCTTGATCTCTCCGCCTCCTCGCGAGCCAGCCTGACGAGGCCGTGCCTGAGGAGGCTCCCTGTCGTTTGCCCCGCGAGGCTTGGCCCCTCGCGCGGGTCTTGAGCTTGTGTTGATGAAGATGGGCCGCGTTGGGCCGCTCCTTGAGCCACGCCACAGGCCGCAGGCAGGCAAGTCTTGGGACCCCCGTTCCCAAAACGCCGACAGTAGCCCCTGGGCCCCATGCGCGCCTAGACTTGGCCGAGCAGAGAAGCGAAGGGGCAAGTGCGAAGCGCCGCGGGCCCCAACAGCCTGCAGCCTCGGGCGCCGCGTGGCGGTTGATTGGACATGGGTGGCCCTGCTTCCCCACACCTCCTCATTTTGCGCCCAGCTAGGCGGACCCGTAGTTGCACACAGTCTTTCCTCTTTTCGCTGCTCGACCATCCCCTGCTCCTCCTCCTCTCGAGTTCCAGTCTCTGCTTCCAATCCAATCTTGAATCCTCCCTCTTCCCGTCGCCATGGCTCCGACGAAGAAGGGAAAAGGGAAGAAACCGGTGCCTCCGCCTCGCGCGCTGTCGTTGGCGGCTCGCGCCGTTGATTGGTCGATCATACTCAACCGAGAAGGCTTGGGCAGGGTCAGCTCTGCTCTGGCCACCATCTTGAATGAGTGCGGGAGGACGACGGCCTGGCCCGCATCCCACTTCTCCATCGACAGGGTGGTCACCGAGGTCCAGTACTTTGTCGACGCCCTATGGGCGGGATTGGTTCCCCCCTTTTCTGATTTCTTCAACGATGTGCTTTCTCGTTACCAGATCCATATGATGCATTTGGGTCCGGAATCCATTACTCTTCTTGCCGTCTTCGCCTTTGTCTGTGAGGCGATGATGGGCATCCCTCCTTCGGTTGCCTTGCTGTGCCACTTCTTCTCTCTGCGCCTCGTCGATCCCACCCAATGCTTAGGGTGCGTGAGTGTAATGCCCCGGATTCGATGTGCTAGGTGTCTGCCAGTTATTCGCCGTCGTTGCCATGTCATTTGCTTGCGTGTTGCATTTTATCATGTCATCATGTGCATTGCATTGCATACGTGTTCGTCTCATGCATCCGAGCATTTTCCCCGTTGTCCATTTTGCAATCCGGCGCTCCTATGTCCTCCGGCGTTCCCCTTTTGTCTCTCGTTGTGAGCGGGTGTTAAACGCTGTCGGCATGGACCGAGTCTTTCCAAGCGGCCTTGGTATAGCACCAGTAGAGCTCCTGTCAAGTTTCGTGCCATTTGGAGGTCGTTTGGTACTCCAACGGTTAACCGTGTAGCCCAAACCCCCCCCCCCTTCTCTTTGCAGCCCAACACCCCTTCCAAACTGGCCCAAAACCCAGCAAACTCCCCTCTATGCTCTCGGTCGTTCGATCACGATCGTGTGGTCAAAAACCATGCTCCATTTGGACTCTCCTTGCTCCTCTAGCTATAAATAGGTGTCTCCCCCCGAATTTTCACGCAGATGAACCCTAGCCTCTTCCCCCGCCGCCACCGGACATGTCCACTCCGGCCGGACATGTCCAGCTTCCGCCTCACCCCGGCGAATCACGCGCCGCCACCTCTGCCGCACCGTCGCCCGCGCCCAATC
>NC_041383.1:603070107-603073106 GCF_002162155.2 Triticum dicoccoides
CCCCGGCCCGCGTGCTCGCCCCGCCGCCTCAGCCCTCTGCCCTCGCTGCAAGACGCTGGAGCCCGGCCGCCCCGCGCCTCCTCTTCCAAGCGCCGCCCTCAACCGGCCGGAGCCGAGCTCCGCCGCGCCTCCCTCGTCGCCCCTCCGGCTCGCCCCGGCCGTATCCGGCGAGATCCGGTCCGGATCCGCCATCTCTGACCACCCCGGCGTCTTCCCCGTCGTCTCCGGCGAGTTCTCCGGCCATCCTCGTCTCCCGCGCCGCCGTTGACTTTTCTGAGTTGGTAAAATTCTGCTAAGTCCCCGAATCTGTGACATTATCATGCCATGTTCATCGCATCGTATCTCTGCATCTGTAGCTCCGTTTCGTGCGTGTAATATGTGGAATTGTTCGCCTCAACGAGTACATCACTTCATTCCATTTCATCATGTTCATTTGAGTTCATCTTGATGCCTGAATCATTGTTGCAAGAGTGCTTCATAATGTTGTCTGCTGTCTGTTAACAGAACATGCTCATTTGTCATTTTTGCCATGATTGATGTGTGCATCCTATGAGGTTGATGTATACATGTGTTTTGAACTATGCCATGTCTTATTTACAGAGGTTCTTACCATGTATTTTTGTGATCAATGTGGTGACTAGCACAAACATGCAAACTAGGCATCGTGGTGTTGCTAATTTTAGTCCTTGTTCTGCTGTTATTTTGATGCCATGTAAACTTGATGCTACAGAGAGATCCATGTATATTTCGAGATACTTCAGTAAGGGTGTTTTGAACATATGATTGTTCTCTATCCATTCATGCCCCTGTTTGCAATTATGGAGTAGTCTAGCATGTCATTTTCGTGCTCTACTTTTGCTACAAAATGTTTCCTGGCAGATTGTTTACATGTTATTCAATTTTGCCAAGGTTGTTGTAGTTGATCCTTGCATGCTATGAACTTGTTCTTGACTTGGTTTGTTTCATAAACATGTCTTATTGCTGATGCTATGCTTATCTTGTCATGCAATGACTTGTGGTGACTGAATCAAGCTTGTTTAGTAGGGTACTTGTTGTTGCTGTTTTGCTAGGCTGAATCTGTTATTTCGTGATGCTATGTAAATCTGCTGCTACAAGTCATTCTATACATAATCTGGAGATGTTCACTAAATATGTTTTGTTCTACATGTTATGCCCTATCCATTCATGCCCCTAGTTGTAATTATAGCTTGTTGTAGCTTGCTCATATCTTGCTCCAAAGTTGCTAAATAATTTTGTTGTCAGCCTGTTAACATTAAGTTCAGTTGTTGCCATGATTATTGCTAGTGTTCCATGCACCCTATGAACTTTCTCTTGCCATGCTTAGCTTCATAAATATGTCTTCTTATTGTTAGTTGCCTTTCCATGCCATGTATTGCTCTGTGGTGAGTGGTACAAGCTCACCAACATGTCTGCATAATTCTATTTCTGCTATGTTTGAATCTGTAATATAACTTGCCATGTTTACATGGGTGCAATCATATTTTCTGATCCTTTTTGGCTTATGATCACTAAGGGACTTTTGATCTATGCAATTAGTAGATTCATGCCATGCCTTTGTTTGCCATGATAAGTTCCTATAACATGTTGTTTGGTAGCTCTAAACATTGCAACCTGATGTTATTTTCTGCAAAGTCTGAACTGTTATTATTTGCAATCTTGCCATTTGGGTTTGAGCATGTTCTAGTGATTTCTAGAGATAGCTCAGTGTTCATGTTTCATTATGCTTTACCTATGCATCATGTCCATGCCTTTTGTTATCATGTTAGGATGTTGTAGCATGTTTTTTTTATGCTTGCAAGATGCCTAGTTGCTGTTTTGAACAGATTGTTGCTATAACTTGTATAGTGTGTGTGTGTGTGTTGAACCGTTGCTCCGTTTTGAGTGTGCTCTATATGAAACTTTCTTGATTTTGCATGTAGTTTCATATTATCATGTTGCATCCTTATTTTGAGGTGTTTGCTTGATGTTTGTATGCATTTTGCATCAATGCCATGTTTAACTTGTTTTGCTCATATCTTCTAGGCCGTAGCTCCGAACTAAATGAACCTTATATGTAACTTGACTAGAATCTCGTGTAGATCATCTTGGTGCATTTTAACTTGCTGTTTAACAAATTGAAAAATAATGTTTATTCAGATCTGGACCAATTTCGAAATTTGCATATGAGGACTTACTGGAATTGTTATATGTTGTTCTCGGCCTCATTTAAACTTGCCTTGATGTGTTGCTCTTGTTTGCATCATCCCTTTCCATGAGTAGCTTCATGTAGCCTGGTTGTGCATCATTTCTTGTAAATGTGTGGTGTGTTTACTATGTTGTGTGCTTCTTCTCGATAGTTCCCGTTTCATTGCGATCGTGAGGATTCGTTCGTCTACGCTTGGTTCGGCTTCATCCGTTCGTCTTCTTTATGGACTCCTTCTTCCTTGCGGGATTTCAGGCAAGATGACCGCTACCCTGGATCTCACTACTATCATTGATATGCTAGTTGCTTCGTTCTATCGCTATGATGCGCTACCTATCACATGTTTATCAAACCATCCCAAATTGCCATGAACCTCTAACCTTTGACACCCTTCCTAGCAAACCGTTGATTGGCTATGTTACCGCTTTGCTCAGCCCTCTTATAGCATTGCTAGTTGCAGGTGAAGTTGAAGATTGCTCCATGGTGGACAGGATTTTGGTTGGGATATCACAATATCTCTTATATTATTAATGCATCTATATACTTGGTAAAGGGTGGAAGACTCGGCCTTTTGCCTGGTGTTTTGTTCCACTCTTGCCGCCCTAGTTTCCGTCATACCGGTGTTATGTTCCCGGATTTTGCGTTCCTTACGCAGTCGGGTGATTTATGGGAACCCCTTGACAGTTCGCTTTGAATAAAACTCCTCCAGCAAGGCCCAACCTTCGTTTTACCATCTGCCTCACCACCACCTATACCTTTCCCTTGGGTCGGCCAACCCAAGGGTCATCTTTATTTT
>NC_041383.1:603073316-603077666 GCF_002162155.2 Triticum dicoccoides
TGTCTAAGTGTTGGTCCGAACCGAGTAGACTGCGGGGCCCCCTCGGGGAAACTCAAGTTCTGGTTTTATTCGTAGGATGTCTCATCCGGTGTTGCCCTGAGAACGACATATGTGCAGCTCCTATCGGGATTTGTCGGCGCATTGGGCGGCTTTGCTGGTTTTGTTTTACCATTGTCGAAATGTCTTGTAAACCGAGACTCCGAGTCTGATCGGGTCTTCCTGGGAGAAGGTATATCCTTCGTTGATCGCGAGAGCTTATCATGGGCTAAGTTGGGACACCCCTGCAGGGTATAATCTTTCGAAAGCTGTGCCTACGGTTATAGGCAGATGGGAATTTGTTAATGTTCGGTTGTAGATAACTTGACACCAGATCCGAATTAAAACGCATCAACCGTGTGTGTAGCCGTGATGGTCTCTTTTCGGCGGAGTCCGGGAAGTGAACATGGTTTTTGGGTTATGTTTGACGTAAGTAGGAGTTCAGGATCACTTCTTGATCATTGCTAGCTTCACGACCGTTCCATTTGATCTCTTCTCGCTCTTATTTACATATGTTAGCCACCATACTTGCTTAGTCGCTGCTGCAACCTCACCACTTTACCCCTTCCTTTCCCTTTAAGCTTTGCTAGTCTTGATACCCATGGTAATGGGATTGCTAAGTCCTCATGGCTCACAGATTACTACAACAACAGTTGCAGGTACAGGTTACGCGATGTTCATGACGCGAGAGCGATGTTTGCTTGTTTGGAGTTCTTCTTCTGCTTCTTCTTCGATCAGGGGATAGGTTCCAGGTCGGCAGCCTGGGCTAGCAGGGTGGATGTCGTTTGAGTTTCTGTTTGTGTTTCATCCGTAGTCGGATGATGCTCTTATGTATTGTGATGTTGTATTCGAGTGGCATTGTATGCCTTATGTATGTATCCCCATCTATTATGTAATGTTGATGTAATGATATCCACCTTGCAAAAGCATTTCAATATGCGGGTCTATCCTTGGTGGGACCTTCGAGTTCCTTTTGGATAGGGTCGCATATTGGGCGTGACAAGTTGGTATCAGAGCCTCGACCGACCCTAGGAGCCCCCTTGATTGATCGTGTAGTTTGGCCGTTGTTGAGTCTAGAAGAAAATTGTTTTCGGAGTCTAGTTATATCGGAGAGTAGGAATTCTGTTTACTCCTCAGTACCTTCGTCGCTCTGGTGAGAAATCTTGACGTAGGTGTTTTGACTTACTCCTCTTCCCCTTCAAATTTTCCTTAGGATCATGCAGTGGGTTTTCCGATCGTTGTTCCTCAGCTCTTTTCGTCTGGTGCATTTCTCGTCAAGTCAGACTCGACCCTCTTCATCTTTGCGAGATCAATCCTTGGTTCTTCCTCCACGATGTTGTTTTCTCTGTCCTCAGTTGTTTTTCTTTTCCCACCCGCCCACCCCCTTCTTCTTCTCAGAACCGGAGTCCGTAATCGAGTATTCATCCTACTCGTGCGAAGTTTTTGCTCTCTCTCCTCAATGATTTCAACCGGTGTTTTTTTCTTCAAGATATTCGTCGTTTCCCCTTCCAAGTTACCTTTGTTTTCCCGCCCTCCCACCCTTTTTCTTCCCGGAGTCTGACTCTCTCTCGACCATCTATCTCATTGGTGCGGAACCTCTTCAGTCTTTCGTAAATCATTTCAACCAGTGAATTCTCGTCTCTGTGGACATTCTTCATTTCTTTTCCTTTTCGGTGGATTCAATTCTAATTTTTGGTAGTGATTATATTCTTTTCCTCGGCCCAAATATTTTCCTTGCTCGTTCGTCTCTCGCCAGTTTATCCTTTCGGAGTGTTCAAGACATCTCAGGAGATTCATCCGTGTTCGAATTAATTCAAGGTTGTCACCTCATTCAAATATCCCAATTGTTCCGGTGCTTCATCTATCTCGTCAACAATCCTTTCCGATGGTCTTATCTCTTCAGTGGGCCCTAACCCACAGGTCTTTTCCTAGGATCTTACCTGACTCTTCTAATTATTCCGGAGCTATCCTCAAATTCTTTTCAAGGTGTGACATAAGAATAGATCCCATCAGTCTCATGCCTTCTCCAAGATCTCGTTCAAATTCTTGTCATTGTTGGCTCAACCTCTTTGCTTTTCAGTCTACCGGAGTACCTCAATTATTTTGGTGTTGTTTCTCGTCGGCATTTGAAGACCGAAGAAGAGTTTTTCCTCTAAATCTTATCCGTCCTCTCGAAGAGTCGTGGTTCTAGCTTCATATCATCCTCTCGAATTATTTCAGTTTGTCAGATATTATTTCTTACCCATCCGGAGTATTTCAGGAGTTGATTTCTTTTTCGTTTCACCGGAGGCCATCGTTCCAGAAGAATTCTTCGCCCTCATCATTCCAGCTATCGTCCTCTAATTATCCCGGTGCTCTGTTCAAGCGTTCTTTAATTAGCTCATGATCTCTTTGTTCTTTTGCATCTAAATCCCCTCTAGCATATTTGTTCTTATAATTCTTCCCGGTGATTCATTCTCTTTCATCAGTCATTTTCCGAATTCTAACGGTGGTTCATTAAGATTCTTTTTCTTTGATTATCATTTTAATCCATTCGTTCTTTCAATCCTACCGGTGGTTCATGAAGACTTTCTCAAGTTTTGTGCCATTTACCTCTCAATCCTTTTCAAGAAGAATAAGTAGTATGCAAAAATCCATTGTTTGTCATCAATTTAATTTGATGAAGGATAAGCATACAATAAATCTTATTCTTATTTCATCCAAATGAGAAATCCCTTCCTTCGGAGTTTGTTCGTGAGGAATAAATTCTTGATTCCATGTGATTCATTTTTCTTTTCCGGAGTTCAAATTTTCCTCGGTTATTTCATCGGAACCTCCATCTAAATCACCGCAAGGCTCATCTTATTCTTTCATCCTTCATTCTATCTCATCATCCTTTTGTCACCAGAGTTCTTCATGGTGGTTCTTCATGATTTAATTCATTCCTCAAGAGTTCATCAAGATTTTGTTGGTGGAGTTCAAGTATCTTTTCTTCTCGCGTCTCGAAGCGCAAATAATTCTTCATTTTCTTGTGAAGTGGAGTTTTGCATTTCTTCGTTCTTCTCAGTTATCCAATCATTTCCGTTTGTGGTCGGTTACCACCTCATAATTTTTGAGATGTTATCCATAAGTCCACAAAAAGCTTATTCTTTCGTTGTTGATTTGTTCAACAACTCCATTCAATCCTTCCTTCTAAATTCTTTCCATTCCCTTCTTTCAATTCTTCCAGAGGCATTGCGTTGTTCCTCTCATCAAGTGTCATTCTATCTTGTAAAGGTCATGTTCTATTCTTTCCATGTTCAGTCAGAGTTCTGCCTAAATCCTTTTAGTCGTATTTGTTTCTTATCTCGTTCTATCCGGAGTTGTTCCATAGTCTATCTGATTCCGTGAGCTTTCGATTCTCGCCATTCTCGCCGTTCCTCTCTTTTTCTCGAGTGCTCTCGATTCTTTGCTTCTTTTCTTGAGCTCTTGTTTCCCTCATCCATTTTCCCATCCGTCTCGGTCCTAAGATCTCGGGACGAGATCTTTTGTTAGTGGAGGAGTGTTGTAACGCCCCGGATTCGATGTGCTAGGTGTTTGCCAGTTATTCGCCGTCGTTGCCATGTCATTTGCTTGCGTGTTGCATTTTATCATGTCATCATGTGCATTGCATTGCATACGTGTTCGTCTCATGCATCCGAGCATTTTCCCCGTTGTCCATTTTGCAATCCGGCGCTCCTATGTCCTCCGGCGTTCCCCTTTTATCTCTCGTTGTGAGCGGGTGTTAAACGCTCTCGGCATGGACCGAGTCTTGCCAAGCGGCCTTGGTATAGCACCGGTAGACCGCCTGTCAAGTTTCGTGCCATTTGGAGGTCGTTTGGTACTCCAACGGTTAACCGTGTAGCCCAAACCCCCCCCCTTCTCTTTGCAGCCCAACACCCCTTCCAAACTGGCCCAAAACCCAGCAAACTCCCCTCTATGCTCTCGGCCGTTTGATCACGATCGCGTGGCTGAAAACCGTGCTCCATTTGGACTCTCCTAGCTCCCTCTAGCTATAAATAGGTATCTCCCCCCGAATTTTTGCGCAGATGAACCCTAGCCTCTTCCCCCGCCGCCATCGGACATGTCCACTCCGGCCGGACATGTCCAGCTTCCACCTCACCCCGGCGAATCACGCGCTGCCACCTCAGCCGCGCCGCCGCCCGCGCCCAATCGCGTCGCGCCATGTCGCCACCGCCAGCCCCCTCTCTCTCCTCCGCCGCCAGGGCCCGCGCGGCCCAGATCCGGCCCGCGGGGCCCGCACCGCCGCCCGCCGCCGCTCGTACGGAGCCCGCGCCCCGCGCCGCCGGACTCCTC
>NC_041383.1:603078021-603108364 GCF_002162155.2 Triticum dicoccoides
CCTCGGCCCGCGTGCTCGCCCCGCCGCCTCGGCCCTCCGCCCTCGCCGCAAGTCGCCAGAGCCCGGCCGCCCCGCGCCTCGTCCTCCGAGCGCCGCCCTCGCCTGCCGTAGCCAAGCTCCGCCGCGCCTCCCTCGTCGCCCCTCCGGCTCGCCCCGGCCGGATCCGCCATCTCCGGCCTCCCCAGCGTCTTCCCCGTCGTCTCCGGCGAGTTCTCCGGCCATCCTCGTCTCCCGCGCCGCCGTTGACTTTTCTGAGTTGGTAAAATTCTGTTGTCCCCGAATCTGTGACATTATCATGCCATGTTCATCGCATCGTATCTCTGCATCCGTAGCTCGGTTTCGTGCGTGTAATATGTCAAATTGTTTGCCTCACCGAGTACATCATTTCATTCCATTGCATCATGTTCATTTGAGTTCATCTTGATGCCTGAATCATCGTTGCAAGAGTGCTTCATAATGTTGTCTGCTGTCTGTTAACAGAACATGCTTATTTGTCATTTTTGCCATGATTGATGTGTGCACCCTATGAGGTTGATGTCTACATGTGTTGTGAACTATGCCATGTCTTATTTACAGAGGTGCTTACCAAGTATTTTTCTGATCAATGTGGTGACTAGCACAAGCATGCAAACTAGGCATCGTGATGTTTCTGATTTTAGTCCCTGTTCTGCTGTTATTTTGATGCCATGTAAACTTGATGCTACAGAGAGATCCATGCATATTTCGAGATACTTCGGTAAGGGTGTTTTGAACATATGATTGTTATCTATCCATTCATGCCCCTGTTTGCAATTATGAAGTAGTCTAGCATGTCATTTTCGTGCTCTACTTTTGCTACAAAATGTTTCCTGGCAGATTGTTTACATGTTATTCAATTTTGCCAAGGTTGTTGTAGTTGATCCTTGCATGCTATGAACTTGTTCTTGCCTTGGTTTGTTTCATAAACATGTCTTCTTGCTGATACTATGATTATCTTGTCATGCAATGACTTGTGGTGAGTGAATCAAGCTTGTTTAGTAGGGTACTTGTTGTTGCTGTTTTGCTAGGCTGAATCTGTTATTTCGTGATGCTATGTAAACCTGCTGCTACAAGTCATTTTATACATAATCTGGAGATGTTCACTAAATATGTTTGGTTCTACATGTTATGCCCTATCCATTCATGCCCCTGGTTGTAATTATAGCTTGCTGTAGCTTGCTCATATCTTGCTCCAAAGTTGCTAAATAATGTTGCTGTCAGCCTGTTAACATTAAGTTCAGTTGTTGCCATGATTGTTGCTAGTGTTCCATGCACCCTATGAACTTTCTCTTGCCATTCTTAGCTTCATAAATATGTCTTCTTACTGTTGGTTGCCTTGACATGCCATGTATTGCTCTGTGGTGAGTGGTACAAGCTCACCAACATGTCTTCATAATTCTGTTTCTGCCATGTTTGAATCTGTAATATAACTTGCCATGTTTACATGGGTGCCATCATATTTTCTGATCCTTTTTGGCTTATGGTCACTAAGTGACCTTTGATCTATGCAATTAGTAGATTCATGCCATGCCTTTGTTTGCCATGATAAGTTCCTGTAACATGTTGTTTGGTAGCTCTAAACATTGCAACCTGATGTTATTTTCTGCAAAGTCTGAACTGTTATTATTTGCAATCTTGCCATGTGTGTTTGAGCATATTCTAGTGATTTATGGAGATAGCTCAGTGTTCATGTTTCGTTATGCTTTACCTGTACATCATGTTCATGCCTTTTGTTATCATGTTAGGATGCTGTAGCATGTTGTTTTGATGCTTGCAAGATGCCTAGTTGTTGTTTTGGATAGATTGTTGCTATAACTTGTATAGTGTGTGTGTGTTGAACCATTGCTCCGTTTTGAGTGTGCTCTATATGAAACTTGCGTGAGTTTGCATGTAGTTTCATATTATCATGTTGCATCCTTGTTTTGAGGTGTTTGCTTGATGTTTGTATGCATTTTGCATCAATGCCATGTTTAACTTGTTTTGCTCATATCTTCTAGGCCGTAGCTCCGAACTAAATGAACCTTATATGTAACTTGACTAGAATCTCGTGTAGATCATCTTGGTGCATTTTAACTTGCTGTTTAACAATTTGAACATAATGTTTATTCAGATCTGGACCAATTTCGAAATTTGCATATGATGACTTACCGGAATTGTTATATGTTGTTCCCGGCCTCATTTAAACTTGCCTTGATGTCTTGCTCTTGTTTGCATCATTCCTTGCCATGAGTAGCTTCATGTAGCCTGGTCATGCATCATGCTTGGTTGTGCATCATGTCTTGTAAATGTGTGGTGTGTTTACTATGTTGTGTGCTTCTTCTTGATAGTTCCCGTTTCGTTGCGATCGTGAGGATTCGTTCGTCTACGCTTGGTTCGGCTTCATCCATTCGTCTTCCTCATGGACTTGTTCTTCTTCCTTGCGGGATTTCAGGCAAGATGACCGCTACCCTGGATCTCACTACTATCATTGCTATGCTAGTTGCTTCGTTCTATCGCTATGCTGCGCTACCTATCACCTGTTTATCAAGCCATCCCAAATTGCCATGAACCTCTAACCTTTGACACCCTTCCTAGCAAACCGTTGCTTGGCTATGGTAGACAGGATTTTGGTTGGGATATCACAATATCTCTTATATTATTAATGCATCTATATACTTGGTAAAGGGTGGAAGACTCGGCCTTTTGCCTGGTGTTTTGTTCCACTCTTGCCGCCCTAGTTTCTATCATACTGGTGTTATGTTCCCGGATTTTGCGTTCCTTACGCGGTCGGGTGATTTATGGGAACCCCTTGACAGTTCGCTTTGAATAAAACTCCTCCAGCAAGGCCCAACCTTGGTTTTACCATTTGCCTCACCACCACCTATACCTTTCCCTTGGGTCGGCCAACCCAAGGGTCATCTTTATTTTAGCCCCCCGGGACAGTGCTTGTCTAAGTGTTGGTCCGAACCGAGTAGACTGCGGGGGCCCCTTGGGGAAACTCGAGGTCTGGTTTTACTCGTAGGATGTCTCGTCTGGTGTTGCCCTGAGAATGAGATATGTGCAGCTCCTATCGGGATTTGTCGGTGCATCGGGCGGCTTTGCTGGTCTTGTTTTACCATTGTCGAAATGTCTTGTAAACCGGGACTCCGAGTCTGATCGGCTCTTCCTGGGAGAAGGTATATCCTTCGTTGATCGCGAGAGCTTATCATGGGCTAAGTTTGGACACCCCTGCAGGGTATAATCTTTCAAAAGCCGTGCCTGCGGTTATAGGCAGATGGGAATTTGTTAATGTCCGGTTGTAGATAACTTGACACCAGATCCGAATTAAAACGCATCAACCGCGTGTGTAGCCGTGATGGTCTCTTTTCGGCGGAGTCCGGGAAGTGAACACGGTTTTTGGGTTATGTTTGACGTAAGTAGGAGTTTAGGATCACTTCACGATCATTGCTAGCTTCACGACTGTTCCATCTTCTCTCTTCTCGCTCTTATTTGCGTATGTTAGCCATCATACTTGCTTAGTCGCTGCTGCAACCTCACCACTTTACCCCTTCCTTTCCCTTTAAGCTTTGCTAGTCTTGATACCCATGGTAATGGGATTGCTGAGTCCTCGTGGCTCACAGATTACTACAACAACAGGTGCAGGTACAGGTTACGCGATGCTCATGACGCGATAGTGATGTTTGCTTGTTTGGAGTTCTTCTTCTGCTTCTTCTTCGATCAGGGGATAGGTTCCAGGTCGGCAGCCTGGGCTAGCAGGGTGGATGTCGTTTGAGTTTTTGTTTGTGTTTCATCCGTAGTCGGATGATGCTCTTATGTATTGTGATGTTGTATTCGAGTGGCATTGTATGCCTTATGTATGTATCCCCATCTATTATGTAATGTTGATGTAATAATATCCACCTTGCAAAAGCGTTTCAATATGCGGGTCTATCCTTGGTGGGACCTTCGAGTTCCTTTTGGATAGGGTCGCATATTGGGCGTGACAGTGAGCTTCATTGCCGCACCAGAAATAGCGGCTTCAGGGATTGATTTCAGCCTTCCTCCGTCCGCGCCTAGGTTCCGCGAGCGGTGGCTGTACGTGGATGTAGGGGTGCCCAGCCCCCTGCTTTCGGAGCCAAAGTCGCCCGCTATCTCCAATTCAGGCTGGGGCCAGGAGACGCTCATGAGCCCCCAGCTCATCTTCGTTTGGCATCGCTTCACGCTCTTGAGGGCGCTCAGCGTGACGGTGCCCAAGGTGGTGAAGGAGTTCCTACTACGCCGCATTGCTCCTCTCCAGCACCACTCCCGCCGGATGTGGGCCTTCAGCGGGCGTGAAGATCGCACGAGGCTCCAGGAGGAGGACCTGACGCCCGAAGCGCTGAGGAAGGTGCTTTTGGTGTTGACTGGGGACCCTTCCCCCGGCAGCGTCCGGCATGGGCGGGCTTTGCTGTACCTTTGCTCGAACAGGGGTGACTTTGTGAAGCGGATGCCCGACTTCGATGAATGGGGGCTGCGCCCCGCTGGCCTCAAGGGTCCTCGCGAGAACCCAGTGATGGTGACTGCCCTCCTAGTCGCCCACAGCGGTCCTTCCTCGAGTGGCGGAGCAGGGAGGCATGGGCCGCCGGAGGCTGAGGGGGCCCCCACCGGAGTGACGACGCCAGGCAGCACTCCTGAGGGGGCAGCTCGTGAGGCCCGTACTGCCATGGCTGGAGGCGTTGAGCCGCAGCCCACTACGCCCATGGTTCAGGCCCCTGGGGCCCCAGCTATCCTGCTTGGTGAGGCGACCGGCGGCGTGCATTAGGACGACGCACCAGACGTTGGGCATCTTGACGCTTCTTCCTCGTCGCAGGCTGACCCCTGTGCTCAACTCCTGGGTCGCTTCTGCGTGGACTTCGAGGCTCTCCGGAAGAAAAGGGAGGCCTTTGGTGACGATTACCCTTACCGCCTGCTGAAGCGCCAGAAGTATTTCGCCATTGATGAGTAAGCCTTCCCCTTTCCTACCTCCTGATCCTCCCGTTGCCTTGGCTGATCCTTGCTCTGCAGGGCCCTTCCTGCCAAGCTCACGGAGATGGCTGAGGAGCCATCCCCTCAGGCTCCGCCCTCTCCACCGCCTTCGAGCGCTCCGAGTTCCAGCAGAGCCCTTGCGGTGAGGCCGGCCGGAGAGGTGAGCCATCCTATGATGCATCGCGGCCCTGCGCGCCTCGCGACCCTCCTTCGCGACCCTCCTCGGGGCATAGCCAGCCTGCCTTGGGCTTCGCGTCTGATTGTGGACGGCGATTGGCTGAGGTCGGCCATGCACTCTTCATTTGGGGATGGGCCAGCTCTTGGCCGGGCTTCTGGCGAGGCGTGCCCGGCCATCGCGAGGGCGCCAGCCCCCAGCCCCCTGCCCAGAGAGGGAGTGCTAATTCGCGGCCCCCCGCGCTTACTTGTGGCGGAGAAAGACGCAGAAGATGTACTCGAGCGCGCCCGGGGGCGTCGCGCTCTTCGCCAAGAGTTTCTCCGGAGGGCGGCTGACGCGGTGAGCCGGCTTGGTGAAGAGCTTGCTAATGAAGATGCGCGCCTTGAGGCTGAGGGTCTGCGCCTGGCTGGAGAGAGGCGCAAGCTGGAGGCGGCCGTTGTCCTTGCGTGCCACCAGCGTGACCTCGACAATGAGGAGGCCGAGGCGTTGCTAGCGGCCTCTCGGGACGGGCCGTCGAGGACGTCCGAGAGGCTGACCGGCGGCGTGAGGCGTCGGAGGAGCGGGCGCGGGAACTCTTGGCCCGGTGCCACTCCCTGGAGCAGCAAGTAGATCTGCGTGAGACGGCCCTTGCGTCGATGAAGGTGGCTTTGGTCGAATAGGCAGAGCTTCTGAGGCGTGAGGAGGCACTGACGCTGGAAGCTGCTGAGCGCGCACGCGATCTTGAGCGTCTAGAGACGAGAGAGCGCTTGGTGACACAGGCAGAGGATGAATTTGCTGCGCGCGAGGCCTAAGTCCTGGAGGAGGTGGAGCGCGGGGTGACGACGGCTCGCTTGAACCTCGAGCGCGAGTTCGAGGAGAGGCTGGGGTTGATCCGGGTCGAGGCTGAAGGCAGGACCACCGCCCTGAGGGCCAAGCTGGAGGAAGTGACGCGGCGGGCCGATGCTTCCCGGGCCGCCCTCGACGTAGCGCAGGAGGAGCTGACTACCTCCCGTGCCGAGGCGCTTCTTCTCCGCTAGTGGGTGGACGAGGCTTAGGCCGTTGCGCGGCAGAACGAGGACGAGATACGCCAGCGGCGGATTCTGGAGCATGAGCACGGCCCCATGCTCGCCAGGCTCCGGGAGAGAGCCAGCGCGGCCTTGGGTAACATCTGCGAGGCGGCTGTTGACCAGCCCCACGCAGTCAACTATGCTGGCAATCTTCTGTTCTTCACTAACGTGGTGATGCAGCTGGAGGCGCGGTCGGTCGGAGCCAACAGGCTGGTGGAGGAGAGGAGCCACGCCCTGCTCGGGCGCGCCTTCTCTCGTGTCTTCAGCTACCTTCATTACATGAACCCCAACTTCGACTTTGACGCCGCCATCGCCCTAGTACCCCAGGCCATCCGGGGTGACCTGGCGCGCTGGGTGGATGACAACATGGATGCCCTTGTCCGGGCCTTTGCTTCTGATAACAACAACACGGTCGTGGCTGCTGATGAAGGTGACGTGGTGAACGGCCCTAGCGCCGCTGCCGGCGACGCGGAGGCGATGGCGAGGCCAGCAACGCCAGCGATGACTCAGGAGGCGCCCCTGAGGATGCATTGGGGGATTTATCCGACTGACCACGTGTTGTCCCTGCTTCCTTACCCTGCGCAGATAGAGTTCGGGCCTTGCCCTGGAGGTTGTAAGAGCATTTTGGGAGGGGGAGCCCCTCATGTAAAAACTCGTATTCAGCGTATTAGTAGATGCAATATCACCCGTACGCCCGCGCCAAGCGGCTGACTTTGTGACGAGCTGGTTGGCTTGTTTACCTTCGACCCGCGTGGGCCTCGAGTCAGCCTGCGGAGGGCTGTGATGCCTCGAGCGTCTCCTGAACGAGCCATCGAACCTGTAATGAAAACCTCCTGAGAGGGCGCGACGACGGCAGTCTGGGCTGCACGCAAGCTAGGCCTGGCCCGGCTCGCGAGGGACTCACGAGGGGAGGCAGCTGAGGCGAAGTGGTAACCAGAACGCTAGAGATTGCTCGAACGAGACTAAACACCCCTTCCCCGAACACAAGCAAATCTTCGAGCTCAAATCCAACTTAAATTCAACAGGGAAAATGACAACCAAGGGAAAAGCAACGAAAGCAGAAAAGAGGTCGCGTCCGACACCTAGTCTAGTCTTGGATGTCTTCTCACCAGCATAGAGCTAAGTGCTGCCACTGGGCGTGGGAGGGAGCCCCAGGGCCTGAGGCCGGCACCCCCGAGACTCCGGGGCATGTACAACCCCACTCATTATTATGTGAGAGTGTCACGGGGCGGCGAGCTTCACAGGCACTGGGCCTTCTTCATAGGTACCGGCCTTGCTTCATATTGTCAGACGAGGGCCCCGCCTTGCGCCACACTCTAGTGCCACCGACAACGACCGGAAACCAGGACACCGCCGATGGGGTAGAGCGGTCGCCAGCGGTTCCCCCGACGACCACAGGTCCTCTGCCATGGGCAGGCCCTGAGGCACCTCCCCAGCAGAGGGCCTACCTCCTGAGGACGCCTTGCTCTGAACGCCGCAGTGGTGATGTCGGATCTTGGCCCCTCTCCTGCAGCCTCCGGCGCCCTCCTCCTGAGGGGTAGGAAGCTGCGGGAGTGGGGCAGCCGCTTGTTGTGGCGACCTGTACCTCCTGCGATCCATGGTTGGCGTATGCCTATTCCTGAGGGATTAGTGGTAACTGATAATCGTTGCTTCCAGCGTAGCCGACGAGGCCTTCCCGGGGCTCCTGGAAGAGCTCAGCTTCTGGTGCCTCGTCCCCCCAGCTCGGGGCGAGGATCGAGCCTTGTTCGTCCTCATGCGCGCGCCCTTGGTCCATCATGTGGGGCATGTACTCTTCTGGGGCCGTCACCCCGAAGGTCGCACCGTAGCGTCTCGCGTACCATGCAGTGCTGCTTGAGGCGCCCGCCTAGGGGTGGTAGCGCGGCGGCCCACCGGGGCCGTGGGTTGTGGCGAGTCCTCCTTCGATGGCCAGGGGCGGAGGCAGCGCCGCTGCTGGCCCGGCGCTGACGGCCTGGCCGGCATTGGGGTGGCCTTGGAGTTCGCTTGGGGCTGCACGGGCGTGCATGGAGACCCCGTGCGGGCCACCCTGGACCTGAGGTGGGAGTTGGGTGCAGAAGGGGGGAGCCCCCGAGGCGGCGAAGCCTAGGAGCTCTGCCACCCGCTCTAGCAGCACATTGTGACCGCCTTCCAGCAGCCTGCACTGCAGCAACTCTCGGGCCACGGTGAGCGCGGCCCTCGAGTTTGCCTGCTCTGGTCGGGTGTACGGGGCAGTGGCCGTAGCGTGGTGGGAGGCCCTCGCCGCCGACCGCGCCTGCCGCGTCGTGAGAGCTGTCGCTGCCTGTCCGCGCCGCCCGCGGCCCGCAGCGCCCTGCGGACCGCGAGCATCCTGGGGCATGGGGTTGCCCGGGGCGAGCGGCTCTGCATGGGCGGGCCAGGCCGCCCAGGGATCAGCGTTGCCTGCCTGGTCGCCGGACATGATGATGACGATGCGACAGGACGCGATGCGGCAGAAGGTGGATTCCGGCGCACCCCTACCTGGCGCGCCAAATGTCGGATTTCGGGTTCCGGCAGACCCTTTGGGTTCGAACACTGGGGTGCGTGCGGAGATCTCGCCCTCTACCTACATGCACCTCGCCGCCTTGCTAGGATCTAAGCAATCAAAGGAACAACACAAGAGACACGGAGTTTATACTGGTTCAGGCCACCATTGTGGTGTAATACCCTACTACAGTGTGTGGTGTGGTGGATTGGCTCTTGGGCTGATGATGAACAATACAAGGAAGAACAGCCTCACGAGGGTCTGTTCATGGCTGGTGCGATGAACTGCTAGGGAGAGTTCAGTCGCCCTTTCTACTGGTTTTCTGGTGAGGAGCCGATCCCTCCACCTTGTGGGTGGCTAGTCCTATTTATAGGCAAAGGCCGTGGGCCTCTTCCCAAATATTGAGCGGGAAGGGCACCAACAATTGGCCATTTTGAAGGGGAACATCTAGTACACTTATCCTGACTAAAGTTGGTCCTCGCCTACCAAAGGCTCTGGTGGTGACGCCGGCTTGGGCTCCACGATGACCTCCGTCCTGCCATTCTGCTAGTCTTGGTCTTGTTGCACCGAAATGGCTGCCTTTGCTTGATACTCTCGCCTGCGCTTGCTCCCTATACACCAAAGAGGAAAGAAGGACACTGCGCGGGATGGCGCCCGCCTGGCGCCCTTAGTCGTCATGGCTTGCGTCATGGGCACCTCGTGAGGTACCCCGCCTTGATCTTTCCGCCTCCTCGCGAGCAAGCCTGACGAGGCCGTGCCTGAGGAGGCTCCCTGTCATTCGCCCCGCGAGGCTTGGCCCCTCGCGAGGGTCTTGAGGTTGTGTTAATGAAGATGGGCCGCGCTGGGCCGCCCCTTGAGCCACGCCGCAGGACGCAGGCAGGCAACTCTAGGGACCCCCGTTCCCAGAACGCCGACAGTGTCGACTTCACCAACCTCAACAAATCTTGCCCGCAAGATCCGTTTCCGCTCCCCCGCATCGATCAGATCGTCAACTCCACCGCTGAGTGCGACCTGTTATGTTTCCTGGATGCCTTCTCTGGGTATAC
The DNA here is from genome assembly GCF_002162155.2 of Triticum dicoccoides. Taxonomy (NCBI): domain Eukaryota; kingdom Viridiplantae; phylum Streptophyta; class Magnoliopsida; order Poales; family Poaceae; genus Triticum; species Triticum dicoccoides. The sequence continues at coordinate 603,087,766 of NC_041383.1, forward strand.
CAAGATCAAGATGGTGGTAGAAGATGTGGAAAAAACGGCTATTCTAACCCCGTGTGGGGTGTGCTGCTACACATGCATGCCATTCGGGCTGCACAATGCAGGGGCAACCTTTCAGCGGCTGATTCACATCACCTTGGGCCCGCAACTCGGGAAGAACGTTGAGGCTTACGTCAATGATATTGTGGTGAAGTCTCGCGAGGCCAAGACCCTAATACAAGACCTGGAGGAAACCTTCACAAGCCTCAACGCTGTGAGCCTGCGGCTCAACCCAGAGAAGTGTGTGTTTGGGGTCCCGTCAGGCAAGCTCTTGGGCTTCCTCGTGTCCCACTGAGGCATCGAGGCTAACTCAGAAAAGGTCAAGGCGGTCGAGGACATGAGCCCGCCAAAGACCCTCAGAGAAATGCAGAAGCTCACTGGGCGCGTGATAGTACTAGGACGCTTCATCTCCAAGTTGGGGGAGCGAGCGCTACCTTTCTTCCAGCTGATGAAGAAAAAGGGACCCTTTGAACGGACTGAAGAGGCCAACAAGGCGTTCCAAGATCTCAAGAGGTACCTAACCAGCCCTCCGGTAATGGTGGCCCCATGCCCTCAGGAACCCCTGGTGCTCTACCTTGCAGCCACTCCCTACTCCGCCAGCGCAGCCCTGGTGGCGGTTAGGGAGGAGCGTCGGAACAAGGCCACGACATCTACCCGGGTCGAGGCGAAGCGTGAACAAGGAAGACCCACAGAGACCACTACCACAGCCAAGAAGGATCAGCCGCCGCTGGGGAACACACTCGGGACAACGGAGACCCCTCCCCCTAGCGACCAGCCGCTGGGGGTTCCCCTGTCTCAGGAGGCGCCACGGTCTCCGGAGGGCGCCATCGACACCAGCACTCCCAACCTCGTTGAACACCCTGTGTACTTCATCAGCACAGTGTTGCGGGACGCGAGGGCGCGGTACCCCATGCCTCAGAAACTCCTCCTCGCGCTATTGGTGGCCTCGCGCAAGCTGCGGCATTATTTTCAGGGCTACCCCATCAAGGTTGTCTCAGCGTACCCTTTGGAAAGGGTGCTCAGGAGCCCTAACTCAGCTAGAAGAGTCGCCGAGTGGAACATTGAACTGCAAGCGTTTCAGCTCGAATTCAGCACAACCAGAGTCATCAAGGGGGCCGCCTTGGCAGATTTCGTGGCAGAATAGGCGGAGGCGCAGGGCCTCAAGGCTGATGAGGATCGATCCCTCTCTGCGGGAAGTGAGGCACCCGACGGTTGGGTCATGTACTTCGACGGGGCGTTGTCCAGGCACGGCGCGGGGGCTGGTGCAGTGCTTATATCTCCTACTCAAGACAAGCTCTACTACGTCGTGCAGCTCTGTTTCCAGCATGGAGAAAAGGTCTCCAACAACATAGCAGAATATGAAGGCCTAATAGCAGGCCTGAAGGCCACGGCCGCCCTAGGAGTGAAGCGCCTTACCATCAAGGGCGATTCGCAACTCCTCGTCAACTTCTCCAACAAAGTATACGAGCCGAGGGATGAGCACGTGGAAGCCTACCTAGTGGAGGTCCGCAGGATGGAGAAGCAGTTCTGGGGGCTAGAGTTGCAGCATGTGCCCCGTGGCACCAATCAGGAGGCCGACAACATCGCCAAACGAGCATCCAGGCGGCTACCTCAGGAGCCTGGCGTCTTCGAAGAGCGGCTGTTCAAGCCCTCGGCCACGCCATCACTATCAAGCGTAGTGAGCCTCGGGAGGAGCTCCCCCAGCCGCCAGCCTCGAGAGCCCCGGTCTGTGGCCCGGCCACAGGGGCGCGTCTGTTCTTGACGATGGAGCCTCAGGAGGGGTGCTGGATCACGGAGCTCCGGAGCTATCTGACGCAAGGGACCTTGCCAGAGAAGAAGGAGGAAGTGGAGCGCATGGCGCGGCAGGCCACAGCACACTGCATCAGGGATGGAGAGCTCTACCGGAGGCGACTGAATGATGTGTCCCTGCGCTGCATCGCCATGGAGCAAGGGATGGAACTGCTGGCGGATATACACGATGGAGACTGTGGGCATCATTCATCGTCACAGACCCTCGTCGGCAAGGCGTTCCGCAGTGGATTCTATTGGCCCACTGCGCTCAATGATGCCGTCGAACTGGTAAAGGCTTGTGAGGCCTGCCAATTCCGTGCCAAGCAGATCCATTAGCCGGCTGGAGGTCTGCAAACTATACCCCTCTCATTGCCATTCGCAGTCTGGGGGCTGGATATCCTGGGCCCATTTCCTCGAGCGCCAGGGGGCTATCGCTACCTCTACGTCGTCGTGGACAAGTTCACTAAGTGGGCTGAAGTGGAAGCCGTCCGCACCATCCCCGCAGGTTCTGCGGTCAAGTTCATCAAGGGCATCGTGAGCCGGTTCGGGGTGCCGAACCGCATCATCACCGACAACGGTTCGCAGTTCACCAGTAACCTCTTCAAAACATACTGTGCTAACCTTGGAACGCAGATATGCTACGCTTCAGTGGCGCACCCCCGGAGCAACGGTAAGGCCAAGCGGGCCAACGCGGAGGTCCTTAGAGGCCTCAAGACCAGGACATTCAAGAAGAAGTTGGAGGCCTGCGGCCGAGGTTGGTACGACGAGGTCTAGTCCGTGTTGTGGTCCATCTGCACGACCGCGACCAAGCCAACTGGTGAGACCCCATTCTTCCTGGTCTATGGAGCTGAAGCGGTCCTCCCTCACGAGGTCAGACGTCGTTCCGCACGGGTCCTGGCATTCAACGAGGCGCAGCAAGACGCCATGCAGGGGACGGACCTTGTGCTGGGGGAGGAGCGTCGTCGGGAAGCTGCGCTCCGAGCAGCAAGATACCAACAAGCGTTGCGGTGATACCACTGCTGCAACATCCACCCCAGAACTCTCGAGGTAGGGGACCTCGTGCTCAGGCGGGTTCTCTCCAGGGAGGGACTGCATAAGCTCTCTCCCATGTGGGAGGGCCCGTTCAAGGTTGTTCATGTTTCCAGGCCCGGCTCCGCGCGGTTGGAGAGTCAGGAGGGGGTACCCATCCAGAACGCGTGGAACATCCAGCACCTCCGGAGATTTTACCCTTGAAAAGGCCCAGAGCCTGTGAAGAAGGCGAACGCCTATGAAGCTGTTGCATTTTGGAAAAGGCCCAGAGCCTGTGAAGAGGGCGAACGCCTGTGAAGCTGTCGCGTTTTGGAAAAGGCCCAGAGCCTGTGAAGAAGGCGAACGCCTGTGAAGCTGTCGTGTTTTGGAAAAGGCCCAGAGCCTGTGAAGAAGGCGAACGCCTGTGAAGCTGTCGCCTTTTGGAAAAGGCCCGGTGCCTGTGAAGAAGGCAAACGCCTGTGAAGTTTATCTTCCCGAGAAAGGCTCGGAGCCTGTGAAGAAGGCCAATTCTTGTGAAGCTCGCCGCCCGTGACACTCTCACGTAATAATGAGTTGGGGCTATACACGCCCCGGAGTCTCAGGAGCGCCGGCCTCAGGCCCTGGGGCTCCCTCCCACGCCCAGTGGCAGCACTTAGCTCCGCGCTGGTGAGAAGACGTCGAAGACTAGATTAGGTGCCGGACGCGGCTTTTCTCATTTTCTTTCTGCAGTTGGCTTGTTCATCCCCATTCGAGGTTTTATTGAAGTTGTTGTCGTCTTTGGCTTGTGACTCTTTGCCTTTTTCGCTCTCCTGCCCCGATTTCTCTCGCGCAAGTCGCGTGACGGAGCAACGCGGGCACCCTCGCGAGTGTTTTCCGCCCTTATCGTTCGAGGCTTCCCTACCCGGGTCCACTACAGGAGCACCCCTCTAGTCCATGCCCTACGGGCACCGCGACACAAACACGGGACATGGGTCGGTCGCCTCCACAGCTGAGGTCGGGAGCTACCTCTTCAGACTAACCCTCGCAGGACTCGAAGCGTTTGACGAGGCCTCGGCCTCGGGAAGCAAAGGTCACGACAGGCCTCCCCCCGAGCTAAGTAATTTCTGCGCGTAGGCATGCGGCACAAAGGCACAATACCGGAATAGCGGAAGCAGTACGATAATTAACAACAATAGTCCAAGCACGCCCCAGCGGGGCCCTACACTACTGTCTCTTTGTGCGGGAAAAGGAAAAAAGAACAAAACAGGCGCGACTCGCCCGACACCAACTCGCGGGGGAGACTCGAACTGCCTCCGGAGCTCAGGAGGACTCCATCTCGCGCTTCACCAAGGAGCGACGGTGGGCAGACCAGCTACCTCCCTCCAGGCGGGCGCGGCGGCGCGGAGGCTGATCGCGGCCACCGCTGGAGGATCCGCTGCCCGAAGAAGAGCCGTCGAAGCTCGATGAACCCCGAGCGCCGCCGGCCGCGCGCGCGCTGTCATCTTCATCGTCGCTGGGACTGGACCCACGGCCGCGGTTGTCGTTCTCAGGGCAGCACCCAGCGCGGCGACCATCTTCCCCGAACACCCTCACGTAGAGGGTGGCATCACCGTCGAACTTGAAGTGCAGGGTGCACTGCCGGCTCAGACCACGCGCGCGGGCAAACGTTTGCCAGCCGCGGGTCAGGGCCAGGCTCCCGGCTGAAGAGACCTCCAGTGAAGCCCAGGAGGCTCGGCTACAGCAACCGTCCGCCTGAAGCCAGAGGCCGCCCGGGGCGCCAGCCGGAAGCTCACCTAGGAGGGAGCGAGGAAGTTGGAGCCGGGTGCTGGCCGGTTCCGGCGACCACACAACAAACTCCGACAAAACCTTTGCCGAGTGGGAGCGCGGCCTAGGGGGTCGCGCAGCCATAGTGCGCGCCCCAGCGGTAGCCTGCCATCCGTCACCACGCGGGAGATCACCTCCATGGCCGCGGGGAGCTACCGTGGGAGTCGCAGGGTGTTTGCGGGGACGGCCTCGACCGCGCTTGGGCAGGGGAGGGTCAGGCCCCACCTAGCGGGCCTTTCCTTTCCCCGCGGCCGAGAACCTCTTTGGCGGAGCCATGAAGAAGAAAGAGAAGCAAGAGGAGATGGACCGGAAGGGCAGGCGCTGTCCCGTACTTATAGCCAGAGGAGGCCAACCGCCGGCCTCCACGATCACAGGTAATCATGACCCGCTTTGCATGCAGGGACTTGTCAGTTCGCGCGGTTGCCGAGGTGTCGTGGGGGAGCGGAGCCGCCCATGTCCAATCAACCGCCACGCGGCGCCCAAGGCCGCAGGCTGTTAGGGCCTGCGGTGCTTCGCGCTTGCCCCTTCGCTTCTCTGCTCAGCCAAGTCCGGGCGTGCCTTGGGCCCGGGGGCTACTGTCGGTGTTCTGGGAACGAGGGTCCCCAGACTTGCCTGCCTGCGGCCTGCGGCGTGGCTCAAGGGACGGCCCAGCACGGCCCATCTTCATCAGCATGAGCTCAAGACCCTCGTGAGGGTCCAAGCCTCGCGGGGTGGATGACAGGAAGCTTCCTCAGGCACAGCCTCGTCAGGCTGGCTCCCGAGGAGGCGGAGAGATCAAGGCGGGGTACCTCACGAGGTGCCCATGACGCAAGCCATGACGACCAAGGGCGCCAGGCGGGCGCCAGCCCGTGCAGTGTCCTTCTTTCCTCTTTGGTGCGAAGGGAGCAAGCGCAGCCGAGAGCATCAGGCAAAGGCATCCATTTCGGTGCAACAAGACCAAGACCGTCGCAATGGAAGGAAGGAAGTCATCGTGGAGCCCAGGAAGGTGTCACCGCTAGAGCCTTTGGCAGGCGAGGACCAACTTTAGTCACGATAAGTGTACTAGATGTTCCCCTTCAAAATGGCCAATTGTTGGCGCCCTTCCTGCTCAATATTTGGGGAGAGGCCCAGGGCCTTTGCCTATAAATAGGACTATCCACTCTCAAGGCAGGGGATCGACAAGTCGAACCTTAGCCAGAACCACCAACGCAAGAACCCCTCCCCTCAAGAGGCTGTTCTTTCGTGTATTGTTCATCATCGGCCCAAGAGGCAATCCACCACACCACAAACTAGAGTAGGGTATTACACCACAATGGTGGCCCGAACTAGTATAAACCCTGTGTCTCTTGTGTTGCTCTTTTCATAGCTTAGATCCTAGTGAGGCGGCGAGGTGCGGGTAGGTAGAGGGCGAGATCTCTGCGCGCACCCCAGTGTTCGAACCTAGAGGGTCTGCCGGAACCCGAAATCCGACAGCCTCGCCCTGCAAGAATTCATCGACCTACACATCCACGCGTACAAGCAAATCGTGTACATAGGTATCTACAAGGCCAGTGAGGACGCTACGATGTTGGCCTTCCTCAACCGGCTGGAAGCCTTGGATGCCTTTGTTGAGAAGCACCTCGACCTCGCCACAAAAGCCGCCACTTCTTAGCCGCCGATCGGTGGCCTGGCGCACTAAGTTGAGGAGGAGGAGGTCGTACGTTTGGGGATCCATCTTTCTTCTTGCCTTCTGTAACCACCACTGCGATCGCATCATCGTGGCCTTAATTCTTATTGTGTTGTTGCATTCTCGTTCTAGTCAATACCGACATGTGCGATCCCTTTGCTTAATTATATGCATCATTGTAACTAGTACTCCATCCGTCAATTTATAAGTTGTGCTTACCTTTTCCATCAACTTCGTGCAACCCGTGGGCATCTTGCTAGAAACACTAGAATATGTCTATATAATTCGTATGTGATAGTCCATTTGAAATCTCAAAAAAGACAAATATTTAGGTACGGAGGGAGTAATACATTAGGAGTATATCAAAACAATAGTGATTTCTTTCAAGTTTGTGAACAAATACTACTATTCTACTAATTTGGAACCGTCGCAACGCACGGGCACATTGCTAGTAAAAGGAAAAGGCCTGCCACGTTCGCGTCGCACCCCCACACGCCCGGGAATCAGGAGTACAACACGGCCCGTACGGCACGACACATAGCTTAGGGAAGGCGTGTTGCCTAGAAGTGGCGGAGCTTGAAGCAAAATGTTGGGCGTGCCAGTCTAGCCACGCTATAGAAATTACCCTTGCGTTGACGTTCCATGCCTCAAAACTGGATGTACAACTACGAAAATCCTGCTAGGTTGGGCGGGCCAGGGCACGTGTTGTCCCTCACGTAACTCCGCCCATGTGCCTAGCATTTTCACTTTCATGTGGGACCGCCCATTGAGCAAACCGAGACCCCGCCCGCCACCGGGTTGGAAAACATAAACAAGGGGAAGATCTAGCTGTAGCACAGAAGCCAAGAAATTTTGTGTCGGACGGGGCTCGTTGATAGAGTAGGAGCATTCCGTACTAGTACTACTCCTACTAGTACTTACCAAGTTTGTACTCCTAATACTATATTACTAGTACTACCACTATACAACTAGTATATACATGCACGACACAACATCGTAGGAACAAAAAACGGGAAGATCTTGTTTTGGGTGATTTATATTTTTTTCAATCAACGTAGTATGAATAATATGATGTGGGGGACACCCATGAAGCTTATGTGGCTTGGTTGCATGGCTACGGAAGGTTAGAGAAAAATAAATAGATAATGTGTTTAGAGTGCACTCCACTAAATAGATAATGAAGCCAATCCGACGGTACAAAGATGGCAAATCCGAGCACTACTGGCCATTGGATATCATCCACCAGATTCTACCACATGTATAATCTAGAAGACTCCATGGTTGAACTTAATTCATGACTAACTTTGCCACAACTAAGCTCAGGCAAAGTTATTAATAAGTTCTTCAAAATGAGAGCCACAAGTTGGCAAGCCTAAGGGAATCTTGCCACATTTTTTGTGTGTATGTCATGTGGGGCCAGTGTGGCTTGCCTAAGGTGTGGCTTGAACCAAACACTCACCTAAGTTAATCAAACTTGCCTAACCTTACATTCCACCAGATTTTGCCACATGTAGAAGCATAATGCACAAACCACCAGAATCTCATGTGTGCAATGCACGTGTACCTTACTAGTACTAGTTGGTAGTAGTAAGAAACAAATTCCAGTTTTGGCACGAGCTCGTATTGCGGGAGCACCACAAGGCCTGCCGCAGGAGTTACATTTCTCTCTCGGGGCCCACGAGACCAAACTTCGGTGGCTTAGTGCCCGGCCTATGAGTCAATGACATGCGGGCCTTAAATGCGGCTGGCCCACATGTCATTCTCATGGTGGTGGCGTGGTTCGCGACTCACTCGTTCGAGATGAACCAGCCGGTGGTGGCGTGGCCATGGCGAGGGTACCACAGCTGGGGTCGGGGCATTACAAGGCGTAGATGGCCACACCGGCGGGTACTACCTGTAGCACATAAGGGCATGTACAATGGTTCTATCTTAACAGTGCCACGTAGGATAAATCATGAGGTGGAGGAGAGAGAAATCGTAAGATAAGGCTTGTCTTCTCTTATTTAAGAGAAGACAAGATATGATCTCTTAGCACAATTTGTCTCACCATGTTTTCAGGAACAGACAATTATTGAAGATAAGGCTAAGAAATGACCCATTGTAGACATGTTTTTTTGTCATCTCTAATTTACATGCAAGACTTAAGATAAGACTACCTTATCAACCATTGTACATGCCCTAAGTACTCCAGCTGAGGATTGATGCTCGGGACAAAATGTGTCACAGCCGCTGGATGAAAATTCGACGGTGCGGGAGTATGGATCGGAGCACAGCAGCAGAGCAGGCAAACCGCGTCCAATCGGGTGTGTCTGTGGTAGAAAGTTTATGGTCGCCGCAGTTCAGCTGGCCCGCATGTCATGCACACAAAGGTAGAGGAGCGGTGGGGCCGAGAGGGATGAGGGGCACGAACAATCCTACCATTCTGTCACTGAAATGTGGGACCCATAAGCGTGGGTCCCACCTGTCAACAAAGGAAATGCAGGGCAAGGCAGTGATAGCCACGTTAGAGGATCCATGTCCACGTCGGGGGACGTCGTGCCGTGGGTTGGAGCGGCGTCGTGGGAATCGCGTGTGGGTGTGGCAGTGGTAGAAACAAGAAACGTGATGGTCGCCGTGGTTCAACTTCCATGGACAAGCTGTCGTGTCTGCAGACACATGTATATCAAAACTAGAGTGTTTATATTTCAAGCACGTGAACAAGTATTATTCTACTAGTTTGGATCCCTTGCAACGCACGGGCCTGCACATTGGTAGTAGTAGTGTCCATCTCTATCTCTAGAGGTCTTCCCTCATTCATCCTTTTCTCTCACAAGATAAACTACTCATACAAATGCATCTTGATGTTCCGTGGAACGCACGATGAGCAGGTAAGATGAGTTTGATCACGTAGTAAATGCATTCTAAAAACTACTTCCGTGTCCATTTCCTAATTCTCCCCTGCCCACTGTTTCACAGGCTAGGCTCGGTGCGAGTGTAGATTGGCTTGCATATGCACGGGAGGGTACCAACATCAATTTGCACAACATTTACAACGGTGACACCGTTCCCGTAGAACCTTTGTCCAACATTGGGATCAGCCATGCAACGGGCCACCGCATGAATTGGTATGATGGAACCACGATGAGATTGAATAAAAGATAGCACGAACCTTGCACATGGCGGTCAAAGGCGGACCATGCTGTCTGCGGCCGATTTGTTGCCGTACGAGTAGGAAGACGCTGTGCTCCTTTCTAACCGCATCTTCGCGGTGACAAACCAGGGGACTTATTTTGTATGGGACACATCCTACGATATACTCCCTCTCTCCCAGTTTATTTGTTTTGAATCTTTTCGTTTTATAAGTTTCAAATTCAAATTTAGAGCTCCCCATCACATGTTGAGATTACAATGTCCATTAAATCGTTGCGTGCATGTATAGTAAAGAAACAAATCTCGAGTTTGGCACGAGTTCGTGCTGCGTGAGCACCACAAGCCCAGGCGCAGGAGTTACATTTCCCTCTCAGGGTCGTCGGGACTGAGCTTCAGGGCCTTACTACACCTACCTTTGAGTCAATAACATGTGGACCCGATAGGTGACTGGTCCACATGTAATGCTCCCGAAGGCAGAGGGGCAGTGGGGCCAAGAGGGGTGAGCCGCAGGTCGGGGGATGTGTGGTTTCATGGGTTCGAGCGGCGTCGTGGGAATCGCGGGTGGCTGTGGTAGAAACTTGATGCTCGCCGCATTTTAGGTGGCCCACATGTCATGCACACAAAGGCAGAGGGGCGGTGCGGCCGAGAGGGGTGAGTGGGCTGAGATCCTCTGCAGTACTGTATGGTGCTGTAGTGATGATGACATGTGGGGTCGGGTCCACACGGCAGTGACCGTACTGCATGGTGGGCTACTACAGAGGATCCTAACCCGGGGTGAGGCGCACGTCGGGGGGCGTGGTGCCGTGGGTGGAGAGGCGTCGTGGGAATCGCGAGATGAAACGTGATGGTCGCCGTAGTTGAACTTCCATGGACAAGTTGTCATGTCTACGGACACATGCACTGCATACCGATCACTGGAAGGAGTAGCAGAGAAAGCTATATATGCGGATAAATAGTTCCTTATAGTCAAGCGGACCCATGCTACTACTCTATTCCGAAGACATGCACACCATCGAAATAGTCCATCTATATCAATATACACCAAGAGGGAATAATTTTTTTACAAGAGAGGAAATAGTTCATCCATCCATAATGCCCTCCTGCTGGTGCAGCATTTTCTTCTTATTCTTCTTCTTCTTCTTCTTCTTCTTCTTCTTCTTCTTCTTCTTCTTCTTCTTCTTCTTCTTCTTCTTCTTGTTCTCATTCTCTGTGGGAGACGGCTTCGCAACAAGCTCTTTGGACCTTACAGCTATCTCGAAACTCACACGGGCATCGAGGGCAGCATATTTTATCCGCTCGTACGTCAAGGGATAATTCTCCCATCTAGACGACCTTAATGCCACCGTCTCGTCACCCTTCTGAAGATTTGTACCGAGCACAAAATTTGCTACGTCAAATAGGGATGGTGTCTGTTTAGCACAATCTTCTACAGGAATTTTGATTCTGGTTTGTAGGTCAGCGATGCTTTTCAAATCAAGGTTGTACGACTCCAGCTTCTGTTTGTCCCCTTCGATGGCTGCCCCACAGAAGTATATGTCCTCCCGAGACAAGAAATCATGAAGATCACCTGGTATGGAGGGCGAGTGTATGATGTGGTACACCAAAACATCATCTTCGAGGCACGGCTGAAGGACGGCGACGCGCTGGATCTTCCAAGGGGCACGGTCTGTGTACTCTGCGTCGAGACCGATGACCCTCGTCTCTACCTTTTTGAGGGAGTTGGATACATTGTTGATCCACTGCCGAACAACCCTTGGGTGGACGGTGATGGTGGCAACTATGCGCATCGAGCCTTCGACGAGGACATGTTGGACGCTAAAAACTTGCATCTCGATCTCTTTCGCCATTTGGAACCGCTAGAATGGAGGGCTATGGTTTGGAGAATTAGGATTAGATGGCTAGTCTAACTGAAGTAGTAGATGATTATTTAAAGAGGTTATAACAATGTGAACGCAGTGGGGTTTGGATGCAAATGAAGACGAAGGGGAGGTGAAGAAGCCGAGGCGAATCGGTTCCCGATGGAGAAGTAAATGGGAGAAGTGGCATGCAGGCGGTTGATTAGACGGCTAGGTAGACTAAACGAAAAGGCTATGCGGGTAGACTGAGGAGTCATACCTGTTCATGTACGTGCCCATCCTTCCTGATAGGTGGGACCTATGCAAACAGATAAAAAAATGTGTCGTGGCTTTTTTTTGAGCGCGTGAGTGGGAGACACAACATTCTCTGGTTAAGGAACACTCCCTCCGTTTAGGTGAGTAGTATAAGTCACCTTATGAAAATCAGGTTTTCCCAAAACCTTTAGGCGTGGAGCATTAACTTCCTGCTCGATCCCCTCCCAGCCTCGTTAGCCAGCGTTCTCTTCCTCTGCTGCCGCATTCTACCTTTCCAGTTTTCCTCTTCTCAAGTGTGGAACGATCTGCATGCCGTCCTTGATGCGCCAGAACGACCACTGCATGCATCGCGGCAGGGCGTTAATTGGGCATGCACGAGAATTTGGTTCTGCTCGCAATATGGATGATACCTGAACGATGAAGTGAACAGGCATGCTAGCACGGGAGACCAATTTCCGCTATACAATACTAGAGTACTCATGTTCCTACTACTAGTAGTAGTAGTAGTACAACTGTGGTACACTTGAGGGTCAAAATACTATTCATCTGATCCTCACAGTGAAGTGACAACACCCTGTGCCTGACACTAGTCCAAGCGAGGCGGCGTGTTCGGGTTACCAAAGTCAGCCTCACCCTGTGCACTGTGCAGTCTGTCACCGCCGATGTACAGCACATTGGCGCCTCGCCTCGTCTCCCTCTCCGCTCCCATAGCACCACTCCATCTCCATCTCCTTCTCCGTCTCTGTCTCCGTCTCCATCTCACTGTGCCCCCGTGTACCGTCGCCTCACTCGCCTCCCCCAGTACCACTATTCCCTCGCTAGCCGCTCCAGCACCGACATCCTTCTCCCCCGTTAATCAAGCCCCCTTCCAAACTCCACCATGGCCGAACGCGAACCACGCAGCGTCCATATGAGCCGCGATTGGAGCAATCTCCCCACTGACATCCTCGACCTCTGTTGTTCGTGTATGGATATGTTGACCGCCCTGCGGCTGGCTGCATGCTCGAGGGATATGCACACGGCCATCATCGAAGCGAGGCCTAAGCTTTTCAAGACACCCTGCTTGCTGCTATCTGGTCTTGCGAGATTGGCTCACCATGATACGGAGGCGTGCATGATGCCCCTTGACTTCAATCTGATCTCCATTAGCCGAAACTTCTTTGCAGGTATGTAGTGTTTCGCCATACATCATTTCCCTCGACATCGATCCGATCACCATCGCCCGAAACTTCTTGGCAGGTATGTACTGGGTCGGCATGAACTCCCACTGGACGGCTGCCATCAGAGAAGACGGTAAAAAGTTGGTGCTCGTGAACTTCCAGACCTCCCATGAGATTATCCTTCCTCTGTTGGATTATATAGAGTATTACCATCACGGTCCAAGTCATCTAGATTACTACGTCAGTTGGACGGACCTTGTTTTGCAGAAGATTGTAATCTGCCAAGTACCCACACGACATGCGAATTACGCAGACTTCAAGCTAATTTCCTTGTTCGACCGCGGACTCGCCTATCTTTACGCCGGTGCCTTTTTTAGCTGGAGACAACTCGGCTCGCAGTGGATCATCGTCAAAGCTGATACACACTTATGTGATGCTATTGAACACAATGGCATCATCTACGTGATCGACAAAGCAGATGGCACCACGTATTGCTGGGACGGCGCGTGTAAGTTGTTTCCATCTCATGTTAATGATGACGCCATGACATTGTTTGAACTTTTTGTGATGATTGGCATATCCTTGTTTGAGCAGAATTTGAGTAGAACTATGGCACTATATTAGAGACGTCGTAAATCAGCTATATTTGGAATGAGTTAATTCATGCGATTGTGACCATGTCATTACAGCCAATTTGTACCCTGAATAATCAAACGGTTAGGAATATATGGATATTATCCTTATTTTACAGTAATCTATATACTACTACTAAATATGAGTGTGTATCAATGGCCATGTTAGTTTCCTCATTTTCATGATGTAGAAACATGCACCACACTGTTGGTTTCATCTAACCATACATTAGGGAAGTAAATGTGCATATGGAGAACTCTATATTTGGAAGTAGTGAAATCCTGCAATGCTTACCATGTGTACATACCTATATTCGCCCTTCGGCAATCAATGGCTAGAATAATATCCTCACGAATTTTTTGCCCACAGAACACAAGTATATAACAATGCATGGTCTGTTAGTTACCTTGAAGAATTTGTTTGTGAGGACAGAACATGATTACATAACATGCATGACATGGTAGTTTCCTGTGAAGAATCGATTGCGAGATAACATGAGTATAACCATGCATGACACTTCTATATTTTCGAACCTAGTATACATTTCCCTGTATTTTCCTCCCACTTCCAACAGGGACATATCAATGTTGTTTCTTGTATTATCCTACTCATACTCTGAACAATGTTGATCTTACATTAATAATGCATGTCCTTTTTGATATGATGTAGTGTCCCTATAGTTACTGCCCTTTGTAATTACACCACCTTTGCCAAAAACAGTGAAGCACAACTGGTTCCTCGCTCGATCAGACGACGGCAAAAGACTGATGATCATTCGGACACATGAGCCGGAAAAGTTATATTGCAAAAACCCCACTGTATACAAGCACCGTGTAATACATGAGTATCCGGACAATGGCTGTTACGTCTATGAGCAGGATACCAGCTTGTTGGGGCCTTTAGGATTTTTTAGTTGGAGGCGGGTAAACAGCCTTGGTTCACACTCTCTGTTTCTCGGACTCAATTATCCGATTAACTAGGAGATCACCGTTGGCAAGGACCTTGATGGCAGAGAGGCTCTGTTTGCTATGGAAAACTTTGTCTACACGGCGAGCCCTAGGAATTCGGGAGCATACTCCCCTGATTGTCAACGATACAGCCTGCAGCCAAAAGAAGGTGAGAATGACAAAGGCATCCAGATTAACTTTGATCCTTGGATGTCTCAATTATGACAGGCAGTGATGTGGTTCAAGCGTTCAGGTTGATAGGTAATTGGGCTGTTGCATCGAAAGGGTGGAGTACTGGTGTCTCCAGATCACTGGTCGCTGAAGTGGGGCTACAAATTATGATGGTGTTGGATCATCTCTTCGAATGAATTTGTTGTCTTTGCTGCTGGTTCTGGATGGGTAGTTCTTTCTTTTGTTATGCATATTCCTTGTCATTTGGTCATCCTCGTCTATGTCACTCTTTCTATGTAATAGTTGCTTCTGTTTAGAATGTCATTCTCGTCTGGATCACGAGAGTCTGAGCGCTGCAGATGGGTATGTTTTGGTGGTGTAGCAAGACTTCTTATGAACTATCATGTCTTGGTGTTTATGTCAGTAGTAGTCACTAGTCAGTGTTTGAATGTTGTATATATTGTTGTTTCGAACTGTTTATTGTCTCAAACTACTGGTGGGATAAATGAGGGCATCACCATTCTCCAGTGTTCAGAGTATATCTCCTTTTTTCAAGTTATATAATTTGAGCTCACTGTCTTTTCGATGATGTACACTTGTTTGGGCCAGTGAGGTGTCATTGAATATGGGCCGAGTAGTAATGCAATGCCAAACAGATCAATTATGACTCTCGGGCCGGGCTCTCAAAAGATCCTGAAAAAAAGGTTGGGCTCTCCAAAAAAGAAAGAATAAGGACTCTTAGGCTAACATGTGGGCGCCACCGGTATTTTCTTGCGCTTGCGCGCTGAGAGCATATTGGCGCGTGCTCGAAATTCATGCTACCTTTTCATCCCCAGTCTCCCGCCCCTCCCCCACCTCTGGAATCTCGATTCCTACTCCAGTTCCCCCAAATCCCCCTCCTGTACTCCCTGTACTCAAGCGCACTATCATGTCGCCGGTCAACACGGATCTCCGAGCTGGAGATCCTGAGGTCCATCCTGCCTTCGATCGCTGTGTGCTATCGCTCAACAGTGGCATGGCGGCGCTTGACGACCAGTTTGCCGGCAAAGTGCTGATGGTAACCATCAACGGCGACCAGTCTCCCGTCTCGCCGGACGACCTTGTCAAAGCTCTTGGCATTGCGCACGGCATCCAAATAAGTGACTTGCTTGTCGAAGTCTGTCCGCCACCGGCTGATTTCTTCGTCAGGTTCCGAACAATTTTCGACTGCAGTCGTGTGTTCGAATCTTCCCAGCGTTTGTTCTGCGATGGCGCGCTGGTGAGCTTTGATCGGTGGCACCCAGGATGGGGCTCGGTGCCCTCTGAGCTTGAGTTTTTAACAAAGCTTACCTTCCACGGCATGCCTCGACGTGCTTGGAACAGTGAGTCCATGAATGAGCTTATCAACGACCTTGGAGGTGAGCTCGTAAGTATGTTTGTTCCTCCAGACAGCTGGGCTCTGACGGTTATGGCATGGATGAAGAAGCCGTTCACCATACCGAAGGTGATTGGTGTTGAGATACCGGTGCAGCAACCGGGGTTGTACTATTCATCGCCACCAAGTCCGCCGCGGACCATGTTGGGCATGTACCTGTATCAAGTGTTCGTGCATGTCGAAGAGGTGGTCAATCCATCAATCGAAGTCCTGCCGCCACCGCTGGTGCCAGGGTTCGTCGACGACGTCCATTACAGGAGTCAACGTCAGACTTTCCCCGTGTTGCTCGGAACAATGGATGGCACAGGGCCTACTCCATCGCGCGGCGGAGGCCACTGCTTCTTTGGGAGAAGAGGCAGGGCTGGCTGCCTGGATGTGCTCTAATTTGAGGTAACAACTGAATCTTGTCAGATAGTACTAGTTAAATCCGAGCTATGGGTCTGAAGCACTGATATGCCAGTACATTTGATTGTGACCTGTTCTAATTTTGTACCTGAACTTTTTTTAGAAAGGGTTGTATGTCAACTTAATGTGCTAGCAGAACTTGTTGTGTTGTCTGTCTATTTTCTTTGCACAACATTCAAGATATTTCCCCGTCATTTATAAAGACGATGGACCATTATGCATGACTTCGTTGGTTTTAACATAGCCCTTCCCGTAGCGATCCACTGCTTCCATCCTGATTGTGCCGCCTGCGTGAAATTTTTGTATGCAAGTTCAGTGTGCTATGATGTTCTATATGATTGTGTCAACTATATAAGTTTTTACTGAGCATCAGCAATGCATATGGCTGAAAGATGTATTTACGAGCATCGACCGATGGGTCTCTCTCTCTCTCACACACACACACACACACACACGCACACACACACGCACATGCACAAGTGGGACCCGTTGAATTATTTATTTGCTCATGGCAGCTTTTAATTAGGTTCCACTGTAATCTAACTTTTTTCTTAAGTTATTAATTGAGCTCAGTGACTTCAAAAAGTTGTACAGAAGCCTTGTTTGGGCCTTTCCGGCGTCCCTGAATGTGCGCTGAGTAACCATGTTAGGTTGTACTGTACTACACAGGCCTGTTTTTTCAACATCAGCAATGCAACTGGGCCGACAGTTGTACACAATATCCGGGTCAACTTGTTATCCACCCCGCTGGGCTGCAAACTTTCCTAGGAGGTATGCATTAGGCTTAACAAGAAAATGGACTTTAAGAAATAATAAATGGGATGTAATTATAATAACTGGGCAATTACTATGCACCAAACACGTAATTAGTTTGAAAAATATATTATTTTTGGAATTTGGAAATTTTAATTTCATTACTTGTTGCGCGCGCAATATTTCGTTGGATTTTAACGTGATACAACTTTATTTTGAAATTATATTTAGCCTGCCTAGAAATTTCGGATAAAAACATTTCGAATCCCATCAAAATGTGGGATTTTTTTTTTGAATTCTGTTTTGAGCGGTTGTTTGAAATTATTAATTGTTGTCCTAGCTAGAAGTTGGTTGTACTTTTAACAAACCCGTAAATGGGCTATAGTAAATTCCATTAGAATTGAAAAATGGGATGTACATTCTTACAGATCGCAAATGGGCTATATGTTCTCTGCCAAATCCGAGCTGTGGGCCTACTAAGTTGACGCGTACCAAGGGCTTTGTCAACTTAGTCAATATAAACGATTCTAGCTGCAGTGATCGTACGATGTCCATCCAACGGCCGTAGTGCTTCTTTAACCTCTGGTCTTCTTGCTCCAGCCGCCCAAAGCAGCGCCAGTCGTGTCGCGGGCTCCTGCCTCCCATGGCCGGTTGTGATGCCGCGGAGGCCTCACCGCCCCGTACTACTCCCACCGCTGGCTAGGCCATCCCTCTACTCACCCACACCCCCTGTTATTCTGCGGTGACGGCAGCCTCACACCGCAGCCGAACCAGTGAACCCTTGTACTCCTATCCGCGCGGGCTACCACTGTTGCGTCTTCCCCGGATCCGTGTCATCCCCTTCCTAGGCCTCGTCGTCGTCCAGACCACTGCCCTGGTGCTCTCGGCGCGGCGTGGTCAACGTGGTCAACGACCGACTTACATTGGAAGAGTACTATTCATGGAGAGGCTGACAGCTGGGTCCAGGCGGCCGCAAGGAAGTGCCTCCTTATTACGCGCAAAATAATTATTCCTCCACCTGACAGCAGGGACCCACCGAACGGGCCACCTTATTTTGTGAAAAAAAACGTTTCCACACTGACTGCTGGGACCCACCGAACGGGCCAGCGTATTTCGCGAAAAAAACGTTCCCCACGCTCTCAGCTCGGACCCACCGGAAGTGTCTCCTTATTACGCACAAAAAAATGAATACCCCCCTGCTAGCTGGGACCCACCATGGTGGGAGGCTGACTTGTGGGCCTACTAAGTTGACTGGGACGGGGGCCTTTGTCGACTTTAGTCAATATGAACGATTCTAGCTCCAGTGACCGTACGATGGCCATCCAATGGCCGTAGTGCTTCTTCAACCTCTGTTGTTCTTGCTCCAGCCGCCCAAAGCAGCGCGGTCGTGCCGCATGCTCTTGCCCTCCGTGGCCGGCTGTGCTGCCGCGGAGGCCTCACTGCCCCCTACTATTCGCACCACTGGCCAGGCCCTGCGGCGACGGCATCCTCACACCGCAGCCGAACTAGTGAACCCTCGTACTCCTCTCCGCGCGGGCTTCCAGTGCCGCGTCTTTCCCGGCTCCCCGTCGTCCCCTTCCTAGGCCTCGCCGCCGTCCACCGCCGTGGTGCTCTCGGCCCGGCGTGGTCAAAGTGGTCAACGACTGACTTCCATCAAAGGAGTACTGTACGTGGAGAGGCTGACAGTTGGGTCCAAGGCAGCCGCAAGGAAGTGCCTCCTTATTACGCGGAAAATAATTATTCCTCCACCTAACAGCAGGGACCCATTGGACGGGCCACCAGTATTTCGCGAAAAAAAAACGTTTCCCCCTGACTGCTGGGACCCACAAGACGGGCCACCGTATTTCACGAAAAAACGTTCCCCCTGCTGTCAGCTCGGACCCACCGGAAGTGCCTCCTTATTACCCACAAAAAAATGAATACCCCCTGCTAGCTGGGACCAACCTTGGTGGGAGGCTGACTTGTGGGCCTACTAAGTTGACTGGGACGGAGGCCTTTGTCAAGTTTAGTCAATATATGAACGATTCTAGCTCTAGTGACCGTACGATGTCCATCCAATGGCCGTAGTGCTTCTTCAACCTCTGGTCTTCTTGCTCCAGCCGCCCAAAGCAGCGCCGGTCGTGCCGCCTGCTCCTGCCGCCCGTGGCCAGCTGTGATGCTGCGGAGGCCTCACCGGCCCCTACTACTCCCACCACTGGCCAGGCCGTCCCTCTACGCACCCACACCCCCTGTTATTCTGCGGCGACGACAGCCTCACACCGCAGCCGAATGAGTGAACCCTCATACTCCTCTACACGTGGGCATCCACTGCCGCGTCTTCCCCGGCTCCGCGTCGTCCCCTTCCTAGGCCTCGCCGTCGTCCACCGTCCTCGTGCTCTCGGCGCGGCATGGTCAACGTGGTCAAGGAATGGCTTCCATCGGACGTGGACTGTACGTGGAGAGGCTGACAGCTGGGTCCACGGCCGCAGCAAGGAAGTGCCTCCTTATTGCGCGCAAAATAATTATTCCTCCACCTGACAGCGGGGACCCACCGGATGGGCCACCATATTTAGCGAAAAAACGTTTCCCCCTGTCTGGTGGGACGCACCAATTGCATCTTCGCACGCAAGGAAGTGCGTCTGGAAAAAACGATTCACCCCCCTGACTGCTGGGACCCACCAGCTACATCTTCGCATGCAAGGAAGTGCCTGACAGTCGGGACCCACCTCATCAAAGCATACGTAGCGTTGTCATTCTGGTCGCGAACGTGTACGTACATACTGGTCGTTGTAGAGGCGCGCACGTGTCGTAGTAGAGGCGCGCACGTAGCATGTACACGTACGTACAACGGCCAGGGTGCAAGAAAGAAAATACGGCCACGTATGTGTACATATGGGCGGGGTCTCGAACGCCTACTTGCGCATACGTACATGGCTGGGTCGGAACGGAGAAATAGCGTCATCGTCGTGTTCATGGGGAGCCAACCGGCTGGGTCGCAACGGAATGCGTGGTCATGTTCATCGGGAGGGCTTGGACGGAACAGGCGATGGAAATGAGGCCTGGCACACCGCAGAACGGAGGAAACGGACCTCCTACGTTCGGAACGGGGTCCTGTTGATTGGGAGGGGTGTGGCGTACCGCAAAACGGAGGAAACAGACCTCCTACGGTCGAAACGGGGGTACTGTTGATCAGGAGGGGTGTGGCGTACCGTAAAACGGAGGAAACGGACCTCCTACGGTCGAAACGGGGGTCCTGTTGATCGGGAGGGGTGTGGCATACCACAAAACGGACGAAACGGACTTGTGTTGGAGCGCTACGGTCGAAACGGGGGTCCTGTTCATCGGGAGGGGTGTGGCGTACCGCAAAACGGGACTCCACGGGATACTGTTCATCTCCACCGTCGACCTCCTCCAGCCTCCACAGGCTACCGTTGACCTCCTCCAACCTCCACGGGCTCCTGTTCATCCAGCCTCCACCGCGCGCTACTCCACCGGCTACTGTTCAACCACCCCTCCACCGTCTACTGTTCATCCATCCCTCCACCATCTAATGTTCATCCAGCCCTCCACACCACGGGGTCCTATTCAACCACCCCTCCACGGCCACCCCTCCA
>NC_041383.1:603108653-603189699 GCF_002162155.2 Triticum dicoccoides
CAGTAGCGAAGGAATCGCTCCATCGGGTTCAATTAACAGCCATTGATCGATCGCTCGGGTTCAGTTATGTGTAACCTGCAGTGCAATCGCTCGGGGTTCAGTTAGAGCCCAACGCCTCGCTCGGGTTCAGTTAGAGTCAACGCCTCGCACACACACGCGTACCAGTATGAGAGAAACACGCATCGCTCCACCCCCGACCTCCCACTGTAACCGGCAACTCCCTGAATTTTTCCTCCCCCTCGCTTATACCACGGTTTTTTCCGTCATGGACAGCCCAAAGAATGTCATGCAGCTGCGACTCCGGCCCGCCCAGGACGAAAAGCCCATTTTCTATCATGATTTTTTGTCATAGAAGTAGGAGCCCACCATATCTATGATGATACCGGGTTTTGTCACAATTATCGTCATAGAAGTGTCATATGTATGACAGAAATTTTTTTCGTTCGGCCCAAAATGTCACGGATGTGACTTTTTTTTGTAGTGGAAGTACCACTCAACGACATAATAAACAACCGTGACGACACGGGACGAATTGCTAAATGGGCTATCGAGCTCCTTCCGTTCAACATAACACACAAACCACGACGATCCATTAAGTCGCAAGTACTGGCTGACTTCGTCGCCGAATGGACAGAAGCCGAACTCCCTAAAGAGTACGGCGCGTACTCCAATTGGATCATGCACTTCGATGGCTCTAAGATGCTGGCCGGATTGGGAGCGGGTGTAGTTCTGAAATCCCCCACCGGAGACACGGTCCAGTACGTACTCCAAATATTATACACAGACTCCAACAACGCAGCCGAATATGAGGCCCTGTTGCATGGTCTTCGGATGGCAGTCTCTATGGGCATTCAACGCCTAGAAGTGCGCGGGGACTCAAACATCGCAATATCACAAATAAACGGAGATTTCGATGCCAAGGATCCGAAAATGGCGGTCTACCGTAATGCCGTCCTCAAAATGTCAGCTCGGTTCGAGGGGCTCGAATTCCACCATGTGGCCCGAGAAAATCAAGCGGCGGATATCCTCGCCCGCATCGTTGCTAAACACGACCCCGTCCCACCTAATATATTCTTGGAAAGGCTGTTCAAGCCATCCATGGTATGGGAAGGGGAGTCCGGCAACACCAGTCCGGCTCCGAATACAACCCCAGATGCCGAACCATCTGACATAATCGGGGGCTCCGCCATCAAAATAACACCTTCGGCCCACGAAATCATGGTTGCAATCGCCCCGTGGACCGAGCCTTTCTTAGCCTACCTAAATAGGCAGGAGCTCCCTGAGGACCAACATTAAGCACGTTGTATTGTGCGGCGTTCCAAGGCCTACAAAGTCCATGAGGGAGAACTCTATAAGAAAAGCGCCACCAGAGTGCTCCAGAGATGCATCTCCGAAGAGGAAGGGCGGCAGCTCTTATTTGAAATTCATGCTGGACTCGGCGGGCACCACGCTGCGGCACGGGCACTTGTCAGCAAAGCCTTCCGTACAGGTTTTTATTGGCCGACAGCCCGGGCAGATGCACAGGACCTTGTCCAACATTGCGTCGGTTGCCATATGCCCCCTACCGCTCTCCAAACAATCCCCATAACTTGGCCCTTCGCGGTCTGGGGGCTGGATATGGTGGGACCTCTTAAAGGGGGAAGCCATAAGAAAAAATACTTATTGGTCATGGTGGACAAGTTCACCAAATGAATAGAATCCAAACCAGTTAAAATGGCCGAATCCGGACCAGTGATAGACTTCATATCAGGGGTTGTACACCGTTATGGCGTCCCCCACAACATCATCACTAACAATGGCTCAAACTTCACAGCCGATGAAGTGAAAACTTGGTGCGGAAACATGGGCATTAAGCTCGATTACGCCTCCGTCTACCATCCCCAAACAAACGGCCAGGTCGAACGTGCAAATGGTCTCATCATGAGTGGCATCAAACCCAGACTAGTGCGATCCTTGACAGAATCGGACACACACTAGGTCGAGGAGCTCGACTCCATACTCTGGGGGCTGCGGACCACGCCGAATCGCACCACCGGAAACACACCATTTTTTATGGTGTACGGAGCAGAAGCAGTACTACCCTGAGACATAATCCACAACTCACCTCGCGTGCGCATCTACGAAGAGAAGGAAGCCGAGTTAGATCGGCAGGACAACTTAGATGCCCTGGAGGAGGAGCGCGACGTCGCAAAAGCCCGTGCCGCATTCTATCAGCAGCAGGCTCGAAGGTATCAAAGCAGAGAAGTGCGGGTCAAAACTTATAATATTGGCAAACTCGTTCTACGCCTACTCGAGAAGAAGAAGGACAAGCTCAAACCTAAGTGGGAGGGTCCCTTCATTATTGATAAAGTTCTCACCGGAGGAGCGTACCGCCTGCGTAATGCATCCGATAACAGACTCGAGCCGAACCCATGGAACACGGCTAGATCCGGAGATTCTACGCCTAGTGCCGAACTCAGTGTTCGTCTCCTTACCCCCGCTCTTTTAATCATGTTCCCTTTTTTTTCCTTTCTCGCCCTTTTTCACTTCTTCACACAAAGTATTCAATACAGTGCGGATGCTCGGATCACTCCGGCCGCATTATGTGTGTTCACCATACTTGGGGGCTTCCTATACGAAAGCTAAATATAATTACTTTTATGGCTTCCTGCCTATCACTTATGCGTTCTTTTTCCATATGTGCCTTTTCTTCACCATTATATGCATCGATATGACTTAAGATGTGGCCATGCTGGGTTGCCTAGCTCTTGTGTTAATGCCCTACGTTCCCGTTAATTAGGCTAGGGCATAAGGGGCGCACCTCTGCGATTGTTACTGCCGGTTCAGCCGGATGTGTACCTCAAACCGGGTGAAGCCGAAAGCTAGCATTCTTAAGGGAATATTCGGTCGGTGAACAAAAGATGTTTCTTTCGTTTATTACAACGTGAATCCCTAGATGTTTTGTATCCTGCATTTTTGTTCGCAGTTCGGACATGTACATCAATGCATGCGTACCCAGGGAAAGGAACCCCTAACGGAACTATTCTCCCTGGAAGATGTTTCTTACTACCCATGTAATATAACATAACTAGTTGGGTACTTGTCTGTTCAAGCACTTATGACCCCTACGCCTGGTTTCCATGCATACCCCGGTTTTGCATAACTGAGCGGGTATTCGGATACACCCTGGATTGTCGGATCCGGGGGCTGAAGCGAAAAGGTCCGCCGTGACAAAAGATTTTTAATCCGACTAGGGACTACATATGTCCATTGAATTACATAGTCACTTGGACTGGCTATATTCTTCCTCTATACCATCCAACAGGCTATCTAGCTTGCAATCCTGTTGGGAATACTTTGCGGCTAATGCTACCTGGTCATACACTAGACTCACGGTAATCTCTTGCCTATCTGGCCCCGTCGGTCCGACTTCAGCCATATGGTTCGGGTCAAGCTTGGTGTAGCGCGTCTTCACCATGGCCCAGGCTTCCCTTGCACCTTGTCGGCAGACTGATACCTTCCACAACCGGAAACGCCGCCGTGCTCCTTGGAGCATATCCACAAGCTCCCCCATGCCTCCTGGCAGGGAAGTGGATGGCCACAAGGCCTGGGCAATACCCTACATCACCTGCCGAACTCGTTCGTGCAGCTGTGAGAGATCTTGCAGTAAATCGCCTGCGGACCCGGGCATCTCCTCTTCAGGACGACCCATCAGCATACCTACAGATATAAACTCTTTTATAATGCTTCCTCGCTGAACTGTACTCTAGTTCGTTTAGGCATTTACCATAAATACCGCAACGAAGACTCCTGTTCTCCTTCATGGAGTCCGCCAGCTGAGCTCGAACATCTGTTAATTCGACGCCCAGCCGGACGTTGGCATCTTGGAGATTGTTTTTCTCCTGCCTAACCTGCGTAAGCACACGCTCTCCAACCTTTAGCTGTCTTTGGAGATATGACTCGCTATCTCTTACGATCTCCGGATTCTCCCCGGGATTGTCTGCAGAATTTTCTGTTAGACTTATAAAGCAAGCCAATTACTAACTGGTATATTCCCTTAAAATTTCTCTATTGAGACAAATGTTACCAGATGAGGCCTTCTAGGATTCCTCTAGTTTGGCAACCGCGGCCCTCAGCTGGGTCTTGCACTCCTCCAGCTCTTGAGACAAATGGGTATTCTTCTCTACAAGAAACTGTGCATAAAATGATCCTTAAATCAGTTGTTCCAACCGTTTCAATTCTCAGGGGCTACTGCTATACATGCTTATCAAATTTTCTTACCCGTATATCTTTCGCATACTGATCTGTCGCTCGGGCGAGCCCGCCTTGGACAGCTCGGATGTATGCGTCTCCCGAATTGAAAGCATTGAATGCCTATTCGGAAAAGATGCCATTGCGAAGTACGGCCCGTCGGCGCCGGTGATTCATGGAACTCTCTAGTTCGGAGTTTGTGGCGGAGAGCCTATCCGCATCCTCTGTCGGAGGACAATTCGGCATCGGCCCCGCATTGGCCTCCTCTCTTGAAGCTGGTTCTGGAAACTGGCTGGTAGAGGCGTGACCGGCAGGATCTTCGGATATAGTCCGGCGACTACTCTTTCTGCCAGGACACGAAGGATGTTGTTACATTTCAAACATGGTAATCACAGATCAGGTTTTAACTATACCTCTGTAACGGCGTTTCGGCCCTAACCGCCTTCCTCTTAAGCCTGCCTGGCCCGGACGCCCTTTCACAATGAGCCCCCAGGGGCTCGGCGCCGCGTTCCGATGGTCGTCTCTATAAAAATATGATATTTTATGCATAAGGCATGGTATAAGAAAGGAGTCCTTTTCAGAGGGTAAGGCTTCAGCTTTGCTTACACACGACGCAGGTAGCAGTCCGGGATAGTCGGCGATAATAGCCACCGAGGCGCCATCGCAGCTGGCCTGATAAAATGTCCCGTCGACAAGCTCCACAGATATATCCGGATCTTCTTCAAGTCCTGGATCGAAGGCCCTTCCGGGGTCCTCGGGCTGTGGGGAGGGGCTGTTGAAACCTTCCACGACCCTCCTCAGTTCCTGCTCAGAAATATCAAGGTAAATGATTGTGATGAAGGGCGCCAGAATGGATAGAGTGGGGTAAAGAGTGACGACTTACCCAGCTTGGGGGTTGTACATGGAAAATCCATCCCGCGGTTTAATACGAAGGAATTCTTCTTCTTCTCCTTTATACAAATCGGACATTATTCTCGCCAGAGCAGTGGCGGAGTCCGGACCTTTACGACCACAGCAGGTGGCATAGTCTTCCCCGTTGAAGTGCCACATGGGCTTCACCCGATATTGAAGTGGCTGCACCCCCCGCATTATGCATATTGATATAACCTCGACTATTGTCAGTCTTGATTTGGCCAGTGACTTGAAATACTAAACATTTTAAAATTAAAGACTACTTTTTAAAATCATCAACATTTTTTTCAAATTCTTGAACATTGTTGAACAAACTTTTTTTTGAATCATGAACATTTTTTCCAAATTCGTGAACATTGTTTTTGAATCGTGAACAGTTTTTCCAAATTCGTGGAAAATTTTCAAATTAGCGAACATTTTTTGTATTTTCAAAATTATGATCATTTTTTTAATTTTGTGAACATTATTTTACAAATTCGTGAACAGTTTTTGAATTCTAGAGCATTTTTGTGTAATCTGATTTACTTATTTTGTGAATATTTTTCAATTTCACTAACATTTTTAGAAATCATGAACATTGTTTTAAATTCATGAAAATTATTTAAATTTGTGGACTTTTTTACCAAATTCCTGAATAATTTTTGAATTACCAAGCATCTTTTTGGAAATCATGATTTTTTTATTCAAAATTAGCAAATTTTCTAATATTGAGGTCATTTTGATATCCTGAATTATTGAAAAAAAATATAAAAAAGAAAAGGAAAAAAAGAAAAAGGAAACATCTGGAAAAAAAACGACGGCGTTCCTGCCACACATGGGCAGGCCAATAAGGGGAGCGGGGGTTGCGCACCCGCTTCCTTCGCAGCGCGTGCTGCGCCCTATAGGGCGTTTTCCAATTTGAAACATTCTGCGTCAAAATGTCGTGCCGGCCCATTAGAAGCGAGGGGTGCATTGCAGGGATCCCGGTTTTGGGAACTTTCTGGAAGGTTCCATCCGGTTCTTTCTGGTTTTCTTTTTCTGTTTCTTTCTGGTTTCCTTTTTCTTTTATCCCATTTAGTTTTGCTTTTTCTCCTTTTTTCTGCTTTTTTTCTTTTATTGTTTCTCCTTTACTTTTCTTTTTTGTTTTCTTTTCTTCCATTTTTATTTTTTTCAAGTTTATTTCTTATTTTAAATAGTGTTTAGAAATTTAAAAATATTAGCATTCAATCATTTTCAAAATTATAGACTTTCCAATATTTGTTCGGAAATTCTAAAAAAGTATAGACTTTCAAATATTTGTTCACCTCTTTTTACAAAAAATATTCTAAATTTAAAAAAACAGAATTTGACAATTTAAACATGTTCAAAATTCAGAAAATATTCGGTAACTTCACATAATATTCCGAAATTGAAAATTAAAAAAATGATCATGTCTCGATAATTGGTTCACATATTCAAATAATGTTGGAGTATTTTAAATGTTGTCCCCACTTTCACATTTTGTTCACAAATGTAAAAAATGTTCCAGTTTTGAAATTTTCTGCCCTAATTCTAATAATGTTTGGGGAATTTTAAAATATGTTCGCATTTTTATTTTCTGTTCACAAATTCAAAAAATATTTAGGAATTTCGAAAAATGTTCCAGGTTTCAAAAAAAATTCAATAATTCAGAAGATGACATTTTTCCAAATTTTGTTTGCGAATTTGAAAAATGTTCTAGCTTTTTAAATTTATTCATTAATTCTAAAAATAACATGTTTCCAAATTTTGTTCGCGAATTTGAAAAATGTTTCAGCTTTCAAAATTTATTCACTAATTCAAATATGACATTTTTCCAAATTTTGTTCGTGAATTTGAAAAATGTTCGGGCAATTTCGAAATTGTTCATGCGTTGGAAAATTGTTCATAACTTCAAAACAAATTCTTCCTGTTTTTCAGAAAATGTTTTTGTTTTTTTAACAAATTGATCGAAATTTCAGAAAATGATACTGTTTTCAATTTTGTTTCTTTTTTAGAAAAATGCTTGAGATCCCCCAAAAGATAACATTTTCCTTAAGTTTTTTTCCAGTGTAGTTTAATTATTCTAGATTTGCGCTGAAAGTTTGGCACAAAGGGTAGTTTGTCGCAGTGGCTTGCTCAGCTTGCACGTTCCTAGAAAGTCAGCGTATTGATTCCCAGCGCCTGCAGGGAGCTCCTAGTTGGCGCCTTCTGCCTCGGTTACCTTAAGTGGCGCCTGTAGGGCGTCGTTGGTGGGCTGTTTCTTCGCTGGCCCAAGTAGTTGCTCGCTTATACTGTTTCTTTCGAGTGTTTCTTCGTTTTGCTGTTTGTTCGTTCTGCTGTTTCTTCTACCTTTCGACAATACAATTCGAACTGCAAATTTCTTTCCGAATATGTATGAAATGAAATATGCTTGAACAAAATATGGAACGAACTTTCTTAACAATGGAAAAAAAGTCCAAAAATCACAGAAACCTGCTGATTGAAATCTTTAAGAATTTGGATCTGGCTTCCAGTAATTTAGTTGTTTGAAAGGAAAATTCTTTGTAAGAAGTACAACTGAATTTAAATATTAATGCTCTGGACAGATTTCGAACATGTGCGGTTTCGCTAACAAACGAGTTCTGCTAACCACTCGGACTACTTATGACTAGTGATAGGTAACAGCGCAAATTATGTAATAACAATGTTGCAGTGCTATTTTATCGGACAAAACTGTACCAATTACTATTTTTTGAATTATTTGACGAACAAAAATCGTGAATTTGAAAAGGTTCATAGATTTCGAACAAAGTTCATCAATTTTCAAGAAAAGTTCACAAACTTGAAAAAACGTTCACCAATTTTCGAACAAAAGTTCATCGATTTTGAATATGTTCATCAAAATTTGAAAAAAGTTCATCGAAATTAAAAAAAGTACATGGATTTCAAAATTAGTTCATCAATTTTCAAGAAAAGTTCGCAAACTTGGAAAAAGTTCATCAATTCTTAAACAAAAAGTTCATCGGTTTTTAAAAAAATTCAACAAATTTAAAAAAGTTTATCAAAATTTTAAAAATTTTCATGGATTTTCAAAAAAAGTTCATCAATTTTCTAGAAAAGTTCACAAACTTGAAAAAAAGTTCATCGAAATTGAAAAAAGCTCATGAGTTTTTGAAGAAAGTTCATCGAGTTTGAAAACAAAGTTCATGAATTTTTTAGAAAATTTCACAAAAATTGAAAACAGTTCATAGATTTTTGAAAAGTTCACGATTTTGGAAAAAGTTGACTGGATTTGGAAAAAGGTTCGTCAAATTTGGAAAGAAATCCTCGATTTTTTTAAAAAGTGCATCATTATCAAAAAAGTTCATTGCATTCGAAAAAAGTTCAAATATTTGAAAAAAGTCCATCATTCAAAAATACAGAAGGAACAGATTCAATGGAAAAAAGAACACATATTTAAAAAATGAAAAAAATAGGAATATCCGAATAACAACCGCCCCGGAAATGACCGATGAACCGTGAAAAAACCGGCTTGGGAAGTTTTTTGACGCTTCCCAAAACCAAGGGATTCCCGCGATCGAAGATACAAATAGAAACAAAAAAAGCAAGTTATGAAACAGTAGTTGTTCGATGGTCTAGTGGTAGCTGTGTTGGGGTCGCTGCAACTGATCGTGAGTTCGAACTTCCGCGGCCACATCGCGAACCCAAAATGGGCCGTCCCAGGTGATCTACGCCCTGTGCGACGTGTCCACTTTTTGACGCAACAAGCGTCACACAGGATCTCCCCCCTATAGGTGGCGCTCCTAGAGCGCAGGTTACGACCTCCCCCATGCAATGGCTCCTTCCATTTTGTACTGTGGCTACTGGACCGGCCCATCTCGTCTTTTTTTTTCATTCGCTGAGTTTCGTTCCCTAGGCAGAGTTCGTCGTTTTCTTCTATTTTTTTTCATTCTTCTCCGGGTTTGCCCTATTTTTTTTTGTATTTTCTTAAGTTCTCTACCGGTTTTCTAGTTTTCTTTTTTGTTTTCCTTATATTTTTTCCTCTAGTTTTATTTTTCTCTACGGTTTTTTTTTCTTTACTTCTTCATTGGTTTCAAAGTTTACTTTGTTTTTTGCTTTATTTTTCTTCATTTTTGAGGTGTTCTTTTGTTTCTTTCTCTTGTTCTTTGGTTTTCATCATTTTTCTTCGCCTTTTCATCAACACTTGTCTATATTTTTCATAAATATTTATAATTTTATGTATGCACCTGGAATATATTTGTGTAAATATTGAACATTTTCTAAATACATAATAAACATTTATTGTAATAAATATTTAATGACTAGTTTTTTCATACATATTGTAAAAAAATTGTATATATCAGGATTTTTTTAATACATGTTAGACATTTTTTATTATAATATTAAAATTTTTATACACTATTATATTTTTCGGAAAAATTATTTTTTTATGTACAACTTTTTTAATGCAAATTCCATATTTTTCGTATACATCTAGAAAAAAAGATTTGTACAGTTTTAAACTTTTTAAAATACATGATTAAAATTTTTGCAAATATTTATTTTTGATGACTACTTTCGTACATATTGTACTTTTGGTATACATTAGGAGCATTGTTTATGCAAGTCTGGAAATTTTAGAATATATGATTAAGACTTTTTGATAAATGCCAACATTTTTATAAATTCATATTTTTGTGTTCAATTTTTTAATACATGTTCTACATTTCTTGTATACATCAGATTTTTTTGTACATATCTGACCTTTTTTAAAAATAGATGATTAACATTTTTTAAAAACATTTAGTTTTGGATATCTACACTTTTCCATACACATTACACATTTTTTTGTATACATCAGGAACATTTTATATGTAAATATTTAACACTTTGGAAGTAAATTATTAACATTTACAAAAATATTTTTTTATATCTACTTTTTCCCATACTCATTGTACATTTTTTGTGTAGATCGGAAACATTTTTTCCATACACATTTAACATTTCTTAAATGCACGATTAACATTTTATAAATATGTGTGTAAATTATATTTTTGTATCACATATGTTTAGAATATTTGGAAGTATAAAAAGGTGAAAAAGTGGCCCAGTATGTCGCTCGCTTCAGGCGAGGCTACCATCAAACTCGTATCAAGTGAGGTATAGGTGAGAGCAACTAATCGAGAGGTATTACTTGCGGGAGCCCCTCAAGGGTCACTTTTCCTGCGCTGAGAGCTCGCCAATTGCTCTCAGCCGCCGCTACATATCACATGTTGGGCGCTCATTCATGATTTGGTTTTAGTTTTCCATACGCGTTTTGGGATTTTTGATGGGTTGTTGTCGGCATTTCGGTTTTCTGCCCGGCGAGGCACAAAGGCATAGATTTGATTCCACGTACTGTGCCTCTCGAAAAGGAAAAAAACACGTTTTTCTTCTTCTTCCGCGAGATTCATAAATTTAATTCTCGTGGAGATACACTTTTGCTTCCGCGAGTTGCACAATTTGTGCCTCTCGGAAAGAGAAAAAACACAAC
Organism: Triticum dicoccoides; assembly: GCF_002162155.2. Lineage (NCBI taxonomy): Eukaryota > Viridiplantae > Streptophyta > Magnoliopsida > Poales > Poaceae > Triticum > Triticum dicoccoides. The sequence goes on from NC_041383.1 coordinate 603,119,287, forward strand.
TTTTTTGTAGCATGAGAGACACAGATTTGCGTCTCATGGAGTCACAGTTTTGCTTCTGCGAGAGGCACATGCCTCTTAGAAGTGCCTATCAGAAAGGAGAAAAGTCATTTTTTCTTCCAAAAGAGGAACATAATTGCTTCTCATGGAGGCACATGTTTGCTTTCACGGGAGGCATAGTTGTGCCACACGTTAAGGCAAAAAACACTTTTTTTCACGAGAGACACAGGTTTGCTTCGCATGGAGGCACATATTTGCTTCCGCAAGAGGCATAGTTGTGCCTTCCGAAAATGGAGAAAAAGTATGTAAACAATCATGCTTGCGACCCTTTTTTCAGTAGTTTTTTCTGTGTTTTTCTTGAAAAAAAGTTCATTCAAACCTATTAACATGGTATCTAGATTCGAAAATCTCGACGCGAGAAATCCAAGAGTGTAAATTGTTCGCAATTTGGATGCATGGTTTATGAGATGGAACATTTTGAATAAACGAATGTATGAAAAAAGGGACAACTCCAGATTCTGACAGGTGACGGATATGCAGTGCGCAACCTGGGAAGGTGGGAGTGACCTTTGCAATGGGTACCCTTAATTAGTGATTTCGCGTATAGACGCTCTGTTTGCACAGACAATTCCTATTTAGCACCTTTAGCGCGTTTAATACATTACTTGTTGCGCGTCTCTTTCTATTGGCTGGCCCATTTAAGCGCACTATAGGAGGATTTTTGCTCCGGTTTAGGGAAGCTTGTCGAAACTTCCGTGTTGTTTTTTCCTTTTTATTTTTTCCTTCCGTATTTGTACTTGTTTTTTGTTCCTTTTTCATTCAGATTTTTTTTTGTTTTTTTAGTATTTATATTTCAAACTAGTTAATAGATTTTTTTTCTTCAAATTCATGATAACTTCGAAATTTTTGTGAACCTTTTTAAACTTGTTAACTTTTTTTGAATTTGTGAACCTTTTTAAACTTTAGAACTATTTTTTATATTAATGAAAAGAAAATTCTGATTTTTTTTTTTGAATTCACAATTTTTGTTTCAATTCTTGAACACTTTCCGCATAGCACAAGGAAAACATCAGAAGAAATAGCCACACACATGCTTAAATCGTCCAGCAAAAATCATGAGAGCAATCCTATTCCGACCTTCGTCATCATCGTCGTCAGTCCCGTCTTCCATAAGATCCCTGAGCCTCCTTGTCGAACGCGGATACTCCTCCTCGACCTTGACAAGGCCATCTTCTACAACCTCGACAAAGCCACTTGCTAGGGTTTGAGGAAAAACATAGAGTTATCTGTTAGAGAACTCATGCTGCCTCCGGCTGGAGAACCAAACTAATTAACCACCAAAACCATATAAATCAACAACAAAATCACGCACGTACCTACAATCCTCATTGGAGACGGGCGTACGTTCTTCTTCGTCCACCCGCAATCTCCGCCTCCCAAATCAAAGCTTGCCACTATTGCCAATGGCATATCTGCCTAACAATCCGCCAACCCTCTCGCAAAATCACAAAGACAAGGTATTTCGCCACCAATGCACCAAGAACGAAAAGCACAAATCAACATGTTGATTACTGAACTAAAATATGCATCAGATCGACATGTTGATTGGACCTTTGAATGTCCTCGTAGACCTCCAAATTTGTGGCATGTGATGTGAGATAGTCTGATATGTCTACCAAAACCAACATAATGCAAGATCCAAAACGAAACATTTTTGTTTGTTGTTGTTCCCCACAAAGAAATGAACATGCGTGCAGGCAACAGGACCACCCGCTAATGGCCATTTATTCTATCGTGTTAACAAGATGGCCCTGACCAGAAGCTTCCATGCCTACATGCTGTAGAACCAGAACCATGCCCTGAGCTCCCCATGGCGTAACGTGTGCAGGGGGCCTATCCTATTCCTTGCATGCAAGCGGAGACCGGGGGCGACCACGGCGGCTGGAGTATCATGTTTACGTGTTCAGATCAAGTTATGAACCTAGAATTGGAAGTATCAATCAACAACAATCTTGGCATTCGTCCATGTATACCTGCGCGTAGGTGCGGACGAACCGGGCCTTGCCATCTTGGAGGCATGACTGAAGCTTGGATCTGCGCGTAGGCGCAGAGTGTCTGGTGTGTGGAATCCAGCGGAGAGAGAGGCACAAAAGTAGGAGGCGAGGAAGACGAGCCAAGGGAGGCAGGACCACGCCGAGACGCGCCGAAGGCGAGGGAGGCGTAACATGTCATCTGCGCAGATCCGCATAGGTAATCGCCACAGTGGGGGCCGCCGTCGTCGATCGGCATGCCCAAGTGGAGCCCGACGAGCGCGCTTGCTTGCTGCACGAGTCATGGGGCGGCGACTTCCAGGCGCGTGAGGCGAGCGGCAGTGTCCAGGTGATCGAGACTTGCCTGCTCCCTTCCCATGCTCCCATCCGTGCTCCCATCTCATCCTATGGCTGTCTTATTTCCTTTTTCCTTTCTAATATAATCATCTTCCTCCTGATTTTAAGGGGGTGGAGTCGGGTCTTATTTTGGTCCAATCAAATCAAGTCACGTATGCGGGAGCACGGATGGACGCACGTGAAGGGAGCAGGCAAGTCTCGTCCGATCGAGGCCGGGTGGGCGTGGGAAGCAGCAGAGGACACGGCGTGGGTTGATTTGCGTGATTATGGAGAGGTCTGTAAAGGAAGGTGCAAAAATGAGAAGGGGGAAAATCAAAAGAGGAGTGGTTTTAGGAAGAAAACCGGTTGGAAGGGGCGAAATCGTGGTAAGGGAGGAGGATGGAAGGCGGGGCGTAAACAAGGTAGGTTGGACGAAGGCTGGACGGGACGCGGTCAGTCGGCAGGAAAAGGAACCTTATTTTTTAAGTATAGTAGAGAAGTAGAGATATACTCCTTGATGCTTTTTTTTAGAGGACCTTGATCCTTATTATTATTTTTGAACGATTAGTTTTTTTTTTGCAGGTATTTTTGAACGATTTCAAGATTGCCTCGTTGTCCTTGATTCTTATTCTGTTATTTCTGACTTCTGAGTGACCACTGCCTGCTCTAGAAAAAGATTTAAATTACGACGCCATCCAAAGAACAGGCAGTATTCTCGTTACAAGTCACGTGGAAATCAGGTATGCAGTTATTATACAGACATTTCCTACGGACAAAGTGACAATAGTAGGAAAATCCGGCTGGCTATTGTTCGCCTTCCACTAGAGCTTCTTTTATTCAGGTTCGCGCACATAATCATTGTTTTAAGAGTAGTGGCGAATTAGGCAAGGTCGTTGATTCCAAGTATTATTAACACGTCAGCCGGAATGAGTATGAGCGATGTATTAAAATCTTATATTATGAGACAGATGAAGTACTTGACAAACATCAATTTTATCAAACCGATACTGATGTATCATTCACGTTGGCATAATTTGGCCTCGTTTGCATCGTGTTTCGCTTTCACGCGAATCACCTTCATTCTTTTCTCCATTCATTTGAACCAAGCTCATGAATAGTGTCAAATATTTGATAAGTTTTGTCTCCACTTTTTCTTTCAACCAAAGTGGCCCTCAAAATTGAGGATTTTAACAGGAATATTGTAGACGTTTTAAGGATGAGTAATATATAAGAGATACCAGACCCATCTCTCTTTATTTCTCGCGCCAGCAACTCCATGCCTCGGAGACCTAGTCTCTACAAACTAGAGCGCGTTCATCGCGGGGCAAAGCATCCACGACAATTTTCTCCTGGTTCAGCAAACCGCGAGGCTGCTTCACAACTTCAAAGCACCGTGTGTCCTTCTTGAAACCCTCCGGCACATTGGGTTTGGCCACTGCTGGTGCGAATGTATCTCTATTCTCCTCACCACGGCATCCACCTGAGTCCTCATCAATGGCAACCTCGGGCCGCCGATATCTCATGCGCAAGGTCTATGTCAGGGTGACCCTGTTTCCCCCATTCTCTTCGCCTGGTCATCGACAAGCTAAATTCGATGTTACAACATGACACGAATACGGGCATCCTCAAGAGACTCACCACATGGCACGTGGCGTCCGACATCTCCATGTTCGCGAGCTAGACACCATCAAGGATCTCCTCCAGCTGTTCGGCAGTGCCTCTGGTCTCCGCACCAACTTCCTAAAATGCTCTGCTTCGCCAATCCGGTTCTACAATGATGAGCTTGCCACCATCAGGTCCTCTCTTGCCTGCCCGATTGTGGGGTTTTCCCATCAAATACCTCGGCTTGTCTGGCTTGCCGCTCTCAATCTGGAAGGCTTTGGCTTCCGCGCTCCTCCCGCTCGTCGACAAGCTAGTGAAGAAGCTCGCAACTTGGAAAGCTTCCCTTCTTTCCCGCAGGGAGCGCTTTGCCCTTGTCCGACATGTGCTTACGGCTTTGCCACTCCATATGCTGCTCGCGTTGGTCCTAAACCCCTGATCCTCAAAAAAATAAACAGGATGATCTGTGACTTCTTATGGCATGCCAACAAAGATGTGCATGCCGGATCATGCATCTTCTCCTGGCAGAAGGCTTACCAGGCCTTGCAGCTTGCTGGGCTCGGCGTTTGTGATCTTCACCGCATCGGCATCGTGTTGCGTACGCGCTAGCTATGGCTCCAAGCCACTGACCCCGAGCGCGTCTGGAAGAACCTCCACCTTCCTTCCGACCATGAAACTTTTGAACATTTTAGAGCCTCAACAGCGTGGAAGCTTGGTGATGACAACACATGCAGATTCTGGCACGATCACTGGCTCCAGGGCAGTCCATCTCCGAGATCGCGCCAACCGTGCTAACCCATACCCCACGTTAGCGCCGGAATAGGAGACTCGTCCATGAGGCCCTCACGGATCGTTGCTGGATCGTAGACATCCATGACAACCTTAACCCCGCGGCAATCCTCAAGTACGTGGAGCCATGGAGGCGTCTTTAGGGGATCACCCTTTGTAGCGAGCCGGACCGGCTTTCTTGGAAATGGACCGCTCATGACACTTACACTGTGAGCTCTGCCTATAGAATGCAGTTCATCGGCGCAACTACCTCGCCCCATTGGCACATCATTTGGAAATCTTGGGCCCCCACCAATGCGAATATCTTCCTGTGGCTGGCCTCCCTCGACCGCTGTTGGACTGCCGACATCGAGCAATACACAACCTCCCGCATGACCCCACCTGCAAGATGTGCGACTAGGAGAACGAACCCTACATCATCTGCTCATGAGATGTGTCTTCTCCCGCACCATCTAGCATGAGGTCTTGTCCTGGTGTCACATGACCATGCAACCCTCGGAAGGTACACTCAACTTATTCGAGTGGTGGTCGTCCACCACATCTAGCGTGCCAACTTGCCTTCACAAGGGTCTTTGCACTATGATCATCCTCACGGCTTGGGCCATTTGGAAGCACCGGAATGCGACACTCTTCAACGCCGCCACCCCATCCCCCACCAAGCTTCTCGACGACATCAAGCTGGAAGCTACACTACGGGCTAGAGCCGACGCCAAAGGGCTCGAAAGAACAATCCCTGTAACCTGAACCTTAGCTAGTGGAGGCTGAGCAACCTCCCTGTGGCACCCCGGCTCAGAGCAACCGGTTTACCTTGCATTGCCAGCCCAGAGATCAAGTCTTCTGGCAACACACAACAACATGGTACCGAAACAACCGCTTTATTGATGCTAGCGGAAACATAAGTCTGATATTACATCAAGATAAGAGGCCAAGCGGCACACACGGTGTAGCTGAACAGTATGTACATTATTTAATGAACATGAAGGGGCCTCGATCACATAAACTACGTGGCAGCAGAATAACGATGAAGTGGAACTCCATAGCACAGGGACACCAACGTGGACACGATTCTAGACGCAGGAATCTCTCCGATTCAATACGACTTGCCTGAAAGCTGACATGACACGCCAGGTTAATACATTGAATGTACTTGCAAGCTCACAACAAACATAAGCACAATGACAAACAATATCATGACAATTAATCAGATTAATGCAATGCAAGTAATGCTACTAATGCGATGAAACCAACATGTGCACCAAGTCCCTCAGACTCGCTTACCAGACGGGTTACCATTGTTACCGAACGGTGATCATACCCGGATCACAACTAAAGCCAACCACTTACGATCATCACATGATCCACCAATCATCATAAAACCAGTGCCAACAATAAATATTTAATGTGCAAGATTAATTATAATTGTTGATCCATGGTGTGACTTACTACCGAGTTGTGTCCATAACGAGGACGCGGCTATCGATAGATTAAATACACTCTACAGAGGTAGTGCACTTTACCCACACCACAGAACCCATGGCCTCGCACTCCCATTCGGATGGACCAACAATGTTCCGACGAAACCCTTCCCTTTGCCATGACACTCTTCCGGCCACTCCGACCAACTGCCTCTCAGGGCTAAGTCATGGGTGGCCCCATGCCTACCAAAGGCATCTTCTGCCACCGTCGTGGCAAAACGGTCCCAAACAGGGACAAGGTACCATAAAAACAACAAGCACACAAGGTTATGTCTGCTTACCGGGCCAGGGTACCGCACACCCATAACCTTCCCTCGTTGGAGGCACCGGTAAGAGGCACGACAAAGGACCGAATCAAGACCCCCCATAAGGTAAATGTGGTTGCACTAAGAAAAACCCGATTTAGTGGCACCATGACTTGATCAACGGTATATTCAAGTTGGATTATTATCAGGTTTAAGTTGAAAAATAAACTCACTCCAAGTCATACGATGCCATGATCATGCACTATTCGACATGCAAAACATGCCACTTATAAGAACGGATCAACATTATCAAAATAACTTTCTTGCACTACTCATCAATAAACCTTGCTAATTTTTCTACACTATTTATTATCATGCATCATTTTGATTAACTCGTCATTTATATGAAAACTCCAATTATCAAAAAGAAACTACCATTATTAATCAAAGCACTTTCATTAAGCAAAAACTTTACTCTACTTGATTAAACTAGTTCATGCAATCAACAAGTAGTTAAAACAAGCATACCAAGCATGACAAAGTAACTAATCATTAAACCATAATTATTTAACTACTCTAAATGCATGAAAAGTAGCTCATATTCAAGTAGGAAAATCATAGATATTGATATGACACCATCCAAATGTCATCGTAGCTTGCCTTAGTGCAGAGAAGGTTCGCACTCCTCCTAGATAGCTTCAAGACAAGTCTCTTCCTCTGAAAATATTTAAAAACGACAAAACAAAATATCAAGAACCACTCTAAAAATCACCAAAAAATCTAGGCAGCAAGGAAAAATCCACACTTTAGTGTGCTGCTAGAGCTTTCTACAACAAACACAATGCAAAAACAATCAACTCATTTGGACTTATAGGCTAGGAGATATCAACGGTCCAAGTTCTGGTCAAAATATACGTATATATTTGAAATAACAGAAAACCTGGGGGGGGGGTGACGTCGATGGCGTAAAGCCAGAAGACGCCTCCACTCGTACCGCTTCGGGTGCGAGTGGAGAGGCTGACACTAGGCCCCACTAGTCAGGAGAGAGGAGAGGGGGAGAGAAACAAAGTGCGGCGGCGCTTCGCCGGAGCTTACGCCGGTGAGGAGGGGTCCTTGGGCAAAACTAGAGGGCTAGAATTTAAGAGGGGGCTATGGCGCACCTGCCTGTACCCGTGGCACGTCGAGAGATGGCCGGAGCTGCTTGCAATCAACCTCACAAGCGGCGGCGGCTGTCGGGACTTGCCGGAGAGGAAGAAGGCGACAGCGAGGGGCGGTTCCAGGGGCTCTACGACTTCCAGGCGTCACTAGAGGATCCTAGGGACGCGCCTGAGTGGTTGGTTGGGCTCTAGGAGCTCGGGGACGGGGTGGCTAGGCTGCGGGGGTCGCTGGCAAGCTCAGGTCGGGCACGGTGGCCAGGGGCCTGCCCAGCCAGGCTGCGGCTGTGCTGCGTGTTCGTGGAGGTTGGGTGGTGCGGTGTGTAGCTTCAGGACGGAGAGGAGGGCTCAATTTATAGCCGGAGGGGCAAGGGGGCAACGTGTCGCCGTCAGAGCTCTCTCGAATCCGGCGAGAGGAGACGAGGGGCATCAATGAGGGGTTGGGAGGCTCAGCGATCACGCGGAGGCTATCCACGCTCGCGGACAAGCACATGGAGGAGGGGGAGAAGAAGACAGGGGCACGGGTGCACTATGGCTTTTGGCCGGGACGCGCCTGTGCTCGCTGCAGCGTCTCCGGCATCGGTGAGCGCCAGGGAGGGGTCAAGGGTGAAGAGACGAGGGTGGTGGCGAGGTGCGGTAGTCATCGGCGAGCTCTAGCTTGAGTACACGCCGAACAGAGGCCCTGGCGCGACGCAGAGCGCGTCGAACACATGCCAGGCCCCGTGTCCACACGCGGTCACCACACTGGCATGGTCAAAACGATGCCCACACGCGGCCAAACCTTGTCTGGGCTAAAGTCCACACAGTGTTTAGTCTAGGAAAGGTGAAGACTCGAAGCCAGGCCGACCAGATGTGACTCTAGCTTGCTGGCAAGTTTCTGGACAGAAACTTGGTTGCCAAGTTTGGAGGGCTTCTAGAAGGCCATTAGGGCTGATCTCCTGGGGTTAAGGGTTACTTAGGAGGGTAACTAGGATCAAGAAAGATCAGCTCCAAAAGATCAAGGAAAAATACACTTGTTGTACAAAGTGCATTTTTGGGCCAGAAGAGAAATGATTTTCTGTAGCAAAAATATTACAAAAAGTCATGCAATATTTTTTCTCAGGGAAGTAGGCCAAGGTTCAAAGAAAATTCAGGAATTATCTCAAGATTTTTGGAGCAATAAAAATTGGGGTTGCTTTGGAGCACTAGTTTCTGAAATGAGTTTTCAGAAGGAAAATGAATATTTTTCCTTTATGAAAAATATTCAATGGGCCATTCTAGGGTTTTTGAGAGAAATGAGGTTGGATGAGAGGCAGATGGGTCACTTCGGTGAAAGTCAAGGGCATGCCCAAGTGATAAGTCCATTTGAATTGATTCCAAAAACTCAAATCCAAGGCAAAGGCAAATCAAGTCTGGAAAAAGAGAGAAGGCAAAAACCAGGCTGTCACAAACCTCCTCCACTTAGGATGAATCTCATCCTCGAGATTCGGTTGCTAGGGAAAATAGTTCCGGGTGAGCAGTCCTTAAAAATTCCTCTCTTTCCCAGGTTGCCTCTTCCTCGGTATGGTGTTCCCATTGAACCTTGAAAAACCTGATTACTTTGTTGCGAGTGACTCTTTCTGTCTCATCCAATATTCTAACTGGTCTTTCCTCATATGTCAGATCCTTAGCCAGTTCTATCTCTGCCATATCAGTCCTTTTCTCCAGTAGCGAGATACATCTTCTTAGCTGGGAGACATGAAACACATTGTGTACCTCTAACAGTTCTGGTGGCAATTCCAATTGATAAGCAATTGTTCCAACTCTGGTCATGTCTGGGAATGGGCCAATATATCTGGGAACCAACTTGCCTCGGGTATGAAACCTCTTAACTCCTTTCATAGGGGTGACTCGGAGATACACGTGTTCTCCGGGTTCGAAACTGACCTGTCGATGTTTTGCATCATAGTAACTCTTCTATCATGACTTGGCCAACTACAGTCTATCATTAGATCAGTTCCTTGACTTGCTTCTGAGCTTCCATCATTAGATCAGTTCCAAAGATACAACTGTCTCCGGTTTGAGACCAGTTTAGGGGAGTGCGGCACTTACGGCCATACAGAGCTTCATAGGGTGACATTTTCAAACTGGTCTAGAAACTGTTGTTGTAGGAAAACTTGGCGTACGGCAGACAGTCTTCCCACTTAGGTACTTGGGACAATGCACATGCTCGGAGAATATCCTCGAGTATTTGATTTACTCGCTCAGTCTGTCCATCTGTCTGTGGATGATGAGTTGTGCTGTATTTCAGGGCAGTCCCCAAGGCTTGATGTAGACGAGACCAGAAGGCTGAAGTGAAGAGAGATCCTCTGTCTGAGGTGATGGTTTTTGGCACTCCATGCAAACTGACGATCCTGGACACATATAACTTTGCAAGTTGATCGGCACGGTAAGTGGTCCGGATGGGCAGAAAGTGAGCTACCTTGGTTAAGGTATCCACTATGACCCATATTGCGTCATTCCCCCAGTGTGCCTTTGGTAAACCGGTGATGATGTCCATGCAGACATTGTCCCATTTCCATTGTGATACGAGTAAGGGTTGAAGGAGTCCGGTGGGATTCTGATGTTCCGCCTTTACCATGTTGCATATATCACAACAAGCCACAAAGTAAGCGATGTCTTTCTTCATTCCATCCCACCAGAATACCTGACGAAGATCTTCGTACATTTTGGTGCCACCTGGGTGAATTGAGTAAGAAGATTTGTGTGCCTCTGACAATATCTTCTTTTTCAGACTTTCTTGGTTGGGTACGCAAATCCTTCCTCGAAACCTTAGCATACCTTGTTGATTCTTAGAGAAATCCTTCATCTGTTTGGCATATAATTGTAGGGATTCATCATTTGCTTGAGCGCTGCGAATTTCTTCCTCGAGAGTAGGAGCCATTTCCAGTATGCTGGCCATACTGGCATCCACTATTACCAAATTGAGATGAGCCATTTCTTCATAGAGTTCGGAAGGCAAAGAATCCATTAGAGCATTCAGGCTGACGGGTTTGCGGCCGAGGGCATCGGCCACCACATTAGCTTTACCTAGGTGATACTTTATCCCGAGGTCATAATCCTTAACCAACTCAAGCCATCTTCGCTGATGGAGGTTTAAATCTGGTTGAGTGAATATATACTTGAGACTCTTGTGGTCTGTAAATATTTGACACCTCTTTCCAATAAGATAGTGTCTCCAAACCTTCAGCATGCACCACCGCGGGCAATTCGAAGTCATGAGTTGGATAATTTCCTTCGTGAAGCTGTAGTTGTCGAGATGCATAGGCCACAACCTTGCCAAATTGCATGAGTACACATCCAAGTCCTTTCTGGGATGCGTTGTAGTAGACATCAAAACCGCGGTAGATGTCAGGAAGAGTCAATACTGGCGCGGATGTCAGTCTGGTTTTTAACTCGTTGAAGCTCCTTTCGCAGTCCTTAGTGTTGGGGAATGTAGCAATAATTCAAAATTTTCTACGCATCACCAAGATTAGTCTATGGAGATTCTAGCAACAAGAGAGGGAGAGGATGAGTGTATCTTCATACCCTTGAAGATCGCGATGCGGAAGCGTTACAAGAACAAGGTTGGTGGAATCGTACACGCAGCGATTCAGATCGCGGTCGATTCCGATCTAAGCGCCGAACGGACGGCGCCTCCGCGTTCACCACACGTACAGCCCGGGGACGTCTCCTCCTTCTTGATCCATCAAGGGGAGAGGAGAAGTTGAGGGAGAGCTCCGGCAGCACGACGGCGTGGTGGTGGAGCTTGCAGTTCTCCGGCAGGGCTTTGCCAAGCACTACCGAGGAGGAGGTGGAGTTGGACAGGGGGAGGGCTGCGCCATGGGCAAGGGGTGAATCTCCCATGCGCCTCCCCACTATATATAGGGGTGGAGGGGGCTGGTTTCTTGCCCTCCAAGTCCATTGGGGCGTTGGCAAAGGTGGGAGGAAAGAAATCCCATCGTTTCCTTCCCCAACGATTGGTATCCCCCCTTTTTAGGGATCTTGATCTTATCCCTTCGGGATATGATTTTATTCCTTATAAGGGGGATCTTGGTGCGCCTTGACCAGGGGTGTGGGGCCTTGCCCCCACTACACACGTTCATGTGGGTCCTTCCATGCAGGTGGGCCCCACTCCGGAACCTTCTAGAACCTTCCCGGTACAATAACGAAAAATCCTGAACATTTTCCGCTGGCCAAAATAGGACTTCCCATATATAAATCTTTACCTTTGGACCATTCTGGAACTCCTCGTAACGTCTGGGATCTCATCCATAATCTTGACCACTAGTTACTAAGGATAACCTTGACCGCTGTCCTGTGATCCATTCCTGGATCACACTTGTACCCCTTGACTGACTCATGGCAAGGCACACTTTAGGTGCGGTACACAGCATAGCATACTGTGGAGCCTACGTCTAAAGCATAGGGGACGACCTTCGTACTTTCTCTCCCTTCTGCATGGTCAGGTCTTGAGTCTTACTCAATACTCACACCTTATAACACAGCCAAGAACTCCTTTGCCGATCTAGTTTGAACTCCCTCAAAATCTTGTCATGGTGCGTACTCATGTGAAAGTACTATCAAGCGATTTTGATCTATCCTTATAGATCTTGATGCTCAATGTTCAAGTAGCTTAATCCAGGTTTTCCATTGAAAAATACTTTCCAAATAACCCTATATGCTTCCAGAAATTCTACATCATTTCCGATCAACAATATGTCAACAACATATACTCATCAGAAATGCTATAGTGCTCCCACTCACTTCTTTGGAAATACAAGTTTCTCATAAACTTTGTATAAACCCAAAATCTTTGAACATATCATCAAAGCGTATATTCCAACTCCGAGATGCTTACTCCAGTCCTTAGAAGAATTGCTGGAGCTTTGCATACTTGTTAGCATCTTTTAAGATTGACAAAACCTTCTGGTTGTATCACATACAACCTTTCCTCAAAAAATCATTGAGGAAACAATGTTTTGACATCCTATCCGCAAGATTTCATAAATAATGCAGGAACTGCTAATATAATTTCAACAGACTCTTAGCATCGCTACGAGTGAGAAAGTCTCATCGTAGTCAACTCCTTGAACTTGTCAGAAAACATCTTAGCGACAAGTCGAGCTTTCTTAATGGTGACACTTACCATCATTGTCCGTCTTCCCTTTTAAAATCCATCTGTACCCAACAGCCTTAAGACCATCAAGTAGTTCTTCCAAAGTCTACACTTTGTTTTATACATGGATCCTCTCTCGGATTTTATGGCCTCGAGCCATTTGTCGGAATCCGGGCCCACCATCGCTTCTCCATAGCTCGTAGGTTCATTGTTTTCTAGCAACATGACCTCCAAGACAGGATTACAGTACCACTCCGAAGCAGTACACGTCCTTGTCGACCTACGAGGTTTGGTAGTGACTTGATCGAAAGTTTCATGATCACTATCATCAGCTTCCACTTCAACTGGTGTAGGCGCCACAGGAACAACATCCTATGCCCTGCTACAGATTGGTTGAAGTGATGGTTCAATAACCTCATCAAGTCTCCACCATCCTCCCACTCAATTCTTTCAAGAGAAACTTTTCCTCGAGAAAGGACCCGTTTCTAGAAACAATCACTTTTGCTTCCGGGTCTGAAATAGGAGGTATACCCAACTGTTTTGGGTGTCCTATGAAGATGAATTTATCCGCTTTGGGTTTGAGCTTATTAGGCTAAAACATTTCCACATAAGCTTCGCAGCCCCAAACTTTTAAGAAATGACAGCTTAGGTTTCTCTAAACCATAGTTCATACGATGTCATCTGAACGGAATTACGTGGTGCCCTATTTGAAGTGAATGCGGTTGTCTCTAATGCCTAACCCATAAACGATAGTGGTAATTCGATAAGAGACATCATGGTATGCACCATATCCAATAGGGTGCAACTATTATGTTCGGACACACCATCACACTATGGTGTTCCACGCGGTATTAGTTGTGAAACAATTTCCACAATGTCTTAATTGTATACCTAACTCATTACTCAGATACTCATCTCTATGATCATATCATAGACATTTTATCCTCTTGTCACGACGATCTTCAACTTCACTCTGAAATTACTTGAACCTTTCAATAATTCAGACTTGTGTTTCATCAAGTAAATATACTCAACATCTACTCAAATCTTCTGTGAAGTAAGAACATAACGATATCCACTGCGTGCCTCAGCACTCATTGGACTGCACACATCAAAATGTATTACTTCCAACAAGTTGCTTTCTTGTTCCATCTTACTGAAAACGAGGTTTTTCAGTCATCTTGCCCATGTGGTATGATTTGCATGTCTCAAGTGATTCAAAATCAAGTGAGTCCAAATGATCCATCTTCATGGAGTTTCTTCATGCGTACATACTAATAGACATGGTTCGCATGTCTCAAACTTTTCAAAAAATGAGTGAGTCCAAAAGATCCATCAACATGGAGCTTCTTCATGCGTTTTCTACCAATATGACTCAAATGGCAGTGCCACAAGTAGGTGGTACTATCATTACTATCTTATATCTTTTGGCATGAACATGTGTATCACTACAATCGAGATTCAATAAACCATCCATTTTAGGTGCAAGACCATTGTAGGTATTATTCAAATAAACAGAGTAACCATTATTCTCCTTAAATGAACAACCGTATTGCGATAAACATAATCCAATCATGTCTATGCTCAACACAAACACCAACTAACAATTATTTAGGTTTAACACCAATCCTGATGGTAGAGGGAGCGTGCGATGTTTGATAACATCAACCGTGGAAATACTTCCAACACATATCGTCACCTCGCCTTCATCTAGTCTCCTTTATTCCGTAGCCTTTTATTTTGAGTTACTAACACTTAGCAACCGAACCGGTATCTATTACCCCCGTGCTACTAGGAGTACTAGTAAAGTACACATTAACATAATGTATATCCAATATACTTCTGTCGACCTTGCCAGCCTTATCATCTACAAAGTATCTAGGGTAGTTCTGCTTCAGTGACCGTTCCCCTCATTACAGAAGCACTTAGTCTCGGGTTTGGGTTCAAATTTTGGGTTTCTTCACTAGAGCAGCAACTGATTTGCCGTTTCATGAAGTATCCCTTCTTGCCCTTGCCCTTCTTGAAACTAGTGGTTTCACTAACCATCAACAATTGATGCTCCTTCTTGATTTCTACTTTCGCGGTGTCAAACATCGCGAATAGCTCAAGGATCATCATATCTATCCCTGATATGTTATAGTTCATCACGAAGCTCTAGTAGCTTGGTGGCAATGACTTTCGAGAACCATCACTATCTCTTATGGAAGATTAACTCCCACTTGATTCAAGTGATTGTAGTACTCAGACGATGTGAGCACATGCTCAATGATTGAGCTTTTTTTTCCTAGTTTGCAGGCTTAAGAAACTCGTCAGAGGTCTCATACTTCTTGACATGGGCACGAGCCTAAAATCCCAATTTCAGCCCTTTGAACATCTCATATGTTCCGCGACATTTCGAAATCGTCTTCGGCGCCTCAATTCTAAACGTTTAACATTACTAAACTATCACATAGAAATCAAAACGTGTATGTCAGATGTTCGCAACATCCACAGACGATGTTCGAGGTTCAGCACACGGAGCGGTGCATTAAGGACATAAGCCTTCTGCGTAGCAATGAGGACAATCCTTAGTTAACGGACCTAGTCCGCATAATTGCTACAAACATCTTTCAACTAAATTTTCTCTAGGAACATATCTAAAACAGTAGAACTAAAGCGCAAGTTACGACATAATTTGCAAAGAACTTTTGACTATGTTCATGATAATTAAGTTCATCTAATTTAATGAACTCCCACTCGGATGGACATCCCTCTAGTCATCTAAGTGATACATGATCCGAGTCAACTAGGCCGTGTCCGATCATCACGTGAGACGGACTAGTCATCATCGGTGAACATCTTCATGTTGATCGTATCTGCTATACGACTCATGTTCGACCTTTCGGTCTCTTGTGTTCCGAGGCCATGTCTGTACATGCTAGGCTTGTCAAGTCAACCTAAGTGTTTTGCTTGTGTAAATCTGGCTTACACCCGTTGTATTCGAGCGTTAGAATCTATCACACCCGATCATCATGTGGTGCTTCGAAACAACGAACCTTCGCAACGGTGCACAGTTAGGGGGAACACTTTCTTGAAATTTTAGTGAGGGATCATCTTATTTATGCTACCGTCGTTGTAAGCAAATAAGATGTAAAAACATGATAAACATCACATGCAATCAAATAGTGACATGATATGGCCAATATCATTTTGCTCCTTTTGATCTCCATCTTTGGGGCGTCATGATCATCATCGTCGCCGGCATGACACCATGATCTCCATCATCATGATCTCCATCATCATGTCTTCAGGAAGTTATCTCGCCAACTATTACTTCTATTAGTAAGGCTAACGGTTTAGCAATAAAGTAAAGTAATTACATGGCGTTATTCAATGACACGCAGGTCATACAATAAATTAAGACAACTCCTATGGCTCCTGCCGGTTGTCATACTCATCGACATGCAAGTCATGATTCCTATTGCAAGAACATGATCAATCTCATACATCACATATATATCATTCATCAAATCCTTTTGGCCATATCACATCACACGGCATATGCTGCAAGAACAAGTTAGACGCCCTCTAATTGTTGTTGCAAGTTTTTACGTGGCTGCTATAGGTTTCTAGCAAGAATGTTTCTTACCTACGCCAAAACCACAACGTGATATGCCAATTGCTATTTACCCTTCATAAGGACCCTTTTAATCGAATCCGATACGACTAAAGTGGGAGAGACAGACACCCGCTAGCCACCTTATGCAACTAGTGCATGTCAGTCGGTGGAACCTATCTCACGTAAGCATACGTGTAAGGTCGGTCCAAGCCACTTCAACCCACGATGCCGCCAAATCAAGATAAGACTATTAACGACAAGTAAATTGACAAAATCGACGCCCACAACAACTTGTGTTCTACTCGTGCATAGAAACTACGCATAGACCTAGCTCATGATGCCACTATTGGGGATCGTTGCAGAAATTAAAAAATTTCTACACATCACCAAGATCAATCTATGGAGAGACTAGCAATGAGAGAGAGGGGAGTGCATCTTCATACCCTTGAAGATCGCGATGCAAAAGCGTTACAAGAATGCAGATAGGGAGTCGTACTCGCGGTGATTCAAATCGCGAAAGATCCGATCTAGCGCCGAACGGACGGTGCCTCCGCGTTCAACACACGTACAGCCTGGGGACGTCTCCTCCTTCTTGATCCAGCAAGGGGAGAGGAGAAGTTGATGGAGAGCTCCGGCAGCACGACGGCGTGGTGGTGGAGCTTGCAGTTCTCCGGCAGGGCTTCGCCAAGCACTACTAAGGAGGAGGTGGAGTTGGAGAGGGGGAGGGTTGCGCCAGGGGCAAGGGATGATGCTCCCATGCGCCTCCCCACTATATATAGGGGTGGAGGGGGATGGTTTCTTGGCCTCCAAGTCCATTGGGGTGTTGGCAAAGGTGGAAGGAAAGAAATCCCATCATTTCCTTCCCCACCGATTGTTATCCCCCCTTTTTAGGGATCTTGATCTTATCTCTTCGGGATATGATCAGGGGGGGTCTTGGTGCGCCTTGACCAGGGATGTGGGGCCTTGCCCCCATAACCCACGTTCATGTGGGTCCCCTCATGCAGGTGGGCCCCACTCCGGAACCTTCTAGAACCTTCCCGGTACAATACCGAAAAATCCCGAACATTTTCCGGTGGCCAAAATAGGACTTCCCATATATAAATCTTTACCTCCCGACCATTCCGGGACTCCGAACAACATTCGGTAACTGCACACTAATTCCCATAACAACTCTAGCATCACCGAACCTTAAGTGTGTAGACCCTACGGGTTCGAG
Source organism: Triticum dicoccoides (assembly GCF_002162155.2). Classification (NCBI taxonomy): domain Eukaryota; kingdom Viridiplantae; phylum Streptophyta; class Magnoliopsida; order Poales; family Poaceae; genus Triticum; species Triticum dicoccoides. Next base: position 603,136,842 of record NC_041383.1, read on the forward strand.
AATCATGCAGACATGACCGAGATAGCTCTCTGGGCAATAACCAACAACGGGATCTGGATACCCATGTTGGCTCCCACATGTTCCACTATGATCTCATCGGATGAACCACGATGTCAAGGATTCAAGCAATCCCGTATACAATTCCCTTTGTCAATCGGTACGTTACTTGCCCGAGATTTGATCGTCGGTATCCCAATACCTTGTTCAATCTCGTTACCGGCAAGTCACTTTACTCGTTCCGTAATGCATGATCCCATGACTAACTACTTAGTCACATTGAGCTCATTATGATGACGCATTACCGAGTGGGCCCAGAGATACCTCTCTGTCACATGGAGTGACAAATCCCAGTCTCGATTCGTGCCAACCCAACAGACACTTTCGGAGATACCCGTAGTGCACCTTTATAGCCACCCAGTTACGTTGTGACGTTTGGCACACCCAAAGCATTCCTACGGTATCCGGGAGTTGCACAATCTCATGGTCTAAGGAAATGATACTTGACATTAGAAAAGCTTTTAGCAAATGTACTACACGATCTTGTGCTATGCTTAGGATTCGGTCTTGTCCATCACATCATTCTCCTAATGATGTCATCCCATTGGGTTTGATCATATCTCGCTTGTGAGAGAGGTTATTAGTCAACGGGTCTAAATCTTTCAGATCCGTGTGTGCTTTACAAATCTCTATGTATTCACACATGTATTACGATTTCCAGTTAATACAATTATAGCATGAACAATAGACAATTATCATGAACAAGGAAATATAATAATAACCATTTTATTATTGCCTCTAGGGCATATTTCCAACAGTCTTCCACTTGCACTAGAGTCAATAATCTAGTTCACATCACTATGTGATTGTAATGGATCCAACACCCATTGGGTTTGATCATATCTCGCTTGTGAGAGAGGTTATTAGTCAACGGGTCTAAATCTTTCAGATCAGTGTGTGCTTTACAAATCTCTATGTCATCTCCTAGATGCAGCTACCACACGCTATTTGGAACTATTCCAAATAACTGCTCTACTATACAAATTCGGTCTACTACTCAGAGTCATCCAGATTAGTGTCAAAGTTTGCATCGACGTAACCCTTTACGACGAACTCTTTTACCACCTCCATAATCGAGAAAATTCCTTAGTCCACTAGTTACTAAGGATAACCTTGACCGCTGTCCTATGATCCATTCCTAGATCACACTTGTACCCCTTGACTGACTCATGGCAAGGCACACTTTAGGTGCAGTACACAACATAGCATACTATGGAGCCTACGTCTAAAGAATAGGGGACGACCTTCGTCCTTTCTCTCTCTTCTGCCGTGGTCAGGTCTTGAGTCTTACTCAATACTCACACCTTATAACACATCCAAGAACTCCTTCGCCGATCTATTTTTAACTCTTTCAAAATCTTGTCACGGTGCGTTCTCATTTGAAAGTACTATCAAGCGATTTTGATCTATCCTTATAGATCTTGATGCTCAATGTTCAAGTAGCTTAATCCAGGTTTTCCATTGAAAAACACTTTTCAAATAACCCTATATGCTTTCCAGAAATTCTACATTATTTTCGATCAACAATATGTCAACAACATATACTCATCAGAAATGCTATAGTGCTCCCACTCACTTCTTTGGAAATACAAGTTTCTCATAAACTTTGTATAAACCGAAAATCTTTGATCATCTCATCAAAGCGTATATTCCAACTCCGAGATGCTTACTCCAGTCCTTAGAAGAATTGCTGGAGCTTTGCATACTTGTTAGCATCTTTTAGGATTGACAAAACCTTCTGGTTGTATCACATACAACCTTTCCTCAAAAAATCATTGAGGAAACAATGTTTTGACATCCTATCTGCAAGATTTCATAAATAATACAGGAACTGCTAATATAATTTCAACAGACTCTTAGCAGCGCTATGAGTGAGAAAGTCTCATCGTAGTCAACTCCTTGAACTTGTCAAAAAACATCTTAGCGACAAGTCGAGCTTTCTTAATGGTGACACTTACCATCATTGTCCGTCTTCCCTTTTAAAATCCATCTGTACCCAACAGCCTTACGACCATCAAGTAGTTCTTCCAAAGTCTACACTTTGTTTTATACATGGATCCTCTCTCGGATTTTATGGCCTCGAGCCATTTGTCGGAATCCGGGCCCACCATCGCTTCTCCACAGCTCGTAGGTTCATTGTTGTCTAGCAACATGACCTCCAAGACAGGATTACCGTACCACTCCGAAGCAGTACGCGTCCTTGTCGACCTACGAGGTTTGGTAGTGACTTTATCTGAAGTTTCATGATCACTATCATCAGCTTCCACTTCAACTGGTGTAGGCGCCATAGGAACAACTTCCCGTGCCCTGCTACAGATTGGTTGAAGTGATCGTTCAATAACCTCATCAAGTCTCCACCATCCTCCCACTCAATTCTTTCAAGAGAAACTTTTCCTCGATAAAGGACCCGTTTCTAGAAACAATCACTTTTGCTTCCGGATCTGAAATAGGAGGTATACCCAGCTGTTTTGGGTGTCCTATGAAGATGCATTTATCCGCTTTGGGTTTGAGCTTATCAGGCTAAAACTTTTCCACATAAGCTTCGCAGCCCCAAACTTTTAAGAAAAGACGGCTTAGGTTTCTCTAAACTATAGTTCATACGCTGTCATCTCAATGGAATTACGTGGTGCCCTATTTGAAGTGAATGCGGTTGTCTCTAATTCCTAACCCATAAACGATAGTGGTAATTCGATAAGAGACATCATGGTATGCACCATATCCAATAGGGTGCAGCTATGATGTTCGGACACACCATCACACTATGGTGTTCTAGGCGGTATTAGTTGTGAAACAATTTCCACAATGTCTTAATTGTATACCTAACTCATACCTCAGATAATCATCTCTATGATCATATCATAGACATTTTATCCTCTTGTCACGATGATCTTCAACTTCACTCAGAAATTACTTGAACCTTTCAATAATTCAGACTTGTGTTTCATCAAGTAAATATACTCAGCATCTACTCAAATCATCTGTGAAGTAAGAACATAACGATATCTACTGCGTGCCTCAGCACTCATTGGACTGCACACACCAAAATGTATTACTTCCAACAAGTTGCTTTCTTGTTCCATCTTACTGAAAACGAGGCTTTTCAGTCATCTTGCCCATGTGGTATGATTTGCATGTCTCAAGTGATTCAAAATCAAGTGAGTCCAAATAATCCATCTTCATGGAGTTTCTTCATGCGTACATACTAATAGACATGGTTCGCATGTCTTTTCAAAAAATGAGTGAGTCCAAAAGATCCATCAACATGGAGCTTCTTCATGCGTTTTATACCAATATGACTCAAATGGCAGTGCCACAAGTAGGTGGTACTATCATTACTATCTTATATCTTTTGGCATGAACATGTGTATCACTATGATCGAGATTCAATAAACCATCCATTTTAGGTGCAAGACCATTGAAGGTATTATTCAAATAAATAGAGTAACCATTATTCTCCTTAAATGAACAACCGTATTGCGATAAACATAATCCAATCATGTCTATGCTCAACGCAAACACCAACTAACAATTATTTAGGTTTAACACCAATCCCGATGGTAGAGGGAGCGTGCGATGTTTGATAACATCAACCTTGGAAACACTTCCAACACATATCGTCACCTCGCCTTCAGCTAGTCTCCGTTTATTCCGTTGCCTTTTATTTTGAGTTACTAACACTTAGCAACCGAACCGGTATCTATTACCCTGGTGCTACCAGGAGTACTAGTAAAGTACACATTAATATAATGTATATCCAATATACTTCTGTCGGCCTTGCCAGCCTTATCATGTACAAAGTATCTTGGGTAGTTCTGCTTCAGTGACCGTTCCCCTCATTACAGAAGCACTTAGTCTCAGGTTTGGGTTCAAACTTTGGGTTTCTTCACTAGAGCAGCAACTGATTTGCCGTTTCATGAAGTATCCCTTCTTGCCCTTGCCCTTCTTGAAACTAGTGGTTTCACTAACCATCAACAATTGATGCTCCTTCTTGATTTCTACTTTCACGATGTCAAACATCGCGAATAGCTCAAGGATCATCATATCTATCCCTGATATGTTATAGTTCATCACGAAGCTCTAGTAGCTTGGTGGCAATGACTTTGGAGAACCATCACTATCTCTTACGGAAGATTAACTCCCACTCGATTCAATTGATTGTAGTACTCAGACAATGATTCAAGTGATTGTAGTACTCAGACAATCTGAGCACATGCTCAACGATTGAGCTTTTTTTCTTTAGCTTGTAGGCTTAAGAAACTCATCAGAGGTCTCATACCTCTTGACATGGGCACGAGCCTGAAATCCCAATTTCAGCCCTTTGAACATCTCATATGTTCTGCAACGTTTCAAAATCATCTTCGGCGCCTCAATTCTAAACCGTTTGACATTACTGAACTATCACGTAGTCATCAAAAGGTGTATGTCAGATGTTCGCAACATCCACAGACGATGTTCGAGGTTCAACACACCGAGCGGTGCATTAAGGACATAAGCCTTCTGCGTAGCAATGAGGACAATCCTTAGTTTACGGACCTAGTCCGCATAATTGCTACAAACATCTTTCAACTAAATTTTCTCTAGGAACATATCTAAAACAGTAGAACTAAAGCACAAGTTACGACATAATTTGCAAAGACCTTTTGACTATGTTCATGATAATTATGTTCATCTAATTTAATAAACTCCCACTCGGATGGACATCCCTGTAGTCATCTAAGTGATACATGATCCGAGTCAACTTGGCCGTGTCCGATCATCACGTGAGACAGACTAGTCATCATCGGTGAACATCTTCATGTTGATCGTATCTGCTACGACTCATGTTCGACCTTTCGGTCTCTTGTGTTCCGAGGCCATGTCTGTACATGCTAGGCTCGTGAAGTCAACCTAAGTGTTTTGCTTGTGTATATCTGGCTTACACCCATTGTATTCGAACGTTAGAATCTATCACACCCGATCATCACGTGGTGCTTCAAAACAAGGAACCTTCGCAACGGTGCACAGTTAGGGGGAACACTTTCTTGAAATTTTAGCGAGGGATCATCTTATTTATGCTACCATCATTCTAAGCAAATAAGATGTAAAAACATGATAAACATCACATGCAATCAAATAGTGACATGATATGGCCAATATCATTTTGCTCCTTTTGATCTCCATCTTCGGGGCGCCATGATCATCATCGTCACCGGCATGACACCATGATCTCCATCATCCTGTCTTCATGAAGTTGTCTCGCCAACTATTCCTTCTACTACTATGTCTAACAATTTAGCAATAAAGTAAAGTAATTACATGGCGTTATTCAATGACACGCAGGTCATACAATAAATTAAGACAACTCCTATGGCTCCTGCCGGTTTTCATACTCATCGTCATGCAAGTCGTGATTCCTATTACAAGAACATGATCAATTTCATACATCACATCATTCATCACATCCTTTTGGCCATATCACATCACATGACATATGCTGCAAGAAAAAGTTAGACGTCCTCTAATTGCTGTTGCAAGTTTTTACGTGGCTGCTATAGGTTTCTAGCAAGAACATTTCTTACCTACGCCAAAACCACAACGTGATATGCCAATTGCTATTTACCCTTCATAAGGACCCTTTTCATCGAATCCGATCCGACTAAAGTGGGAGAGACAGACACCCGCTAGCCACCTTATGCAACTAATGCATGTCAGTTGGTGGAACCTGTCTCACGTAAGCGTATGTGTAAGGTCAGTCCGGGCCGCTTCATCCCACGATGCCGCCGAATCAAGATAAGACTATTAACGGCAAGTAAATTGACAAAATCGACGCCCACAACAACTTGTGTTCTACTCGTGCATAGAAACTACGCATAGACCTAGCTCATGATGCCACTGTTGGGGATCGTTGCAGAAATTAAAAAATTTCTACGCATCACCAAGATCAATCTATGGAGAGACTAGCAACGAGAGAGAGGGGAGTGCATCTTCATACCCTTGAATATCGCGATGCAGAAGCATTACAAGAACGCGGATGAAGGAGTCGTACTTGCAGCGATTCAGATCGCGGTTGACTCTGATTTAAGCGCCGAACAACGGCGCCTCCGTGTTCAACACACGTACAGCCCGGGGACGTCTCCTCCTTCTTGATCCAGCAAGGGGAGAGGAGAAGTTGAAGGAGAGCTCCAGCAGCACGACGGCGTGGTGGTGGAGCTTGCAGTTCTCCGGCAGAGCTTCGCCAAGCACTACTACTACGAAGGAGGTGTTGGGGAGGGAGAGGGCTGCGCCATGGGAAGGGTTCAGCTCCCATGCGCCTCCCCACTATATATAGGGGTGGAGGGGGCTGGTTTCTTGCCCTCCGAGTCCATTGGGGCGGTTGCAAAGGCGGGAGGAAAGAATTCCCATCATTTACTTCCCCACCGATTGTTGTCCCCCTTTTTAGGGATCTTGATCTTATCCCTTCGGGATATGATCTTATTCCTTCTAAGGGGGGATCTTGGTGCCTCTTGACTAGGGGTGTGGGGCCTTGCCCCACTACCCACGTTCATGTGGGCCCCCATGCAGGTGGGCCCACTCCGGAACCTTCTAGAACCTTTCCGGTACAATACCGAAAAATCCCGAACATTTTCCGGTGGCCAAAATAGGACTTCCCATATATAAATCTTTACGTCCGGACCATTCCGGAACTCCTCGTGACGTCCGGGATCTCATACGAGACTCCGAACAACATTCGGTAACTGCACACTAATTCCCATAACAACTCTAGTGTCACCGAACCTTAAGTGTTAGAACCTACGGGTTCGGGAATCATGAAGACATGACCGAGATAGCTCTCTGGCCAATAACCAACAGCAGGATCTGGATACCCATGTTGGCTACCACATTTTCCACGATGATATCATCGGATGAACCACGATGTCAAGGATTCAAGCAATCCCGCATATAATTCCCTTTGTCAATCGGTATGTTACTTGCCCGAGATTCGATCGTCGGTATCCCAATACCTCGTTCAATCTCGTTACCGGCAAGTCACTTTACTCGTTCCATAATGCATGATCCCGTGACTAACTACTTAGTCACATTGAGCTCATTATGATGATGCATTACCGAGTGGGCCGAAAGATACCTCTCCGTCACACGGAGTGACAAATCCCAGTCTCGATTCTTGCCAACCCAACATACACTTTCGGAGATACCCGTAGTGCACCTTTATAGCCACCTAGTTATGTTTTGACGTTTGGCACACCCAAAGCATTCCTACGGTATCCGGGAGTTTCACAATCTCATGCTCTAAGGAAATGATACTTGACATTAGAAAAGCTTTTAGCAAACGAACTACTCGATCTTGTGCTATGCTTAGGATTGGGTCTTGTCCATCACATCATTCTCCTAATGATGTGATCCCGTTATCAATGACATCCTATGTCCATGGTCAGGAAACCATAACCATATATTGATCAATGAACTAGTCAACTGGAGGCTCACTAGGGACATGTTGTGGTCTGTGTATTCACACATGTATTACGGTTTCGAGTTAATATAATTCTAGCATGAACAATAGACAATTATCATGAACAAGGAAATACAATAATAACCTTTTTATTATTGCCTCTAGGGCATATTTCCAACACTTAGTCCATTCAAACTTCTTATCCTTCTTTAGGAGATCTGTCATTGGCTTGGCAATCTTAGAGAATCCTTCGATAAAGCGGCGATAATATCCGGGTAATCCAAGGAAACTCCGAATTTTTGAGACTATCGTGGGTGCAGCCCAATCAAGCACATCTTTCACTTTACTTGGATTGATGGCTATACTTTCAGCTGAGAGAACATCCTCTAAGAATCCAACTTGGTGGAGCAAAAATTCACATTTGCTGAACTTTGCATAAAGCTGACCACCAGTAAGGACCTCTACGGTGATAATTTCCCTCGCTAGACGCCATACTCTCCTAGGTTGTGAAACCAAGGCTATGACCACCAAAAGCTATGGAAATCAAAGCAAATGGAGACCAAAGCTCTGATACCACTTGTAGGACCTTGAAGTATGTCTAGAGGGGGGGGGGTGATTAGACTACTTGACCAATTAAAAACTTAACCTTTTCCCAATTTTAGAGTTTGGCAGATTTTAGCTATATTTGGACAAGTCAAGCAATCATCACACAATTCAAGCAAGCATGCAAAGAGTATATAGGCAGCGGAAATTAAAGCATGCAACTTGCAAGAAAGTAAGGGGAAGGGTTTGGAGGATTCAAACGCAGTTGGAGACACGGATGTTTTTGTCGTGGTTCTGATAGGTGGTGCTATCGTACATCCACGTTGATGGAGACTTCAACCCACGAAGGGTAACGGCTGCGCGAGTCCACGGTGGCCTCCACTCAAGAAGGGTCCACGAAGAAGCAACCTTGTCTATCCCACCATGGCCGTCGCCCACGAAGGACTTGCCTCACTAGCGGTAGATCTTGACGAAGTAGGCGATCTCCTTGCCCTTACAAACTCCTTGGTTCAACTCCACAATCTTGTCGGAGGCTCCCAAGTGACACCTAGCCAATCTAGGAGACACCACTCTCCAAGAAGTAACAAATGGTGCGTTGATGATGAACTCCTTGCTCTTGTGCTTCAAATGATAGTCTCCCCAACACTCAACTCTCTCTAATAGGATTTGGATCTGGTGGAAAGAATATTTGAGTGGAAAGTAACTTGGGGAAGGCTAGAGATCAAGATTCATATGATAGGAATGGAATATCTTGGCCTCAACACATGAGTAGGTGGTTCTCTCTCAGAACTGGTAAGTTGGAAGTGTAGGTTTGTTCTGATGGCTCTCTCCACGAATGAAGAGGAGGTGGAGGGGTATATATAGCCTCCACACAAAATCTAACCGTTACACACAATTTACCAATCTCGGTGGGACCGAATCAACAAACTCGGTCAGACCAATTCAGTAAACCTAGTGACCGTTAGGATTTTCGGTGGGACCGAAATGCAACTCGGTAGGACCGATATGGTTAGGGTTAGGGCATAACGTAATCTCGGTGAGACCGATTACACAAACTCGGTGAGACCAACTTTGGTAATTAGCTAACCAGAGAGTTGGTCAGGTAAACTCGGTGGGACCGATTCGCTCTTTTCGGTGAGACCGAAATGTTACGAAGGGGAAACAGAGAGTTTACATTGCAATCTCGGTGGGACCGATCGCTCACTTTGGTTAGATCGAAACGTTACGAAGGGAAACAGAGAGATTACAATCCCATCTCGGTGAGACCGAGATCCCTATCGGTGAGACCGATTTGCCTAGGGTTTGTGGCAGTGGCTATGACATCTAAACTTGGTGGCGCCGGATAGAAAGAATCGGTGTGACTGATTTTGACTTTAGGTTTAGGTCATATGTGGATGTGGGAAAGTAGTTGAGGGTATTTGGAGCATATCACTAAGCACTTTAAGCAAGAGGCTCATTAAGCAACACCTCATCCCTCCTTGATAGTATTGGCTTTTCCTATAGACTCAATGTGATGTTGGATCACTAAAATGTAAAATGAAGAGTCTTGAGCTTTTGAGCTTGAGCCAATCCTTTGTCCTTGATATTTTGAGGGATCCACTTTCATCATCCATGCCATGCCATTCATTGAGCTTTCCTGAAATAATTGTCTTGGAATAGCATTAGCTCAATGAGCTATATGTTGTTATGAATTACCAAAACCACCTAGGGATAGTTGCACTTTCAATCTCCCCCTTTTTGGTAATTGATGACAACATATAGATCAAAGCTTCGACAAATGATAATAAGATTGAAAAACATCGTCGCTTTGAGAAGTATGTGATAAGCAAGAGCTCCCACTAAATTTGTGCATATTTTAAGATTTGCTTTGGACTGCAAATGCACAAGGAATTAGGCTTATGGGTTACTCTTCCATGTCACATACATCTTGGTGGAGCGCTCAAAATAATAAAGATTGAATACATGCACTCATCACCAAGCAAAGTGAATGATCATATAAGGATAGGTAAGATAATATCATCAAATAAGCATAAGTGTAGCTTATGATCAAACACATGATCATCAATGTCTCACAGGTAATTGCATAGTGTCTCAAGCAATCAAAAGCAAACTAAGTTCAACCAAGAAGACAAGAGAGAACAAAAGCAACACACTCTCTCTCTCAAAGCCTATGATCTATACATTTTTCTCCCCCTTTGGCAACACGTTACCAAAAAGTTCATAGAAAATGCATAGTGCTAGACCGACTCTCAACCTTGGTCTTCAGGTGGTGGTGTAGAGATGGCTCCTTGGACGAAGACTTCAGTTGATGTGGATGGAGCTGAAGGAGTTGGTGCTGGAGCTGGTTGCCCTGGAGCTGTAGGAGCTGTAGCTGGTGTAGATGATGTGGCTCTAGTGTCTGTCACAGGCACTGCAGCTGACCTCTGAGCTCTAGGCACTCTGACAAATGCATCTGTGGTTGTCTTGCACTTCCTCTCCTGCATGTCATCCTGAAGCTGTTCCACAACTGACTGAATCTCAGTTACTTTGACATCAAGATCATAGAATTTTTGTTCCATGATTCTTTCCAGGCTCTCCTGGTTTTGAGTTAGGGTGGCCAACCCCTTCTCAATCCTCAGTGTTGATGCTATCAAGTAACCAAGCTACTCCTATTTATTCTTCAAGAAATACTCAGATGCCTCCTCTTGAGTTGGCATCTTGGCAACCTTCTCTTTCCTTGCTTTCTCCTTCTTCTCTTGAGCTTGCACTGATGATGGTTCATTCTCATTCATGACAACTTGATTGTCCTCAAAGTCTGGATAGAGAGCAAAATGTTCCTTATCCAACTGATATTTTCCTGTGCCCATCTTTGAGTTAATCAACTCCTGAATCTGTGGGGCATATCCACAACTTCTCTTTTGATCTGCTGCAGTCCTTTTGATAGTTTCAACCATAAGGCTCATGACCTTGAATTTCTGGGGTACATCAAATATGTGTAGCAAGTTAATAGCATGCCCTCTAATCATGTTGTGGTCACCTGATTTGGGCAAAAGAGTGTGCCTTAAGATCCAGTTGATCGTAGGCAGCCCTGACAGAAGAAAATGGACTGACCCAAACGAGAAAGTCTCAAGAGCTTTGTCTGGGATCTCCTTGTACATATGTGACATAGTATTGTGTCCCATCTTCTTCTTGGCATATACATCCAAGTCATCTTCACTCTCCTCTGGGGCATTGGTCAGTCTTGCCCATTCCTCAATGGTTGACTGGTATCTTGTTCCTTCAGACATCCAAACTATCCTCCCATCTGGATAGAAGTGTGCTCTGGAGTAGAATTGCATAATGAGTTCATCATTCCAGTTGGTGAGCTTCTGCCCAACAAAATCTGCAACTCCAGAAGCAACAAAGCTGTCATATACTCCAGGATAGTGTTCCTCATTTTCCTTCATGTAGGTCCAGTCGACCCACCTCATATCACACACTATGGGCTTCTTGTCCAACAAGATTGTCTCATAGAAGTCCTGCTGCTCCTTGGTGTGGAACCTGTAATCTACAACAGTCCTTCTCCTGGTGGCATATGGATCTGACAATCTCCATAGCCTCAACCGTGATTCTCTCCTAATATTCATGTCCTCAGCCACAGGATGAGCATCATTGTGGTCTAGGATCTTGGGTTTGAGCTTCCTTAGGACCTGCCCTTCTTCATCTTCCTCAGCAGCAACATCAGACATTGGGGCCTTGTTCTTCTCAGCTGCTGGTATACTCCTGGTATTCCTCTTAGGTGCAATCTTGGGCTTGGGGGCAGCTTTGGGTGCTTCTTTGGGCTTTGATGTTGCAGCCCCTGACTTTATAGCATCACTCATAAGCTTCTGTGCCTTGGGTGCTGGTTCAACAACCTCTTCTCCCTCTTCCATCATGGAAGGTTGACCAACAACTCTGGCCATGGTCTTCTTGACCCTTTCCTTCCTTTTCTTTCCTTCTGGAGCTGGCTCTTTGGGATCAGGCTTTTTAGGTACTTGAGTTGATCCTCTGGCTTTAGACATTGGTTGTCTTCCTGCAGGCCTTTTGATCTTCATGCCTGGCTTTACTGCAGTTGAGCTGTGCACCTTCTTGAGCACTACCTTCTTGGAAGTAGCCTCATCTTCAACAGCCACATAATCCTCATCCTCAGAGTCTGAGGTTCTCTTCCTTCTTGCTCTTGTGGCTGCTTTGGGCAAATTGCTTGGAGTGCTTCTTCTCCCTTCATCTGAGCTGCTAGAGGGACTAGTGCCCTCACTCATGTGAATCTGCTCTGCTAACTTGTTCTGACTATCACTTTGGTCTGACATGCTGCAAATCACTGACTACTGACCCTGTGAATAGTTATAGATGAGATAGAATGGATGAGCATCACAAAATGCAGAGATTTTTGCAAAAGAATGATTCAAAAAAAACTTAGTTTTAGTTTCCACAGAAAGCATTTTGGATCTACCGATTTTCAAACTCGGTGATACCGAAGTAGTTTTGGAACCTAAACTAGTGATCTCGGTCAGACCGAGTCACAGTTCGGTGGCACCGAGACTGCTAGGGTTTCACAAAGTTCTAAAATTGGTCTCACCAATTTGTAATTCTTGGTCAGACCGAGACTTACAGTGCAATGTCATTAGCCAAATCGGTGGGACCGAGTTTTTCAACTCGGTGGGTCCGAGATGGTTTCGGCGGAAACCTAACCCTAAATTTTTGAATCACATCTATTCTAAGGATCGCATTGACTGGATAGGAGTGTTTCAATCGTGGCAAGATGCATTACGAACACAATGTGCTGAGAATTAGACGAGGATAGCACTGTGATCGAGTTCATACCCTAGTTCGGCGGTGAACTCGCTACGGCGGCAACGACGGAGAAGAAATCCGTTGACGGCAGCGGAGACCAGCAACAGGAGGTGGCTGGTGACGAAGTCGACGATCCGTAGACCTGGTAGGCAGAGCGAGCTATGCGCGGGCGAAGAGTTTCGGAGAAAGTTTTCCAAAATTTTCCCATGAGTATATATAGCCCGACACTGTCGGTGTGACCGAGTGGAACAACTCGGTGGCACCGAGATGCATAACTGTATACAGTTACAGCAACTCGGTGTGACCGAAAAGTTCAAATCAGTTGCACCGAGATTGAAAACCTAGATCGACTTAGTGATCTCGGTAGGACCGAAATGGAGGAATCGGTCAGACCGAAAATCACAAAGAAGTTTTGGAAGTTTAAGTCTATGACGAATCGGGGACTCTGAGTGCTCCTCACACAGAGTGGTTCGAATCTGACTTGATCAAATTTTGTGAAGTGGCATGAATAGAGTTTGAGACGAGAAAAGCATAGATAGTTAGAGAAGGTTCTTAGGCATTCTTGTCCATCCACTTGGCCAAAGAAAAAGAGACCAATCAATCAAAACAACAAGTGGATGTCCTTGAATGAGTAAAATATGCAACCAACATGCTCACACAATAAAATGACAAATGAAATATATGGCAAAGCATGCACAACCAATTCTAGCATCTATCAAACAATTGGCAATGGCTAGGTCATCTATATATGAGTATATTGACTTAGGAGTCAAATGAGAACATTTGATCATAGGTCATACTCATCATTTAAGCTCAAGTGGGGTTACCACTTTGCTTTGACTCAATTCTTAGAGTTAAGCCCCCCCTAGATGTGAGATCCCCCCTTGATGGATGAACTAACCTTGGGTTTTGTCGATGATGACTTCATGTAGGTGTTGAAGATGTGGATGCTCAATGTTGATGTAGATCTTTTGGAGCAATCCTTTGGAGTGTGTTGCACTTTCAATACCTACACGGTTTAGTCCCACAAGGAACAAACAAGAATATCCATAGACATAGAGTGATGCACACACAAGATGATGTCCATGAAATCATTAGGTTACCTTGTCCCTTGCCTTACCAACATGAGGGTTTGTGACTCCTTGAACTAGTGCAAGATGTGGAAGTTGATTGCACTTGTCCTTGCCATAATGATATGAGTGAAGAGTGTTGGCGGAGTCACCCTCAAGAACTCTCTAGTTCTTCTTCTTCGGGATCCACATCATCTTGATGGGAATCCTTGGTGTAGTAGTTGTGCTTGATGAAGTAGAACTTGACGTAGTCTTGGGAGCCCACTTGACCAAGGCCTTAGGTGCTTCTTCAAATGCATCAATCTCCTCTTGAAGCTTGTCCTTGCCTTTGTTCTTGTGGTCTTGTGGTGGAAGATCATCTTGTGCTTGTGTTCCCTTGAAGGAAGTAGGATCATACTTCTCTTGTTGGGGAACAAACTTCGTCTTGGGGTATTGATCTTCTTCCCACTCAACTCCATTGGCGTTGAACTTTTGTTCAAAACGAACACCTTGATTCTTCCGGTGCCTTCCTTGCTTGCGTACAATTTCCTCGAATTGCTTACTCCCGGCAAGGCTCTTGTATACACCTTTCTCTATAATTCCCTTCAATAAGCTATTTTCTTGCTCAAGTGTAACTTGGCTAAGAGAATCATTAGTGGAATCAAGAGAACTACTAGAAGCAACAATATTGGATTTAGCATTGTTATTGTTACTACTAGATGAAGAATCTTTCTTGTTCTTGTTACTAGACTTGACTTGAGGCATGTAAGTAGATAAGAGTAAACACTTGGCAATATAAGAAGAACTTTTCTTGTGAAGATCATCATTGATTGCCTTTAAGAACTCATGCTCTTTCTCAAAATTGAGCTTTTCAAAGCGTAACTTCTCATGAGCCCTTAAAAGTTCTCGATGATTTTCGAAGATAGTTTCATGAGCTAACTTAAGAGTGTTTAGTTCTTTAGTTAGAAGCTCAATCTTCTCTTATCATTGTCATTCGTTTTATCTTGTTTAGCATGATTGATTGACGTTTCATCATAGTATTCATCACTAGAGTTGTCAATAAGTAAATCATCATCACCTAGCAAGTCATCTTCATCACTATTAAAATCTACATACTCGGGATGAGTTACCTTAGGGCCTTTAGCCACGAAGCATCTTCCAATTCCTTCATTTGGTGATTTAAAGATGTCGTAGGAGTTGGTCGACACAAGTGCTAGACCAGCAACACCTTCATCTTGAGTATGTTCGGAGTCGGAGTGATAGCTTCTCTCGGAGTGATGTTCAGAGTCGGAACCGGATACCCATTCACCAACATGAGCTTGATGTCTTCATTTTGTGTAGCTCCTTGATGACTTGTCCTTCCTTTCTGAATCCTTGCTTCTCCGTGAGGGTCTTCGTTCATAATGATCATCTCTACTCCTTCTCTCTCTTGGTGGTGATTCTTCTCTTCTAATTCTTCTTTTAGGAGAATCTTCTCTTCTTTTGTAGGGTGCCGTACACTCATTGGAGTAGTGTCCGGGTCTCCCACAATTGTAGCAGTTGCACTCTCGACTGGAAGATCTTTTGTCATTGTAGGACCTTGACTTAGCGCTTCTTTCTTTGCTTCTACTCTTGTAGAATTTGTTGAAATTCTTGACCATTAAGCTCAATTCTTCATTGAAGGTTTGTTTCTCACTTGATGATGTGGGGGCTTCACATGAGGGTTTGTAAGCACCACTTGACTTGTTGTGAAGTTCCTCCTTATCCTTGAGTGACATCTCATGAGCAACAATTCTACCAATGACTTCCGTTGGCTTGAGATTCTTGTAATTGGGCATCATTTGAATCAATGTGCACACGGTATCATATTTTCCATCCAATGCTCTTAGGATCTTCTTGATGATGAATCTCTCGGTCATCTCTTCACTCCCTAAGCCGGCAATCTCATTTGTGATAAGAGCAAGCCTAGAGTACATTTCAGCGACACCTTCACCATCCTTCATTTTGAACTTGTCAAGCTGACTTTGGAGCACATCCAACTTGGATTCCTTGACGGAGTCGGTACCTTCATGCATATCAATCAAAGTGTCCCAAATTTCCTTTGCATTCTCAAGACGGCTGATTTTGTTGAATTCTTCGGGGCACAAGCCATTGAAGAGGATATCACAAGCTTGAGCGTTGTATTGCAGCATCTTCAATTCATCCGGATTAGCTTCACGGTTCGGCTCTCTCCCATCAAAGAATTCACCTTGCAAGACAATACAAACAATAGCCCAAACGGCGGGGTTATGTCCAAGAATATGCATTTTCATCTTATGCTTCCAACTAGCAAAATTAGTACCATCAAAGTAAGGACCTCTACGGTGATAATTTCCCTCGCTAGACGCCATACTCTCGTAGGTTGTGAAACCAAGGCTATGATACCACTTGTAGGACCTTGAAGTATGTCTAGAGGGGGGGTGATTAGACTACTTGACCAATTAAAAACTTAACCTTTTCCCAATTTTAGAGTTTGGCAGATTTTAGCTATATTTGGACAAGTCAAGCAATCATCACACAATTCAAGCAAGCATGCAAAGAGTATATAGGCAGCGGAAATTAAAGCATGCAACTTGCAAGAAAGTAAGGGGAAGGGTTTGGAGGATTCAAACGCAGTTGGAGACACGGATGTTTTTGTCGTGGTTCCGATAGGTGGTGCTATCGTACATCCACGTTGATGGAGACTTCAACCCACGAACGGTAACGGCTGCGCGAGTCCACGGAGGGCTCCACCCAAGAAGGGTCCACGAATAAGCAACCTTGTCTCTCCCACCATGGCTGTCGCCCATGAAGGACTTGCCTCACAAGCGGTAGATCTTCACGAAGTAGGCGATCTCCTTGCCCTTACAAACTCCTTGGTTCAACTCCACAATCTTGTCGGAGGCTCCCAAGTGACACCTAGCCAATCTAGGAGACACCACTCTCCAAGAAGTAACAAATGGTGCGTTGATGATGAACTCCTTGCTCTTGTGCTTCAAATGATAGTCTCCCCAACACTCAACTCTCTCTCATAGGATTTGGATCTGGTGGAAAGAAGATTTGAGTGGAAAGCAACTTGGGGAAGGCTAGAGATCAAGATTCATATGATAGGAATGGAATATCTTGGCCTCAACACATGAATAGGTGGTTCTCTCTCAGAACTGGTAAGTTGGAAGTGTAGGTTTTTTCTGATGGCTCTCTCCATGAATGAAGAGGAGGTGGAGGGGTATATATAGCCTCCACACAAAATCTAACCGTTACACACAATTTACCAATCTCGGTGGGACCGAATCAACAAACTCGGTCGGACCGATTCAGTAAACCTAGTGACCGTTAGGATTTTGGTGGGACCGAAATGCAACTCGGTAGGACCGATATGGTTAGGGTTAGGGCATAACGTAATCTCGGTGAGACCGATTACACAAACTCGGTGAGACCGATTTTGGTAATTAGCTAACCAGAGAGTTGGTCAGGTAAACTCGGTGGGACCGATTCGCTCTTTTCGGTGAGACCGAAATGTTATGAAGGGGAAACAGAGAGTTTACATTGCAATCTCGGTGGGACCGATCGCTCACTTCGGTTAGACCGAAACGTTACGAAGGGAAATAGAGAGATTACAATCCCATCTCGGTGAGACCGAGATCCCTATCGGTGAGACCGATTTGCCTAGGGTTTGTGGCAGTGGCTATGACAACTAAACTCGGTGGTGCCGGATAGAAAGAATCAGTGTGACCGATTTTGACTTTAGGTTTAGGTCATATGTGGATGTGGGAAAGTAGTTGAGGGTATTTGGAGCATATCACTAAGCACTTTAAGCAAGAGGCTCATTAAGCAACACCTCATCCCTCCTTGATAGTATTGGCTTTTCCTATAGACTCAATGTGATCTTGTATCACTAAAATGTAAAATGAAGAGTCTTGAGCTTTTGAGCTTGAGCCAATCCTTTTCCTTGATATTTTGAGGGATCCACTTTCATCATCCATGCCATGCCATTCATTGAGCTTTCCTGAAATAATTGTCTTGGAATAGCATTAGCTCAATGAGCTACATGTTCTTATGAATTACCAAAACCACCTAGGATAGTTGCACTTTCAATTAGGCTATGTGATGATATGGGATCATGGAACTACAAACGATTGAAATTGGAATTTCATCAGAAGTTTCATCCTATGCATCTTGTTCATCGTGATCGTAATTATATATATAATTTTTGGCCTCGCGAAGGAGAAAGCATCGCTCAAGCTTGGGGGAGGCTTAAGTCAATGTTATATTCATGCTCCAATCATGAGCTCTCAAGATAAATGATAATTCAAAAATTATATGCTCGACTTTCTCTCAACAATTGCTCCATGATTGATACTTCTTGTGTTGGTTCTGTTATGATGAAGACTATTGGATCCAAATGGGATTTATTGGAAAGAATTAAACTCAACTCTGAAGATTGGGATCTCGACGAAGGTAAGGAGTCAGGTATGACACCTAAGTTTGATTGTGTTAAATCTTTTATGGATACCGATGTTTTCCGTGAATTTAGCACTAAATATGGACTTGGCTCTGAGATAGTAGCTTCTTTTTGTGAATCATTTGCTACTCATGTTGACCTCCCTAAGGAGAAGTGGTTTAAATATAATCCTCCCATTGAAGTAGTTGCACCCATTAAAGTTGAAGAAAAGACTATCACTTATAATGATCCTACTGTTCCTACTACCTATATTGAGAAACCACATTTGCCTGTTAGGATAAAGGATCATGCTAAAGCTTCAACTGTGCTTCGTAATAGTAATAATAAAACACCTACACCACCTGAGCAAATTAAAGTTGAACCTAGTATTCCTATGGTTAAAGATCTCTTGGCCGATGATATTGATGAGCATGTTATTTACTTCTGTGATGAAGCTGCTAGAATTGCTAGACCCGATGCTAAGAAGCATAGACCTGTTGTAGGCATGCCTGTTATTTCTGTTAAAATAGGAGATCATTGTTATCATGGCTTATGTGATATGGGTGCTAGTGCTAGTGCAATACCTCATTCCTTATACAAAGAAATTATGCACGATATTGCACCTGCTGAGATAGAAGAAATTGATGTTACAATTAAGCTTGCCAATAGAGATACTATTTCACCAATTGTGATTGTTAGAGATGTTGAAGTCTTGTGTGGGAAAGTTAAATATCCTGCTGATTTTGTTGTTCTTGGTTCCCCACAAGATGACTTTTGTCCCATTATATTTGGTAGACCCTTCTTAAATACTGTTAATGCTAGGATAGATTGCGAAAAAGATGTTGTTACTATTGGTTTGGGGGATATGTCTCATGAGTTTAATTTTGCTAAATTTCGTCTACAACCCCATGATAAAGAATTGCCTAGTAAGGATGAAATTATTGGTCTCGCTTCTATTGCCGTGCCTCCTAATGATCCTTTAGAACAATATTTGCTAGACCATGAAAATGATATGTTTATGAATGAAAGAAGGGAGATAGGTGAAGTATTCTTTAAACAGGGACCTATTTTGACACACAACTTGCCTATTGAAATCCTAGGGGATCCTCCTCCACCTAAGGGTGATCCCGTGTTTGAGCTTAAACCATTACCTGATACTTTTAAATATGCTTATCTTGATGAAAAGAAGATATATCATGTTATTATTAGTGCTAACCTTTCAGAGCAGGAAGAGGAGAGATTATTGAAAACTCTGAAGAAGCACTGTGCTGTTATTGGATATACTCTTGATGATCTTGAGGGCATTAGTCCCACTCTATGCCAACACAAAATTAAGTTGGAGAAAGTCGCCAAACCAGTTATTGATCACCAACGTCGGTTAAATCCTAACATGAAAGAAGTGGTAAGAAAAGAAATAGTAAAGCTCCTGGAGGCAGGTATAATTTATCCCGTTGCTAATAGTCAGTGGGTAAGTCATGTCCATTGTGTCCCTAAGAAAGGAGGTATCACTGTTGTTCCTAATGATAAAGATGAATTGATCCCACAAAGAATTGTTACAGATTATAGGATGGTAATTGATTTCTGCAAATTAAATAAAGCTACTAAAAAGGATCATTACCCTTTACCTTTTATTGATCAAATGCTAGAAAGATTATCCAAACATACACATCTTTGCTTTCTAGATGGTTACTCTGGTTTCTCTCAAATACCTGTGTCAGCAGAGGACCAAGAAAAGACCACTTTTACTTGCCCTTTCGGTACTTTTGCTTATAGATGTATGCCTTTTGGTTTATGTAATGCACCCGCTACCTTTCAAAGATGCATGATGGCTATATTCTCTGACTTTTGTGAAAAGATTTGTGAGGTGTTCATGGATGATTTCTCTGTTTATGGATCCTCTTTTGATGATTGCTTGAGCAACCTTGATCGAGTTTTACAGAGATGCGGAGATACTAGTCTAGTCTTGAATTGGGAAAAGTGCCACTTTATGGTTAATGAAGGCATTATCTTGGGGCATAAATCTCTAAAAGAGGTATTGAAGTTGATAAAGCTAAAGTTGATGCTATTGAAAAGAGGTCGTGTCCCAAGGACATTAAAGGTATAGGAAGTTTCCTTGGTCATGCCGGTTTTTATAGGAGGTTCATTAAGGACTTCTCTAAAATTTCTAGGCCTCTGACTAATCTATTACAAAAAGATATTCCTTTTGTCTTCGATGATGATTTTGTAGAATCATTTGAAATACTTAAGAAAGCTTTGATTTCTGCACCTATTGTTCAGCCACCTGATTGGAATTTACCCTTTGAAATTATATGTGATGCTAGTGATTATGACGTAGGTGCTGTTCTAGGACAAAGAGTTGATAAGAAACTCAATGTTATTCAATATGCTAGTAAAACTCTAGACAGTGCTCAGAGAAATTATGCTACTACTGAAAAAGAATTCTTAGCAGTTGTATTTGCTTGTGATAAGTTTAGACCTTATATTGTTGATTCTAAAGTAACTGTTCAGACTGATCATGCTGCTATTAAATATCTTATGGAAAAGAAATATGCTAAACCTAGACTTGTTAGATGGGTTCTCTTGCTACAAGAATTTGATTTGCATATTATTGATAGAAAGGGAGCTGAGAACCCCGTTGCAGACAACTTGTCTAGGTTATAGAATGTTCTTGATGACCCACTACCTATTTATGATAGCTTTCCTGATGAACAATTAGCTATCATAAATGTTTCTCGTACTGCGCCATGGTATGCTAATTATGCTAATTACATTGTTGCTAAATTTTATACCACCTAGTTTCACATACCAGCAAAAGAAAAAGTTCTTCTATGATTTAAGACATTACTTCTGGGATGAACCACACCTTTATAAAGGAGTAGATGGTGTTATTAGATGTTGTGTACCTGAGCATGAACAGGAACAGATCCTACGCAAGTGTCACTCCGAGGCATATGGAGGACACCACACTGGAGATAGAATTACACATAAGGTATTGCAATCCGTTTTTTATTGGCCTACTCTCTTCAAAGATGCCTGTAAGTTTGTCTTGTCTTGTGATGAATGTCAAAGAATTGGTAATATTAGTAGACGTCAAGAAATTCCTATGAATTATTCGTTGTTATTGAACCATTTGATGTTCGGGGCTTTGATTATATGGGACCATTTCCTTCCTCTAATGGCTATGCACATATTTTAGTTGCTGTTGATTACGTTACTAAGTGGGTAGAAGCTATTCCAACTAGTAGTGCTGATCATAACACCTCTATTAAGATTCTTAAAGAAGTTATTTTTCCGAGGTTTGAAGTCCCTAGATATTTAATGACTGGTGGTGGTTCACATTTTATTCATGGTGCTTTTCGTAAAATTCTTGCTAAGTATGATGTTAACCATAGAATTGCATCTCCATATCACACACAGTCCAGTGGTCAAGTAGAATTGAGTAATAGAGAGCTTAAATTAATTTTGCAAAAGACTGTTAATAGATCTAGAAAGAATTGGTCCAAGAAACTTGATGATGCATTATGGGCTTATAGAACTGCATATAAAAGTCCTATGGGTATGTCCCCATATAAAATGGTTTATGGAAAAGCATGTCACTTACCTCTCGAACTAGAACATAACGCATATTGGGCCATTAAAGAGCTCAATTATGATTTCAAACTTGCCGGTGAGAAGAGGTTATTTGACATTAGCTCACTTGATGAATGAAGAACTCAAGCCTACGAGAATGCCAAACTATTTAAAGAAAAAGTTAAAAGATGGCATGACAAAAGGATACAAAAGCGTGAGTTTAATGTAGGTGATTATGTGTTACTATTCAACTCTCGTTTAAGATTTTTTTGTAGGAAAACTTCTCTCTAAATGGGAAGGCCCTTACGTTATCGAGGAGGTCTATCATTCCGGTGCCATAAAAATCAACAACTTCGAAGGCACAAATCCAAAGGTGGTGAACGGTCATAGAATCAAACATTATATCTCAGGTAATCCTATAAATTTTGAAACCAATGCTATTGAAACCGTAACCCCGGAGGAATACATAAGGGACACTTTCCAAAACATTTCATACTCCGAAAAGGAATAGGTATGTTGTACGGTAAGTAAACCGACTCCAAAACAGTTCTAATAGCAATTTTTCTCCGTTTTGGAACATTTAGGAAAATAGGAAAATAAGAAGTAGTCCGGGAAGGACACGAGGCATCCACGAGGGTGGAGGGCGTGCCCTACCCCCCTGGGCGCGCCCCCTACCTCGTGGGCACCTCGTGTGCTTTCCGGACTCCGTTTTCTTGCACGATACTTTTGGTCAGTTAAAATTCATTATATAATCTCCCAAAGGTTTTGACCACCATATCACACAAATATCCTCTGTTTTCATTTCGAGCTGTTTTTGTCGTAGATTTAGAGCAAGATGTCTCCTCAAGATTCAGTCGGGGAGAGTCGGGTGTCTCACCTGACGTTAGGTCCAGGAGCAAACAGCGATGCTTGTCACTTCAGGCCATCAATGGAGGAGGAGATGGAGGCCAACTTGAAAAGGATAGATGCCATGGAGGAGGATCAAGAAGTTACCTCTCGTTTCCAAGCCGGATTCACGATGGGAGAACTACAGAGCTCAGCTATTCCAAATTCGGTCATCCCTTCCAATGTTAGATTTCTTTCTTTTGAAAATATGAAAAAGAGTGTCACTTGTCCTCCAGTAGCGATGCAACATCCATGGGTGAAAGGAGCTTTAGCTGTCATGGATAAGCTCCGCAAGGAAAATATGGACCTCAAGCAGCAAGTCAATAAGTTCGAGGAGGAGAACCGTATCCTAAGGGGCATCATCGCCAAGAAGATCACACCACCACTTCCGAAGAAGGAGACATAATCACATGGGTATGGGAACTCCCCTTGGAAACTGCCAAGCTTGGGGGAGGTGCCCCGGTATCGTATCACCATCACACTCCTATCTTTACTGTTTTTCTTAGTTTGTTCTTTTCGGTAATATCTTGATCTAGTAGAATAAAGTTTTGGTACAATTTAGTTTTGAGTTTTGCCTTATGATCCCTCTATGTAATCGAGTCCGTGAGCTATATAATAAAGATTAGTGTTGAGTCAAGGGCGTTGCTTTCTTACTATGATCTTGAGGGGAAAAAGTAAAAGCAAGTATAAAAATAAATAAAAGAGATCATATTGATCTTATGGAGAGTAATGACTTCACATATAAGAGTATGATGATTAAAAATTGTTGAGAATTGACAAACATAGTTTTGGTCATCGTTGCAATTAGTAGGAAGTAATAAAGAAAGAGAAGTTCTCACATATAAATATACTATCTTGGACATCTTTTATGATTGTGAGCACTCATTAAAATATGACATGCTAAAGTGTTGATGTTGGACAAGGAAGACAATGTAATGGGTTATGTTTTCTTATATTTGAAATAAAGCATATAGTCATGGATCATCCAACATGTTGAGCTTGCCTTTCCCCCTCATGCTAGCCAAATTCCTTGCACCAAGTAGAGATACTACTTGTGCTTCCAAATATCCTTAAACCCAGTTTTGCCATGAGAGTCCACCATATCTACCTATGGATTGAGTAAGATCCTTCAAGTAGTTTGTCATGTTGCATGCAATAAAAATTGCTCTTTAAATATGTATGACTTATTAGTGTGGAGAAAATAAGCTTTATACGATCTTGTGATATGGAAGCAATAAAAGCGACGGACTGCACAATAAAGGTCCATATCACAAGTGGCAATATAAAGTGACGTTCTTTTGCATTAAGATTTTGTGCATCCAACTATAAAAGCACATGACAACCTCTGCTTCCCTCTGCGAAGGCCCTATCTTTTACTTTTTGTCTTATACATTATGCAAGAGTCATGGTGATCTTCACCTTTCCTTTTTACATTTTATCCTTTGGCAAGCACCTCATGTTGGAAAGATCCCGGTATATATATCCAATTGGATGTAAGTTAGCATGAACTATTATTGTTGACATTACCCTTGAGGTAAAAGGTTGGGAGGCAACACTATAAGCCCCTATCTTTCTCTGTGTCCGATTAAAACTCCATAACCATAAGTATTGCGTGAGTGTTAGCAATTGTGAAAGACTAAATGATAGTTGAGTATGTGGACTTGTTGAAAAGCTCTTATATTGACTGTTTCCGATGTTATGATAAATTGCAATTGCTTCAATGACTGAGATCATAGTTTGTTGGTTCTCAATGAAGTTTCTGATTCATACTTGACATTGTGAATAGGTTGTTACTTTAGCATAAGAAATCATATGACAAAATACATATATGTAGCTGTTATAAGAATTATGATGCCCTCATGTCCGTATTTTATTTTATCCACACCTTGATCTCTAAAAATGTGGACATATTTTTCGATATCGGCTTCTGCTTGAGGACAAGCGAGGTCTAAGCTTGGGGGAGTTCATACGTCCATTTTGCATCATGCTTTTATATCGGTATTTATTGCATTATGGGCTGTTATTACACATTATGTCACAATACTTATGCCCATTCTCTCTTATTTTACAAGGTTTACATGAAGAGGGAGAATGCCGGCAGCTGGGATTCTGGGATGGAAAAGGAGCAAATATTAGAGACCTATTCTGCACAGATCCAAAAGTCCTGAAACTCCACGAAAGTCATTTTTGGATTTAATAAAAAATATTGAGCGGAAGAAGTACCAGAGGGGGCCCACACCCTAGCCACGAGGGTGGGGGCGCGCCCTACCCCCCCTGTGCACGCCCCTGCCTCATGGGCCCCCTGGCAGCCCTCCTGTGACCATGTTCTGCTATATGAAGTCTTTTACCCTGGAAAAAAAATCATAAGCAAGCTTTCGGGATGAAACTCCACCGCCACGAGGCGGAGCCTTGGCGGAACCAATCTAGGGCTCCGGCGGAGCTGTTCTGCCGGGGAAACTTCCCTCCGGGAGGGGGAAATCATCACCATCATCATCACCAATGATCCTCTCATTGGGAGGGGGTCAATCTCCATCAACATCTTCACCAGCACGATCTCCTCTCAAACCCTAGCTCATCTCTTGTATCCAATCTTTGTACCAACACCTCAGATTGGTACCTGTGGGTTGCTAGTAGTGTTGATTACTCCTTGTAGTTGATGCTAGTTGGTTTATTTGGTGGAAGATCATATGTTCAGATCCTTAATGCATATTAATACCCCTCCGATTATGAACATGAATATGCTTTGTGAGTAGTTATGTTTGTCCCTGAGGACATGGGAGAAGTCTTGCTATTAGTAGTCATGTGAATTTGGTATCCGTTCGATATTTTGATGAGATGTATGTTGTCTCTCCTCTAGTGGTGTTATGTGAACGTCGACTACATGACACTTCAAACTTGTTTTGGCCTAGAGGAAGACATTGGGAAGTAATAAGTAGATGATGGGTTGCTAGAGTGACAGAATCTTAAACCCTAGTTTATGCGTTGCTTCATAAGGGGCTGATTTGGATCCATATGTTTCATGCTATGGTTAGGTTTACCTTAATATTTCTTTTGTAGTTGCAGATGCTTGCAATAGGGGTTAATCATGAGTGGGATGCTTGTCCAAGAAAGGGCAGTACCCAAGCACCGGTCCACCCACATATCAAATTATCAAAGTAACGAACGCGAATCATATGAGTGTGATGAAAACTAGCTTGACGATAATTCCCATGTGTCCTCGGGAGCGCTTTTCTCCATATAAGAATTTGTCCAGGCTTGTCCCTTGCTACAAAAAGGATTGGGCCACCTTGCTGCACTTTATTTACTTTCATTGCTTGTTACCCATTACAAATTACCTTATCACAAAACTATCTGTTACCGATAATTTCAGTGCTTGCAGAGAATACCTTACTGAAAACTGCTTGTCATCTCCTTCTGCTCCTCATTGGGTTCGACACTCTTACTTATCAAAAGGACTATGATAGATCCCCTACACTTGTGGGTCATCACGCACTTACTGACATCCTTCCTTGAATGAGGGCGAGAAATTCGCGCTGCTTGATCTTCATAATTCCGGTGGGAATATGATACTTGAAGAAATGATCCTTGAATTTGGTCCACGTAATTTCCTCGTCCGCGGGCCACATAGCCTAAGCATTGTCCCACCATATAGCGGCAGCTCCTCGAGATAATGTGTTGCAAACGGAACCTTGTCCCCTTCTTTAGTGCGAGCAATTTCTAGCTTCCTCTCAATTGTCCTCAGCCAATCATCGGCTTCCAATGGATCAATAGCTTGACTGAAACTGGGAGGCTTGGTCCTTTGAAAATCTGATAGCTTGGAGTAATGACCGTTCTGATTTCCATTTTTTCCAACCATAACTTGCACACTTTTCAACATCTCCATTAGATCGTTGTTTCTTCTTTCTTAAAACATTCGCATGATTTGCTTAGTGGAAGGCGGATGTAGCGGTGGAGGTGGTGGTGGCAGGTATGGCTCGGGGGAATTTCCTGCTTTTCTTGCGGAGCGATGAACAGGGACATCCTCACAAGCTTGGCTGCTGCTACCTCCCCGCGTCATCCTATTATTTATTTTCCCAATACAAGGCAACCGCGTTTAAAAATATCCAAGAATGGGAGGAAAAAGCCAGCGACAATCCCAGAAAAACACAGCGAGAAGAAACCAAGGCGAATAAAAAGGTTCCAACATAATTATACATAGACTCAACATAAAAGATAACACCATGACGGGTTCACTACCCTCATACATGAAACTAAACATCATGACGCGTACGACTACACCCATACATCATACTCATGACGAAGATGATACTCTAGCGATCTACTGCTCGGTTGGTGCTACTGCAGGCTCCTCTCCTGAGCCGGACTCAGACCCTGAACTGATAGTGGAGACCTCCGAGTCAAAAGAAACACGACGACGCTGCCTCGAGGACTCTCCCTCGGGGTCAGGTCCAGTACGAGATCTAAGCATAGGAGCTGCAGGAGTAGCAACAAGGGAAGCCAATGCAGCAGGAGCACTGCGACGGGTCTCTGCCAAAGGGTTGGTGGTACCCTGAGTGGTCACCGGGGTAATGGAGGCGGGAGGAACGTATGGAGCGAAACCGCCAGTGGGTGGTGGCGGTGTCAAAACCGGCGGATCTCGGGTAGGGGGTCCCGATCTGTGCGTCAAGGCTAATGGTAACAGGAAGCAAGGGATACAGATGTTTACCCAGGTTCGGGCCCTCTCGATGGAGGTAAAACCCTACTTCCTGCTTGATTAATATTGATGATATGGGTAGTACAAGAGTAGATCTACCACGAGATCCTAGAGGCTAAACCCTAGGAGCTAGCCTATGATGGTATGATTGTAATTGTGATCGGCCTTCTAAGGACCAACCTCTCCGGTTTATATAGATACCGGAGAGGGCTAGGGTTTACATGGAGTCGGTTACAAGAAAGGAAACACAATATCCGGATCACCAAGCTTGCCTTCCATGCAAAGGAGAGTCCCATCTGGACACGGGCCAAAGTCTTGAGTCTTGTATCTTCACGCTTCAATAGTCCGGACGTTGTACACAGTCCGGCTATCCGGATACCCCCTAATCCAGGACTCCCTCAGTAGCCCCTGAACCAGGCTTCAATGACGATGAGTCCGGCGCGCAGTATTGTCTTCGGCATTGCAAGGCGGGTTCCTTCTCCGAATACTCCAAAGTAGTCATCGAACACGCAGATCGTGTCTGGATCTGCAAGATGATCTTCACATGGTATAGATCTAATCTGCTGGCAATCTTCGTGCGTCGTGCCCTTGCAACGTGGCTTGGTCCAACGCGAACCAACGTTTCTTACCCCACAATGACTCACGCTACGAGGCGGTTCTATTGGCACGTCCTGTCGAGGCAGAGATCGTGTTCCTCTTATTACGGGATTTTCCATCAATGTGAGCGTGTGTGACCCCTCGACGGCCATTGGTATAACCCCGTGTGCTTTTAGATAAGCCTCAAACGGTCACACCGGGGACTATTGATATTCACCTTCTTTATAAAGGGGCAGAGACCTACGCCTCCTTTTCACCTTCATCGCGCCTTCTCGCACCTCAAGTTCCAACACCCAAGACCTAAGCTCCACCCTACGGAATCATCCAATATGTCCGGATCTGACCCTGAAGGCCAGTGGGAGGCTGCCCCCGCGTTTCGCTCGGGCCCTCCGTCGCAGTTGGCGTCTTGGACAGACGTAGGACGGAATTGGGGGCCTGCTGGTGATATACCAATACTGCAGAATCGCATCCGGGAGCTTCTTGCGAGGGACATTAATCTTGTCAGCATAATGCAAGTGATGTTAATCCGGCGGACGCTGCCATGCCAACGCCGGCCTCTCCGGATGTGGGAGTTCAATCCGGAGGGTCCGCGGACCGTCAAGCACTTCTTCAGCTTGAAGCTCGAAGAGATGTGCAAATTATTCTTCAGACGGAAAGTAATGTGTCCGGACACCACCGAGGATGCGGGCCTAAGCTGTAATTGCCTAGACACCCAAGTAAGTAGCCTTGATACCGGACACCTGTTTTGTATTTATCATGACTGTTTGTTTTGACAATCATCCGCGTCCAGGAATGGCTCAGCAAGGCAGAGAGAATCAGGTGTCTGGCACCGCTTCTCGAAGGCTCGCCCGCCCCTACCATGGCCAAGATGCTCGACCGGGTACTCAGCAGAATGCCCTCGGGGAAAGCCAAAGGGAGGGACAAAGAATCCGAACCCCACACGCTACACATCCGAATCGGGGGAATTGTTACCTCCCCCAAGGAGGATAGTCGGGGAGGGGAGGCTAAAGCCTCCTCCCCGCGCGGGAAGAAGAGGGCCGCCTCCGAAGACTTGGAGATAGAGACGCCTGAACCAGGGAAGAAGGCGTCACCAAGGGGCAATGCCGCGACGGGCATCCTCACCGCGTTATGCCCACCAACGGGCCAGCCCTCCACCTAGCCGTAAGTCAATCATTAACTTGAAGGTACTGTATTTCTCCTGGGTCAATAACCAGGATTCAACTTTTTGCAGTCCGGCCGACAGCTCTTCTCAACAAGGATCGTCTTCGGGGGACCTTCCTCCGGAGATGATGGAGAGCGAGACCCTACCCGCCTCTCTGATTCTTGAAGCGGGCGACACCGAGGTGTCGTCACGGAGGAGTCTGAATCTGCCGAGGCCGGAGGCCAATACGTCAGCCGCCCTGAGTCCAAACGTACTGACGGGCTTACTGGAGCGAGCTGCGCTCTAGGAGGAGCACCGCTCATTAATGAGTGCGGTGCTCAAGAAGATTTCATCCGCTACAAGCGGTTTGAATGAAGCATTTACAAGCCTTCTCAGCGGCTTTGAGGTATGTAATGAAGAATACACCATATAGATAGTAGCCCCTGAGACTGTGGCTGCCCGCGCTAGGCGGCAGACGGGGGATCATCAATCAATAATTGGTGTTGTAAATATGTGCAGGTACCTGTGGGTCCGGCCGCCGGCCCGTCCGTTGAAGTTGCCGAACTGACGAGGCAAATTGGGTCGATTGATGCCGATATCACTCTGATGAATGAGCGGCTGGATACATCACAAGGTATGCGCCCTGTCTCCCATTGTATAGGAAAATATTGAGGTGGCACATATTAATGTAACATGTTCGGACTGCAGATGGTGCTGCTGCCGTGGAGGCCCTGAGGGCAGAACTTGCTCTAGCCAAGGAACAAGCTCGGATGAGCAATGCGGCTGCCCTAAAGGCGGCCGAGGAATTGAGAGCCGAACAGGCTGCTCATCGCCGAAGCGAGGAGAAGATAGCCAAAATGGCTATCGAGTTAAAAAATGCCGCTGACCGGTATGAGCTCCTGAAAAAGGAGCATGAGGATAAATCGGCTAACCTGAGCAAGGCACTTAATGCCACCAAGGAAATACGGACCGAGCTCAGGGGTGCGCGGGAGGAGCTTCAACAAGCCGGTAAAATCGCGGCTGGGGGCTCCTATTTGCTGTGGACGTAGTTCTCCGATCCGAAGTACGCTCCCCTGGATGGACGCTGGAGTTCGGCGGATGCATACGCGGACCCGGCGAAGAGTACAGCTGATGCTGTGGAGTTCTTCAAAGATCAAGGTGAGAAGGAAGTAGAGAAGCTTTTCTGGTCGCAGTTCAATGCTCCCACTCGCCCGCTGCCGTTGAGTGACAAGATGGCTGCTGTAGCGGAGCTTCACAGGCTGTCCGGGCTTGTAATGCGGTCTGTAATAGACCATCTTTGGTCGAAGGGGCCTAAGCTAGGCAGTTACTTTGGTTTGGTGCAACAGTTCCTTGGGGCCGTGCCTCGGATCAATGCCATGAGGAGGTCGGCATGCATAGAGGGTGCACGGATGGCCCTTGCCCGCGTTAAAGCGTATTGGATGGACATGGATGCCACTATTATAGCGTCTGAGGATCTGGTGGGGGGCCAATATCCAGCCGGGCACTACTTGGCGCAGGTCACAGAGGGTGCCCGCCTGATAGAGGCGCAGTGCTCGAAGAATCTCCTATTCGAGTGATGATTCGAATCATTGTAACAACAATGTTTATTTTGATTATAAGGCTATATTTATAATGTTTGTCTGAAAATATGATTGTGTCCCTTTTGCGACCGTTTATATATATATATATATATATGTGTGTGTGTGTGTGTGTGTGTGTGTGTGTGTGTGTGTGTGTGTGTAATCCAAAAGTTAGCAGTCGTTGGCTTCAGCCCCCACGCGTACAATGCGGGGGTGTTCGCGAAAAAATGTGCTTAATCACTCTTGCTCCAACGTCTTGGTCCAGTAAGGAGGTGATCGCACGACGAACTAGCCAACCGGACTATATAGCTGTAACACTTTCGCTTAGCCGCGGGATTCTAAAGTGGGGCTACTATGTAGCCCCTGGGACCTTTGTGTGCATCAGAATAC
Source organism: Triticum dicoccoides (assembly GCF_002162155.2). Taxonomy (NCBI): domain Eukaryota; kingdom Viridiplantae; phylum Streptophyta; class Magnoliopsida; order Poales; family Poaceae; genus Triticum; species Triticum dicoccoides. The sequence goes on from NC_041383.1 coordinate 603,167,999, forward strand.
GGGCGCGTATGTACTTGGCCGGGAAATGGCCCTTCATTAAGGCGGAGGAATTCTAAAGATTCTGTCGAGTCGTCGAGTGGTTGACCAGTCTCTCATTGTATCATGACAGTCAGTTTTCGGCTTTCTCTACTGAGGTGCTCATCCGGAATAACCAGGGCGCAATCGCAGTAGTTCTCCTTTGGCCACCTTAGCCGATAATAACAGAACATAAGGCGGCAAACCCAGGAGCCGGGAAAACCCAACATTTGACCAAAGACATGATTCAGAGCTGATGCATATAAGGCCAAACTCGTGACGCCGAACACTCCCGAAGGTATTCGGACCTTATAACAGATGATGAGCTCAAGAATGCCCATTCATTATAAACCCTGTGTTTCCAGGTACGTCCGTTAATCTGTCGTGGCGAAATGCCAAAAACGGCAGTATCCTCTGTGGGTATGGAACCCATGGGATGGTTAAACAACAAGAGGTAATAGAAAAGGTTTACACAGGGGCTTAATCTAAAAAGAAACCTGTTGCACGGGGCCCTGCTGCACGTCTGCGCCTTTGTCTCCGTTGTGCCACATCTTGGAAGGGTATCGCGCTAACATTGTCTGCGGGAAAGGGAAACTCATAGAAGAGTGCAAAGTAAGTATGCGATGGATAGTAAAAATGTAAGATGTTGGCCTTCCAATAAGGTTGAGCCAAGAGTGGGGTTTTATTACGTGTTTATGGCCCCTGGTGTCCACTATGGGATTACGTGCCCTAGTTTGATATGGGCTGCCGAACTTGTCTAACCGTGTCTGTGGTCTTTAACGACCAGTTATATATTTTTGATGTTGGAGGTCGCTTATAGTCCGGCCGCTAGGGCCGTCGCGTGTTCCTCTACACATGACGAGCGCTCTGTTATTCCGCTAATGGTGATGACGCCACGTGGACCAGGCATCTTAAGTGTAAGGTAGCCATAGTGCGGCAATGCGTTGAAGCGGGCGAAGGCCGTTCTTCCGAGCACTGTGTGATAGTCGCTTTGGAAGGGTGCAATGATGAAGAGTAGTTCTTCGCTTCTGGAGTTGCCTGGAGAGCCGAATGTTACCTCCAGTATGACGGAGCCCCTGCTGTAGGCTTCAACGCCTGGTATCACCCCTTCAAAGGTGGTGTTAATCTTGCTGATTCTGGATGAGTCTATCCCCATCCTGCGGATAGTGTCCTCATATACTAAATTGAGACTGCTGCCGCCGTCCATGAGGACATGGTGAGGTGGTATCCGTCAATCATTGGGTCAAGCACCAAGGCATCTGATCCTTCGCGCGAATGCTAGTTCGGCCGTCTAGGTGATCGAACAAGACATCCAGTAGTTAGGTTTGGGTACGATGGGCTCTATGTCGCGTGCGTCTTTATGGGCGCATTTGTGCCTTCCCAAGGATGTGCGAGTCGCGTGGATCATGTTCACTATTTTAACCTCTGGCGGGAATTTTTTCTATCCCCCAGTGTTCGGCTAGCGAGGTTCATCCTCGTCTTCACTTGGTGTTTCCCTTCCCTTGTGTTCAGAGTTTAGTTTGCCGGCCTGCTTGAAGACCCAACACTCTCTGTGCGTGTGGTTCGCAGGTTTGTCGAGGGTGCCATGAATTTGCATAGTCTGTCCAGAACTCTATTCAGACCGGACGGTCCCTCTTTGCTGCCTTTAGATGGCTTATTTTGCTGGTTAGGTCGAGAGCCCCTCAATCCGGCATTAACCATTGTGTTATCTGGGCTTTCTTCCTTGTTTTGGCGTTTATTTTTATTACGTCGTGGCTTCCCATTTCCATCCCTTATTCCGGATGTGCCGGGGTCGCTGGTGCCTTTACGGGCTAGCCAGCTATCTTCTCTCGCGCAAAAGCGGGTCATAAGGCTTGTTAGGGCTGCCATTGTCCTTGGCTTTTCTTGGCCGAGGTGTCTAGCGAGCCACTCATCACGGATGCTGTGTTTGAATGCTGCTAAGGCTTCGGCATCCGGACAATCAATGATTTGATTCTTCTTAGTGAGGAATCTGTTCCAAAGCTTACGGGCGGACTCTCCGGGTTGTTGGATTATGTGACTTAAGTCGTCAGCATCCGGAGGCCAGACATAAGTCCCTTGAAAATTGGCCCTAAAGGCGTCCTCTAGTTCCTCCCAGCTCCCAATTGAATTTTCGGGGAGGACTTTCAACCAGTGCCGAGCTGGTCCCTTCAGTTTGAGGGGAAGGTATTTGATGGCGTGGAGGTCATCCCCGCGAGCCATATGTATATGCAGGATAAAGTCCTTGATCTAGACCCCTGGGTCCGTTGTTCCGTCGTATGCCTCTATGTTCACAGGTTTAAAGCCCTGTGGGAATTAATGGTCCCGTACTTCATCAGTAAAGCACAGGGGGTGAGCAGCCCCTCTGTATCTGGACACACTGTGGCATGCCGTCGGCTGTTGTTGTGTTCGGTGTTTATTCCGAACTGGTATTTGGTTGTCATAACTGTTTTGGCGACCACAGTCCCCCACCGGGGTGTGTCCTTTAGATCCGTAGATGGACCTAGCTGCGCCAGCTTTATTATCCAGGTGCTCACGTAGATCGTGCGTGTCTTTGGTAGTTGATTTATTGCGGTTATGAAGTGGTAAGTCTTGTCTCCTGGTCGTGTTATTCTTTGGTGGAACGGCCTCATCATCGAATTCTGGCAGTAGCTTTCATTTTGGGTAGCTCTTTGTGTGGTGATCGTTGCCGTATCTTTCTTCAGTGTCTAACACTTTGTTCCATCTGCGATTGAGCGTTTCCTGTGTGGCTTTAAGCCGTTGCTTCTGCCTCTTCAGATTTCTCGCTGCGGCCATAAGCTTTCTGTGGAGGTTCTCTCATTCCATGCATTCTTCCGGAACGATGAATGCGCCATCGTCCAGACTGTCTTCTTGTCCTAGGTCGGTTGGATGAACTCGTCCCTCTGGATCATTGTCTTCGGGTATCTGCTCCGAACTATGCTCGGCGTGACCTGATTCGTCCTGCTCCATCGCTGGTTCCGTTTGGTCATTGTTGCCTTCGGGGTTGGCCAGAGTATCCATTCTTCTGGCGCTCTTGCTGATATTTTTACTATAGCTGGATTTGGAACGGCGTCTGTGCCGTTGCTTTGGTTTTTGCCCGGGGGTTTTATCTTCCGGATTGTCACCGTCGTCTTCCTTGGGCTTATCCACCATGTATATGTCATGTGACGAGGCGGGAATCCGGTACCCCATAGATTCTGAGTCTTCTCCTGCATCGTCGTCCATACCGTCGATGCCTTCGGAGTCGAAGTCAAGCGCGTCGGTTAAATCATCAACCGTGGCTATCAAGTGGGTGGTGGGTGGGTAACGAATTTCTTTGTCGCCCTGCTCCCCACTCGAGCCGGACATAGTTCGGCCAGGAATTCTCTGTCAAAGAGAGAATTTTAAATGAGTTTAGTATGTCACAGAAGGGCGAGTGCTGGAAGATGTCCGCAATGGCAAACTCCATTACCGGGTCCCAGCCATGCTTGGTGGGCTCGGGAGTGCGCAGACCGGGTCCTATAACCGGATATGAATCCGGGGGTCCAGGGTTACAGGCTCCCTCAGAAGTGAGGCCTGTGTTCGGCTCTTGAAACCACAAGTGCTCCCTAGGTGGTTTTGGTAATTAATGACAACATATCTCTTGTTGGACTAACACCTTTATCTAGTATGTTTCGGATAAGTTCAACAATGGAGTGGCATGGACTAAAGGATGTGGGAACTCGACTCTTCATTTTACATTTTAGTGATCCAATATCACATTGAGTCTATAGGAAAAGCCAATACTATCAAGGAGGAATGAGGTGTTGCTTAATGAGCCTCTTGCTTCAAAGTGCTTAGTGATATGCTCCAAATACCCTCAACTACTTTCCCACTTCCACACATATGTCCTAAACCTAAAGTCAAACTCGGCCCCACTGATTCTTTCTATCCGGCGCCACCGAGTTTGGATGTCTTAGCCACTGCCACAAACCCTAGGCCAATCGGTCTCACCGATAGGGATCTCGGTCTCACCGAGATGGGATTGTAATCTCTCTGTGTATGTCCATTATCAAAATCGGTCTCACCGAGTTTGAGCAATCGGTACTACCGAGATTACGATGCAAACTCTCTGGTTAACTTATTATCAAAATCGGTCCCACCGAGTTTGATAATCGGTCAAACCGAGTTTGCCTGACCAACTCTCTGGAAAGCTTATTACCAAAATCGGTCCCACCGAGTTTGTGTAATCGGTCTTACCGAGATTACGTTATGCCCTAACCCTAACCAAATCGGTCCCACCGAGTTGCATTCCGGTCCCACCAAAAACCCTAACGGTCACATTATTTGCTAAATCGGTCTGACCGAGTTTAACGATTCGGTCCCACCGAGTTTGGTAGATTGTGTGTAACGGTTAGATTTTGTGTGGAGGCTATATATACCCCTGCACCTCCTCTTTATTCGTGGAGAGAGCCATTAAATTAAACCTACACTTCCAGTATCCTATTTCTAAGAGAGAACTACCTACTCATGTGTTGAGGCCAAGATATTCCATTCCTACCATATGAATCTTGATCTCTAGCCTTCGCAAGTTGCTTTCCACTCAAATCTTCTATCCACCAGATCCAAATCCTATGAGAGAGAGTTGAGTGTTGGGGAGACTATCATTTGAAGCACAAGAGGAAGGAGTTCATCATCAACGCACCATTTGTTACTTTTTGGAGAGTGGTGTCTCCTAGATTGGCTAGGTGTCACTTGGGAGCCTCCGACAAGATTGTGGAGTTGAACCAAGGAGTTTGTAAGGTCAAGGAGATCGCCTACTTCGTGAAGATCTACCGCTAGTGAGGCAAGTCCTTCGTGGGCGACGGCCATGGTGGGATAGACAAGGTTGCTTCTTCATGGACCCTTCATGGGTGGAGCCCTCCATGGACTCGTGCAACCGTTACCCTTCGTGGGTTGAAGTCTCCATCAACGTGGATGTGTGATAGAACCACCTGTGGAACCACGCCAAAAACATACGTGTCTCCAATTGCGTTTGAATCCTCCAAACCCTTCCCTTTACATCCTTGCAAGTTTCATGCTTTACTTTCCGCTGCTCATATATTCTTTGCATGCTTGCTTGATATGTGTTGTGAATGTTAAACTTGTGCCTAAACTCCACTTAAACTTTAAAGGGGTTAAAAACTGCAACTTTGGTACTTAGTGTCTAATCACCCCCCCCTCTAGACACCTCTTCTCAAGGTCCTACAAGTGGTATCAGAGCATTGGTCTCCATTGCCTTGGTTTAATCACCATTGGAGGAAGATGGATGAGTCTACTTTGGGGAGTCTTAGACATAGAGTGCCTATTCTTGATGGAGAGTATTTTTGTGAGTGGAAAAATGAGATGCTTGTTATTTTCAATCAATATCATTTTAACAAGTACATTGGAAGCCCTTGTGCACCTTATGTTGATCCTATGCATCCAACCCATGATGAGTCAATTGACATGGTTAGGAATCTTAGAACTGCCGAACTTATCATTAGAGGATTGCCTAGAAACTTGATTATAAAACTGCCTACTCTTGAGTGTGCCTACACCATATGGAAATTTCTTGAGGAACGATTTCCAGATTATTCCTTGAAAAATCTAGATGAAATTCTCCATAAGTCTATTGCTTTGTGTAAAATGAATACTAGTGATCCTATGTTTGGTGATCGTCTATTTGAGCTTACAAACCTTATGCGTGCCAAAGGAAATGTTGGTATTATTAGTGACATTATTTCCGAAGCTATAAGAATTCATAGACAAGATTATGGTCAAACTCATTCTAATGAATCACCCTCTCTAGGATTTGATCCACCACATGACGATGTTGAACATGGATACTATGATGAGGATGATGATAGTGACTTCGATCTTGATGATGCAATGAGACATTTTGGTCTTATGGCAAATCTTCGGGGATATATGTCAGGAGGAAAGGAATGGGTTCTTGATAGTGGATGTACCGATCACATGACCGGAGATAAAGACATGTTTCGTGAGCTTGCTGATAATGATAGTCCTCGAAAGTATGTCACTTTCGGTGACAACTCAAAGGGTAAGGTGGTTGGCCTTGGTAAGGTGGCCATCTCACATGATAGCTCCATACAAAATTTCATGCTCGTTGAATCTCTTGGGTACAACTTACTTTCAGTATCTAGACTTGCTGATTTCGGTTTCAATGTTCTATCTACTGAAGTAGATTGCCAAGTGTTTCGTCGAGATAATCATAAAATGGTCTTTACTGGTGTGCGTAGAGGTGATCTATACATTGTTGATTTCACTAAAAAGGCTCAACCTAAAAATTGCTTCATTGCTAAATCCTCAAAAGGCTGGTTATGGCATAGACGATTAGGTCATGTTGGTATGCGAAACCTTGACAAGCTTATTAAGGGGAATCATATCCTTGGAGTTAATGATGTCATATTTGATAAGGATAGACTTTGCAGTGCTTGTCAAGAAGGTAAACAGGTTGGAGGAAGGCATCCCGTGAAGAACATCATGACCACGAAGAGGCCACTCGAGCTACTTCACATGGATCTCTTTGGTCCCAACTCGTACAAGAGTCTCGATGGAAATTCTTTTGGTCTAGTTATAGTTGATGATTTTTCCAGATTTACGTGGGTGTTCTTTCTCGATGATAAATCGCAGGTCCAAAAGATCTTCAAAAACTTTGCTAGGAAGGCCCAAAACCAATTTGGAGTGAAGATCAAGAAGGTTCGCAGCGACAACGGAACAGAGTTCAAGAACGCAAATGTGGACACCTTTCTTGACGAAGAAGGGATTTCACACGAGTTCTTGGCTACGTACACACCTCAACAAAATGGAGTTGTTGAGAGGAAGAACCGGACTCTCATCAAAATGGCAAGAACGATGCTTGATGAGTACAAGACGCCGAAGCACTTTTGGGCAGAAGCGGTTGAGACAGCTTGTCATGCAACAAATCACTTGTATCTTCACAAGCTACTCGGCAAGACGGCATACGAGCTACTCACCGGTAACAAACCCCAAGTTGGATACTTTCGAGTATTTGGCTCAAAGTGCTACATTCTTGATAAACATCGTCGTTCTAAATTTGCTCCTAAGTCTCATGAAGGTTTCCTACTAGGTTATGGCTCAAACTCTCACACTTACCGTGTCTACAACAATTTCACCCGAAAGGTTGAAGAGACGGTAGATGTGAAGTTTGATGAATCTAACGGCTCGCAAGTAGAGCAATTGCTAATTGATGTAGGAGACAAAGATACTTTGGAAGCAATCCAAGACTTGTCTATTGGCAAGGTCCATCCAACGGAGGTGAAGGAGAGTACCTCGTCCGTCCAAGTGGAAGCTTCTACTTCACAACAAGGTGAACCAAGAGTTGATACGGAAGCATACACAAGTGGGACACACCAAGATGAAGAAAACGAGGAAGTGCATCAAGATGAACGTCAACAACCTCCTTCTCCACCACGACAAGAGAACGACAACGCCAACAATGAATAAGGCCAAGAAGAAGAACAAGATGAAGAAGATGTTCAACGAAGATCCAAGCAAAAGCTTTCACGAGTTCGAGCAAGAATTGCTAAAGACCATCCCGTAGAGCAAATCTACAATGATATTCAAACCGGGAGAATCACTCGCTCTAAAACTCGTTTAGCTAACTTTTGTGAAAACTATTCTTTCATCTCTAGCATTGAATCTACGAAGGTCGAAGAAGCATTGGAAGATCCGGATTGGATAAATGCTATGCATGAAGAGCTACACAACTTTGAGAGGAACCAAGTTTGGACATTGGTTGAGAAGCCCGACAACAACCACAACATCATCGGTACCAAATGGGTGTTTCGCAACAAGCAAGATGAAGATGGACAAGTAGTTCGCAACAAAGCACGTCTCGTCACCCAAGGATACACACAAGTCGGAGGTATGGACTATGGTGAGACTTATGCCCCCGTTGCTAGACTTGAGTCCATTCGCATCTTACTTGCCTATGCTAATCACCATGATATCACCTTGTACCAAATGGACATTAAAAGTGCTTTTCTAAATGGTGAAATAGAGGAGGAAGTTTATGTTAAACAACCTCCCGGCTTTGTCAATCCTAAGAAACCCAATCATGTTTACAAACTTCACAAAGCTCTTTATGGACTTAAACAAGCTCCTAGAGCATGGTATAAATGCTTGACCAAGTTCCTTATTGAAAAAGGCTTTGAAATTGGGAAAATTGATTCTACACTTTTTACTAAAAGGGTTAATGGTGAACTATTTGTGTGCCAAATTTATGTTGATGATATTATATTTGGTTCAACTAACCCTCATTTTAGTGAAAAGTTTGGGAAGCTAATGTCGGAGAAGTTTGAGATGTCTATGATGAGTGAACTCAAATTCTTTCTTGGGTTGCAAATCAAGCAAACTAAGGAAGGTACTTTTGTCTCTCAAACGAAGTATACTAAGGACTTATTCAAGAAGTTCAATATGCAAGAATGCAAAGGTATGACTACACCCATGCCTACTAGTGGACATCCTGACTAAACCAAAGATGGTGAATCGGTTGATCAAAAGGTTTATCGCTCTATGATTGGTTCATTGTTATATCTATGTGCTTTACGTCCCGATATTATGCTAAGTATGTGCATGTGTGCACAATATCAAGCTGCTCCTAAAGAATGTCATCTTAAGGCCGTGAAAAGGATAGTGAGATACTTAATCCATACACCAAATTTTGGCATTTGGTATCCTAAGAGGGCCTCTTTCGATCTTGTTGGCTATTCCGACTCGGACTATGCCGGAGACAAGGTTGATAGAAAGTCCACTTCGGGTACTTGTCAATTTCTTGGTAGATCTCTTGTGTCTTGGTCCTCCAGGAAACAAAACTCGGTATCCTTATCAACTGCCGAAGCTGAATATATTGCCGCTGGATCATGTTGTGCTCAATTACTTTGGATGACCCAAACTCTTAAAGATTATGGGATATATGTGAGACATGTTCCATTGCTTTGTGATAATGAAAGTGCTATCAAAATTGGTCATAATCCTGTGCAACATTCTCGAACTAAGCATATTGAAGTTTGTCATCATTTCATTCGAGATCATGTTGCTAAGGGTGACATTGATCTTAAGCATGTTCGCACCGAAAAGCAATTAGCGGATATATTCACTAAACCTCTTGATGAGAAAGTGTTTTGAAGGTTAAGAGGAGAATTGAACATCATTGATGCTTCAAACTTGGAGTAGAAACTCCATTGGATACATGCAAGACATGGGCTTATGACTAATCCTTGATATTTCTCTTATGATGAAAAACTTATGTCTTGGATATATTTGTATCTTGCATGTTATCTAACCCATGTAGGTACTTGGTTGAATCAAATTCCATGAGGTTGAAACCTACTCATATCTTGAGCAATCTCTACATCACCAAGTCTCTACACAAGGTGGTTGAAGACAAGGAAGCACGAAACCATTCAAACATATCCTTTGACAAATTCTATGTTCAGTTTCATGATTGTCATTTTTGGATATACAAGTGCTATTCCTTGCAAGAACTAACCCATGTAGGTAGATGGACTCAAATTCCAAGTGGTGCTCCAAATTCTTGATGAGCTACATCAACCTTGAGCAACCCACGCAAGTTCAACTACATGGACAACACAACCAACCAGGGTATGTTATTCCATCTTAGAGAAGCTTTACTCCGAGTCATGAGTTAAAGCAACTCGACAAGATGTGAATACATCAAGATGCTTAAACGAAAAATGGCAACCCCATTTTGAGCTTAAACAATGAGTATGGCCTATGATCAAGTGATCTCACTTGACTCCTAAGTCAATATACTCTAATATAGGTGACTTTGTCGCCGACCATCTCTAGATGAAGTTCTCCTGTGTTCTTTTCTGAGTTTTTGCATTTGTCTCATGCATATGTGTTTCCCCTTTCAATAAAAAAAATTTCATCTAGATTTCTTTCTGTTTTCTCTCCATTTTCTGCATCCAATTCCTTGCAAAACTTTGTGAGATCTTTCTAGTCTAATGAGCTGAGGTGACAGGTGTTTTCTCTGCGATGAACTCGGTTACACCGATTTGTTATTTTCGGTCCAACCGAATCTTTTCGGTACGACCGAAGCATACCACTCGGTGCCACCGATTTCATAAAAGGAAAAACTCTTTGCCACATATTCTGTGTTTCTTCTGATCCAGCTCCACTCAATGAATCTTGTCCTCTACAAGCATCACATTTTCATCATTGCTTTGTTCTGTGTCTCAAGGACCAAACCCATTCGACAGACTCCAGAAGACCCTTCTTGGAAATAGATGTCAAAGGGGGAGATAAAGAACATCAAAGCTTATCATTTGGAGATAGAGAGAGAGAGCATCAAAACTTATCACCTTTCTTCTTAAGGGAGAGAGAGACCTTCTAGGGGGAGAGACCCTCAAAAGACGAGAGAGATCTCCAGGGGGAGAGGATACTTAAGTAGAAAGTATTTCTCAAGGATCCCAGATGCTTGGTGTTCAAGAGGAGAGATGTCCACATGTCTTCTTGAGGGGAGAGACATGTTCATATGATCTGTTGTGCTCATTTTGCATTAGCATACATTAGCTCTGAACTTTAGCTCTGATCATCATTCATATCTTTCAGCTCTGTTTTCCTTTAGCTCTGATTTTCTGTTCCCTATCTTCTCCCAGTATCCCATGTTAGATTCAGGGGGACCAAGACATCTAAGGGAAAGAGATCATTTAAATTCATTGCATATCTTTACTCTTGGGGACATGTCTAATCCAATGTGTTACTCAGTACTCACTCTCTACATGTCATCTCAGTCTTGGTATTCTTGTGGTTTCTTCTGTTTGCTCTGGCTAGTAGATGCATCTGTGTTATCTAACCTTGTTTTCACAGGTTCATTCCATCCTAAGACAACTCAAGACCACAAGGTAAGTATATGCATCACAATCATGTGTATGAGGAATTCTTGCTGATGTACATACTGTTTGCAAGAAGGACTCATGGGCATGAAGGTATTCTATTTAATACTTTTTGCTCTGATGCATATAGCCAAGATACATGTAACACATTGCCTGCTCTATCATGGTTATGCTATCACATGCTTCTATATTTCATATTGACATGATTGCATACATGTAGGGGGAGCCTATGCTTGTTACATGTCTTTCCAAAGCTTTACTTGCTATTCTTTATATCTTTATCTAAAGCTTTAATGTATGTTGCCATCAATTACCAAAAAGGGGGAGATTGAAAGCACAAGTGCTCCATAGGTGGTTTTGGTAATTAATGACAACATATCTCTTGTTGGACTAACACCTTTATCTAGTATGTTTCCGATAAGTTCAACAATGGAGTGGCATGGACTAAAGGATGTGGGAACTCGACTCTTCATTTTACATTTTAGTGATCCAATATCACATTGAGTCTATAGGAAAAGCCAATACTATCAAGGAGGATTGAGGTGTTGCTTAATGAGCCTCTTGCTTCAAAGTGCTTAGTGATATGCTCCAAATACCCTACACTACTTTCCCACTTCCACACATATGTCCTAAACCTAAAGTCAAACTCGGCCCCACTGATTCTTTCTATCCGGCGCCACCGAGTTTGGATGTCTTAGCCACTGCCACAAACCCTAGGCAAATCGGTCTCACCGATAGGGATCTCGGTCTCACCGAGATGGGATTGTAATCTCTCTGTGTATGTCCATTATCAAAATCGGTCTCACCGAGTTTGAGCAATTGGTACTACCGAGATTAAAATGCAAACTCTCTGGTTAACTTATTATCAAAATCGGTCCCACCGAGTTTGATAATCGGTCAAACCGACTTTGCCTGACCAACTCTCTGGAAAGCTTATTACCAAAACCGGTCCCACCGAGTTTGTGTAATCGGTCTTACTGAGATTACGTTATGTCCTAACCCTAACCGAATCGGTCCCACCGAGTTGCATTCCGGTCCCACCGAAAACCCTAACGGTCACATTATTTGCTAAATCGGTCTGACCGAGTTTAACGATTCGGTCCCACCGAGTTTGGTAGATTGTGTGTAACGGTTAGATTTCGTGTGGAGGCTATATATACCCCTCCACCTCCTCTTCATTCGTGGAGAGAGCCATCAGACTAAACCTACACTTCCAGTATCCTATTTCTGAGAGAGAACTACCTACTAATGTGTTGAGGCCAAGATATTCCATTCCTACCATATGAATCTTGATCTCTAGCCTTCCCAAATGGCTTTCCACTAAAATCTTCTTTCCACCAGATCCAAATCCTATGAGAGAGAGTTGAGTGTTGGGGAGACTATCATTTGAAGCACAAGAGCAAGGAGTTCATCATCAACGCACCATTTGTTACTTCTTGGAGAGTGGTGTCTCCTAGATTGGCTAGGTGTCACTTGGGAGCCTCCGACAAGATTGTGGAGTTGAACCAAGGAGTTTGTAAGGGCAAGGAGATCGCCTACTTCGTGAAGATCTACCGCTAGTGAGGCAAGTCCTTCGTGGGCGACGGCCATGGTGGGATAGACAAGGTTGCTTCTTCGTGGACCCTTCGTGGGTGGAGCCCTCCATGGACTCGCGCAACCGTTACCCTTCGTGGGTTGAAGTCTCCATCAACGTGGATGTACGATAGCACCCCCTATCGGAACCACGCCAAAAACATCCGTGTCTCCAATTGCGTTTGAATCCTCCAAACCCTTCCCTTTACATTCTTGCAAGTTGCATGCTTTACTTTCCGCTGCTCATATATTTTTTGCATGCTTGCTTGATATGTGTTGTGAAGGTTAAACTTGTGCCTAAACTCCACTTAAACTTTAAAGGGGTTAAAACTGCAACTTTGGTACTTAGTGTCTAATCACCCCCCTCTAGACACCTCTTCTCAAGGTCCTACATCTCTATCGCCGGTGAGGGTACGACCTGCGTGGCGGGGTCCAGCCCTCCGTCCGTAGGCAACGCAACCTGCCCCGGATTTAGATCTGGGGCTTCTGCCGGGGTAATATCCCGAGCATCGTCTGACAGCAGGTCTAAGCCGCGCTCGTCGTGATTGTTCGACGATCCTGGTGTTGGCATGAATCCGTCGAAGATCAAGTCTCTGCGAATATCCACTGTGTAGTTCAAGTTTTCGAACCTGACCTGGTGGCCGGGGGCATAGCTATCAATTTGCTCCAGGTGGCCAAGCGAATTGGCCCGCAGCGTGAAGCCGCCGAACACGAAGATCTGTCTGGGGATGAGAGTCTCACTCTGGACAGCATTGTTGATGATGATTGAAGGAGCGATCGAGCCTGACAGCGACGACACAGAGGAACTCTCAATGAAAGCAAAAATGTTGGTGTCAAAACCGGCGGATCTCGGGTAGGGGGTCCCGATCTGTGCATCAAGGCTGATGGTAACAGGAAGCAAGGGACACAGATGTTTACCTAGGTTCGGGCCCTCTCGATGGAGGTAAAACCCTACTTCCTGCTTGATTAATATTGATGATATGGGTAGTACAAGAGTAGATCTACCACGAGATCGTAGAGGCTAAACCCTAGGAGCTAGCCTATGATTGTATGATTGTAATTGTGATCGGCCTTCTAAGGACCAACCTCTCCGGTTTATATAGACACCGGAGAGGGTTAGGGTTTACATGGAGTCGGTTACAAGAAAGGAAACACAATATCCGGATCGCCAAGCTTGCCTTCCACGCAAAGGAGAGTCCCATCCGGACACGAGCCGAAGTCTTGAGTCTTGTATCTTCACGCTTCAATAGTACGGACGTTGTACACAGTCCGGCTGTCCGGATACCCCCTAATCCAGGACTCTCTCAGGTGGAGGGTTCCTATTCCGAGCAGCGGCAAGGGCTATCCGGGCTCGGGTTAGCTCCCGGGCTAACTCATAGATCAAGAGATAAGTGGCAGTGATATAGCAAGAAAGGTGGCTAGAAGGACGATCGCACGCCGGATCAATAAGAGGGAAGAGGATACGCCCATTCTCGTGCAGAGATGTGTAGTAGTAAAAACCTGGGTGGGTGTGCATGCGAACCTCATTGTAGCGCAAGTCTACAAGAGCCTCAATAGCAGTAAACTGGACCGCCTGAGATGGCGTAGAAGCTAAACCACCCTTAGAGGAACGAGTATAAGCATCGGAAGGGGAACTGTGGTGTAGAGTGACCTCAGCATAATAATCATACAGTGAACCGGTCAGCTGCTCTCGATACACCTGATACACTGGATCAGCACCCTCTGGGTAGAGTCGTCGCCACACGTTCTGAAGCAGGTGAGGCGATGTGTACAGAGCTGGCTCAGGATGGTACAAGATCGGAACTGGTGCCATCTACACTCACAATCACCAGATGATTAGTAATAACAACAAATAAACATGCATGCAATGCACAAATCAATTTCTATGACTACCGGCACTCAGACGAAACTATCTACTGTCCACTAACGCACTAACAGTCTAGCGTGTCCTACAATCAGCACGGCTCTGATACCAAGCGTTGTGGCACCCTAGCTCAGAGCAACAGGTTTACCTTGCATTGCCAACCCAGAGATCAAGTCTTCTGGCAACACACAACAACACGGTATAGAAACAACCGCTTTATTGACGCTAGTGGAACATAAGTCTGATATTACATCAAGATAAGAGGCCAAGTGGCACACACGGTGCAGCTGAACAGTATGTACATTATTTAGTGAATATGAAGGGGCCTCGATCACATAAACTACGCGGCAGCGGAATAACGGCGAAGTGGAACTCCATAGCACAGGGGCACCGACATGGACATGATTCTAGACGCGGGAAGCTCTCCGATCCGATACGACTTGCCTGAAAGCTGGCATGACATGCCAGGTCAGCACATTGAATGTACTTGCAAGCTCGCAACAAACATAAGCACAATGACAAACAATATCATGACAATTAATCAGATTAATGCAATGCAAGTAATGCTACTGGTGCGATGAAACCAACATGTGCACCGAGTCCCTCGGACTCGCTTACCAAACGGGTTACCATTGTAACCGAACGGTGATCATACCCGGATCACAATTGAAGCCAACTACTTACGATCATCACATGATCCACCAATCATCATAAAACCAGTGCCAACAATAAATATTTAACGTGCAAGATTAATTATAATTGTTGATCCATGGTGTGACTTACTACCGAGTTGTGTCCATAACCGAGGACGTGGCTATCGATAGATTAAATACACTCTGCAGAGGTAGCGCACTTTACCCACACCACAGAACCCATGGCCTCGCACTCCCATTCGGGTGGACTAACAACGTTCCGACGACACCCTTCCCTTTGCCATGACACTCTTCCAGCCACTCTGACCAACCCCCTCTCAGGGCTAAGTCATGGATGGCCCCATGCCTACCGAAGGCATCTTTGGCCACCGTCGTGGCAAAACGGTCCCAAACAGGGACAAGGTACCATAAAAACAATGGGCACACAAGGTTATGTCTGCTTACCGGGCCAGGGTACCGCACGCCCATAACCTTCCCTCGTTGGAGGCACCGACAAGAGGCATGACAAATGACTGAATCAAGACCCCCCATAAGGTAAATGTGGTCGCACTGAGAAAAACCCGATTCAGTGGCACCATGACTTTATCAATGTTATATTCAAGTTGGATTATTATCAAGTTTAACTTGAAAAATAAACTCACTCCAAGTCATACGATGCCATGATCATGCACTATTCGATATGCAAAACATGCCACTTATAAGAACATATCAACATTATCGAAATAACTTTCTTGCACTACTCATCAATAACCTTACTTATTTTTCTACACTGGTTATTATCATGCATCATTTTGATTAACTCATCATTTATATGAAAATCCAATTATCAAAAAGAAACTACCATTATTAATGAAACCACTTTCATTAAGCAAAAACTTTACTCTACTTGATTAAACTAGTTCATGCAACCAACCAATAACTAAAACAAGCATACCAAGCATGACAAAGTAACTAATCATTAAACCATAATTATTTAACTACTCTAAATGCATGAAAAAATAGCTCATATTCAAGTAGGAAAATAATAGATATTGCTATTACACCATCCAAATGTTATTTTGGCTTGCCCTAGTGCAGAGGAGGTTCACACTCCTCCTAGATAGCTTCAAGACAAGTCTCTCCCTCTAAAAATATTTAAAAACCACAAAAGAAAATATCAAGAACCACTCTGAAAATCACCAGAAATTCTAGGCAGCAAGGAAAAAATCCACACTTTGGTGTGCTGCTAGAGCTTTCTAAAACAAACACAATGCAAAAATAATCAACTCATTTGGACTTATAGGCTAGGAGATATCAATGGTCCAAGTTCTGTTCAAAATATATGAATATATTTGAAATAACAGAAAACCTGGGGGGTGACGTCGATCGTGTAAAGCCAGATGACGCCTCCACTCGTACCGCTTCGGGTGAGGGTGGAGAGGCTGACACTGGCCCCCACCATTCAGGAGAGAGGAGAGGGGGAGAGAAACAGAGTGCGGTGGCGCTTCGTCGGAACTTACGCCGGCGAGGAGGGGTCCTTGGGAAAAACTAGAGGGATAGAATTGAAGAGGGGGCTACGGCGCACCTGCATGTACCCGTGGCACGTCGAGAGATGGCCGGAGCTGCTCGCAATCAACCTCGCAAGCGGCGGTGGCGGTCAGGACTTTCCGGAGGGGAAGAAGGCAACAGCGAGGGGCGGTTCCAGGGGCTCTGCAGCTTCCAGGCATCACCAGAGGAGCTCTAGGGACGCGCCTGAGTGGTTGGTTGGGCTCTAGGAGCTCGGAGATGGGGTGGCTAGGCTGCAGGGGTCGCCGGCGAGCTCAGGTCGGGCACGGCGGCCAGGGGCCTGCCCAGCCGGCCTGCAGCTATGCTGCGTATTGGTGGAGGTCGGGTGGTGCGGTCTGTGGCTTCGGGACGGAAAGGAGGGCTCAATTTATAGCCGGAGGGGAAGGGGGCAACGTGTCACTGCCAGAGCTCTCTGGAAGCCGGCAAGAGGCGTCAGTGAGGGGTTGGGAGGCTCAGCGATCACGCAAAGGCTGTCCACACTCGTGGACGAGCACAGGCAGGAGGGGGAGAAGAAGACAGGCGCACACGTGCATTGTGGCTTTTGGCTGTGATGCGCCCGTGCTTGCTGCGACGTATCCAGCGTCGGCGAGCGCCAGGGAGGGGTCAAGGGTGAAGAGACAAGGGTGGTGGCGCGGCCCGACAGTCGTCGGCGAGCTCTGGCTTGAGCACGCGCCGAACAGAGGCCCTGGCTCGACATAGAGCGCGTCGAACACATGCCAGGGCCCGTGTCCACACGCGGTCACCACACTAGCAAGGTCAAAACGACGCCCACAGGCGGCTAAACCCAGGCTGACCAGATGTGACTCTAGCTTGCTGGCAAGTTTCTGGACAGAAACTTGGTCGCCAAGTTTGGAGGGCTTCTAGAAGGCCATTAGGGCTGATCTCCTCGGGTTAAGGGGTACTTAGGAGGGTAACTAGGCTCAAGAAATATCAGCTCCGATAGATCAAGGAAAAATACACTTGCTATACAAGGTGCATTTTTGGGCCAGAAGAGAAATGATTTTCTGTAGCAAAAATATTACAAAAAGTCATGCAATATTTTTGCTCAGGGAAGTGTGCCAAGGTTCAAAGAAAATTCAGGAATTATCTCAAGATTTTTGGAGTAACAAAAATTGGGGTTGCTTTGGAGCACTAGTTTCTGAAATTAGTTTTCAGAAGGAAAATGAATATTTTTCCTTTATGAAAAATATTCAATGGGCCATTCTAGGGTTTTTGAGAGAAATGAGGTTGGATGAGAGGCAGATGGGTCACTTGGGTGAAAGTCAAGGGCATGCCCAAGTGATAAGTCCATTTGAATTGATTCCAAAAACTCAAATCCAAGGCAAAGGCAAATCAAGTCCGGAAAAAGAGAGAAGGCAAAAACCAGGCCGTCACATTCCCCTGCTCAACTTAGCACTTTCGGGGTCGCCATTCGCGTGTACGGCACCGAAGGATGCTGTCCTCGTAACTTCTAACTCTAATCTATCAATGGAATGATACGCAACCTTGCGTATTCGAGAAAAAAAAGAATGTGTATGTTCTTTTCTATAGTTGCGTATGAATAAGTAAGTTCTTTTTTTGCGGGTTGGCGCGTGTAATTACTGGAGGATTACAATCAGTATTGTTCAACTCGATCACATTAGCAGGGTCAAGCCCATTCCACGTCATGGTTCTACCTTCTGTACGAGCAAAAATAACTAAACAATTGCTGACCTTGTTCTGTGAATGTCTAACATAACTAATACTAGTTCTACGTCAAATTTAAGTAAGTTCTACATTATTGCAATAGGATGTTATAAGTATTCATTACAATGTCTGATGCACCCTGGTTAAGATGCCACAAGATAACTGTTGGACCCTCAAGCGCAAGGGTTTGTGGTACATAGAAAGATTTCACCTCAATCAGGGAACAAATGTATTCAATCCGCAAAGATCAATCACAAGCTCAATGATCAACCCCATGACAAGCTTGTGCCCGCTACTGGTACTTGCCACCCATAGGTAAGTTGACCCCAACTTACCAGTGACAGGCGCAATGTCACACCCGCCACCGGTATCAATTTACCAGTAGAAGGTGCAAATATGGGCCCGCCACTATCATTTGCCACCCACAGGTAACTCAACCCCAATTTACCAATAGTAGGCATGACATTGCCCCGCCACTAGTAGTTGGGCTAGATTGGTAGTCGTGGGGGCAAATATCCGTCCACCACGAGAATGTCCCACGGGTAAGTAGTTCTGCATTAGTGTGCCCTTTTCCACCGTAGGCTAGTGTTACCCCTTGAGCATTACTCCTATCGATATAATATATGCAAAATCTCGGTGCTCTCATGGTGTTCATAAAGAATAGTTCTTCAGGTTCATGTAGAAACAGGCATGGGTTCATTCTCATAGTATAACCTTATATTGGCAACATTTACCCTTTACAAGGGGCATAAGTTGTACCATTCTAAGGCTTTGGCTTAACAATGTCATCTCTTGTGACGCCCCCGATTCAATTGTACACTAATCATACACGCAAACATGTACGATCAAGATCAGGGACTCATGAGAATATATCAAAACACAACTCTAAACACAAATAGAAGTCATACAAGCTTCATATTGCAAGCCAGGGGCCTCGAGGGCTCGAATACATAAGCTCGAACATAAACGAGTCAACAGAAGCAACAATATCTAAGTACAAACATAAGTTAAATAAGTTGCCATAAGATGGCTAGCACAAACAGGGATACAGATCAAAGAGGCGCAGACCTCCTGCCTCAGATCCTCCTAAACTACTCCTGGTCATTAGCGGCCTCCACGTAGTAGAAGGCACCCTTGGGGTACTAGTAGTAGTCATCGTCGGTGGTGGCAGCTGGCTCCTGGGCTCCGACATCTAATCACAGCAATCGGGTATCGAAGGGGATAAGAGGGAGCAAAGCAATTGTGAGTATTCATCCAAAGTACTCGCAAGACTGACAACAGATCTACACTACATATGCATCGGTATAAATAAAGGGGTAGTATCCGTGGACTAAACTGCGGAATGCCAGAATAAGAGGGGGATAATCTAGTCCTATCAAAGACTACGCTTCTGGCAGCCTCCATCTTGAAGCAATAGAAGAGAATAACTAGTATAATAACAAGTAATGATGTATAGCATAAACCTACCCGACGATCCTCTCCACGACACCCTGTGGGAGAGTGATCACCTGGTTGTATCTGGCACTTGAGGGGGGGGTGTTTTATTAAGTATCCGCTTTTAGTTGTATGAGGTCGGAATACAACTCCAAGTCGTCCTGTTACCGTGGACACGACTATTTGAATAGATAAGCTTCTCTACAGGGGTGCACAACATTGCCCAACATGCTAGATCCCTCTGGTCGGGGACACTTTCCTAGGTCATACCCGGCTCGGAAGATCAGCATGTCACAGTCCTACGTAGACGCAATAGAGAGGCCAACACACCAGTCTACATTCTAAGCGGGCAGGGGTCTTGGGCCCAATGCCCTTTGCACTCCTGCATGTTGTGAACGCGGTCGGTGAGCAGACCTAGCCCCCTTAATACAAGCGCAGACTTCCAGTCCAACCCGGCGCGTGCCACTCAGTCGCTGACGTCTGAAGAGCTTCGGCTGATACTATGATGCTGAGTGCCCATAACTGTCCCCGCGTAGTTGGTTAGTGCGTATAGGATAAAAGACCAACTTAGATCAAAAATCCAAAAAGACCAACTTAGATCAAATATCCAAACTCATTAGGCGTGTTATTATGAAATAACCATGGACACGACCAGAGACCAGGCCCACCTCTCTCTCCTAGGTGTCTCAACCTGCCCGGTCGCTCTGCCACAAAGATCCACTCAAAGGGCCATCAGGAAACATGTCGTTCAAGCTCCCAGTCCGTGAATCACTCGCGGGTACTCTACGAGCCGACCCGAATTTAGTCACCACATGTATCAAATATAGTATGTATGTAAGTATGTATGTATATACCCGTGATCACCTCTCGAAGTGATCGCGGCCCGATAGTATAGCATGGTAGATGGACAAGAATGTAGGGCCACTGATGGTAAAGTAGCAACCTATACTAAGCATTTAGGATTGCAGGTAAAGTATCAACAAAAGTAGCAACAAGAACAGGCTATGCAATAGAATAGGATCAAACCGATAAGTAGTAACAACTAAACTACTCTAATGCAAGCAGTAGAAAGAAGGAATAGGTGGTATCGAAATGATCAAGGGGGTTTTGCTTTCCTAGAAGCTCTGCGGAGAAGGACGGGTCTTCATGAGTGTAGCCGACGTCAGGAGCAGCGGCACCAGTCTCGAATCTATCACTGAGAAGATGGGGAAGAAACAATGAATGAAATGCAGACAGATGCATGATGATGCATGACATGACTATAAGCGGTGCTAGGTGTGACCTAACGCAGTACTAGGTGATACTGGCGAAGGGGGAAAACATCCGGGAAAGTATTCCCGGTGTTAGGCATTTTCAGATAGTTGAAAAGGAAGGGGACGGTTCCATGTTTGCTATGCTAGGAACGTGTGGCTGACGAACGGAGTGCGTATTCGGAATCGTCACGTTTTTCTTAGCAACTTTCATGCATCCGAGTTAAGGATTATTTTATATTAATTTTCAAAGTTTTAATCATTTACTAGAATTAACAAATTTAATTTAATTCAAAAATCAATTATTGCATCAACATAACGTCGGCGGTCAACACTAACCGTTGACTGGTCAAACTGATATGTGGGTCCACTGTCATTGACACACTAACTTAATTAAACAAATTAATTAGTTTAATTAGGTGATTAGGTTAATTAAGTTTAATTAATTTACTTAAACCAAATTAATTAAGTTAAATAATTCGCTAATTAAATAATTATTATTTTTAACTTCTTTTTTTAATTTACATTTACAGGGGCGTGGGGCCCCGTTGTCATTGGCCTAAGGGCCAAAATGGGCATGTGGGCATTTATCGGGCGCGAGTGCCGGGCGTGGGCGCTAGGCGCTTGGACCCGGGGGCGCGCGGGCAGGCCGGCAGCCAATGCGCTCGGCCGGCCGACCGCGGGCACCACGGCGATGGGCAACGGTCCGCATGCGGTAGCACGGGAACGCGGCGGTGCAGGCGAAGCCGAGCAGCAGCAACTTGCAGCAGGGGCGGTCGGCGACGAGCGGCAGAGGCGAACGGCGATGTGTGCGGCAGCAGGT
>NC_041383.1:603190242-603226618 GCF_002162155.2 Triticum dicoccoides
CCTTTTTCCTTTTTTGTTTTTTCTTTTCTAATTTCTTTTAGTTTCTTTTAAATTTTAGTTTTACGAAAATACCAATAGCACCTAAATTAGTATTAATAAATATACTACTGCCACACTAATTATGGCAACCAAGTAAATTAGTTTAATATTTTATTAATTATAAAAGGCATTTAATTAATTGTTTTGGCTACAGTTTTATTTATTTTAGAGCATTTAAACATTTTATAAAAATTTGGATTCTCCACCATCATTACTTATGAATTATTCTTCACATTTAGAACATTTTAGTTTTAATGTTTGAAAACTTTTATTGTTTGATTTTATTTTAAATTTGAATTTCGAATTAGTTTGAATCAACGTGGGATTAGCAACAGTAATAGTGGTGACATGGCATCATTAGCAGGGGATTATTGTAGCTTGATTATCCGGGTGTTACATCTCTTGATGTCGGTGTACTAAGATTTGGGTCTTTAGTACCCTAGACTTATGCACACGCAGTAGCAGCCTTCCCGACGGCAAGGCTTGCCGGAGGACAACTAAAGACAAATACAAGACCAGTTTACAAGAATACAAAGAAGATATCCAAGTTGTGACCAAAAGATCAGAAGATCCATCTTGAAGACCCGGCAAGACCCTTGCCGGGGAGAGCTGGCGAAGGCCCACCAAGCTCCAAGCCCGGCAAGCTTTGAGCCCGGCAAGAATCACACTACCTTGCCACCGCTCCACCTCACCGATCAGGTTGTCACTTGTCGATTAGGTGTCAAGCAGGCAGGTAGTTAGGAGAGTCTTGTCTAGGCACGTGCGGCTCGCTACTGAAGATATAGCTTTAATGACACCTGTCTAGGCGATGTGTCAAGGAAATAAGAGGTAGATGGGCGAACGACACAGAAGGAGAGACCATCCTTGCCAGGGAGCTCCATTCACAAGACACCTCACAATGCAATAAATGTGATTTTCCTAACCTGTCTGAGTTAGGTATTCGACACTGTAGCCACTATTTACATTGCGTATTTACCATTTTGCCACTATGGTGACACCTTTAATCTATAAAAGGAGGCCCATGGCTTCCTGGACAAAGGTCGAAACCCTTTCCATTTGCATGCGTAGCTACACTTTTTGAGCACCTTGCTAGGACGTGCGCACCTTGTAAGTAGACATATACCACTACAAGAAAACACTTCCGTGATGATGCGTGTTTGTCACAGTAGGTCATGTTTTCTGTCATGCATGTACATCCATGACGATTTTATGACAGAATCGAGATAGTCATACTTGTGATGTCGTAGAAGTGTTCCATGACAATATACAAATTATCATGACGGAAGTGCCCACTTCCATGATGATAAATGACGCATCATGGAAGTGCTTTTGTCAAGGGTAACCGACATGTGGCATCCACCATAACGGGTCGCCGTAAGCTATCGGGTCTGGTTTTGGATCCGACAACCCGTTAACAGCAACGACCAATGGCGATTTTCCACGTGTAAAATTCACATTGGCTGGAGCAAACACATTTCAGCTCCCCGTTTGGACAGATGACATCCATCCAACGGACGGGTCGTGCCTATGATACGTCGACACGTGGTTGGGCCCAACAGTGGCCCATTTAGGTCAAAAGGCCAGCCCGTTTGACTTTGTCAAAAGGTACCGGCCCAGCCCATGGAAAGCCTGTTAATGACATGTTTGCATATATCCCATTTACAGCCCGCTAACTCACAGACCGTTATGGCCCATCCAAATTAGGCCTAGTAGCATCATCTGGGCCGTCCAATATGATTCCAGCATGTTGTAACTTCCAGCCCATGTAAGGCCCCATGAAGTCTTCCGTCCCATATCACCGGTACAACGAGGTGCTATACAAATGGTTTTAACCCCTTTCCGCAATGGCATTTGAAACCGTCACCAAGTAAGTGTGGGCGATAGGGGGGTCCTTGACACACGACCCAAAACCGTCGGGGATATGCCCTCCTGGCACACACGCTCAGCAAAATGAGGTCATGTGTGACCGGTGAGCGAGCAAATATGGTTATACTTACAATAGTGCTAAAAATACAATTATACAGGCGACATCGTTTCCGGTCGTAAGTACATCCCACACAGTCAGTCCCCGCTAAACGTTTCCGTTCGTATATACATCCCACACAGTCGCTCCAAGGAAAATGTTTCCGTTCGCAGGTACATCACAAACAATTTTTCCCGTTAAATCGTTTGTGATAGCGTTGCCATCGCACACAATATTAACAATTTTATCGTTTGCATTATTGAATGCATCACACACGGTGCATAGAAGAAACTGTGTGGCAAAGGCTGTCCATCACACACAGTTCTTATGTGGTAAATGTTTGCGCAAGGGGGCCTAACGCAAATAGTTTTGAAGAGAATGTCGTGTGTGATTGTTCATAGATCCAACATGGTTGATTCCTAGAAACTGTGTGCGTTGCCTTAGGTCATCGCCCACGGTATTTTCTCAATAACCGTTTGCAATAGCAAAAACCAATTAGTAGGTTAATTGCCCTATTATTAATAATCCATTTATTAATCTAATTGGCATTCATATTAAACACATAATATATTTCATTCCCATATTAAGGAAGCGGGATTTCGTAATTGAAATACATCAGACTACAACATGATATAGCTTCAGCACTCAGCTACCCCATTACACAACTGCACTAGCACCAAGTTTCATATGCAACATCTAGAACCTTTCGAAATTAGCATCATAGATGATACATAGACAGATGCATCTCATCGGGAAAACTGCTGAAGCAGAAGGCGCATATAGAGCCTTCATTGATGTTGAAGGTCTTTGGAACTTTAGTCCAGTGCATGTGGATGATTGACCGTCCATCATTCGTCCTCTTCAAGAACACTTCAATATTGAACCGTGGGTGTTGTATGAAAACCTTCCTCGCCTCCTGACCATAGAGGTGGTTTGAGAGGTAATCATCAGTGAACTGCTTTGGAAAAGCATGTTAACAAGGATGTGCATAAATATCTTCTCTATATTGGAAATGGGGCAAAGGAATAAAAAAAGGCAAGGTATAATAGTTAGTACCATATTGTAGTGAACTGATGTCTTCTTCATTGTGCAGACAAAGATCTTGTTGTTTTTTGTCGCTAATTTCTTTATCCTATCAATCTTTCTAAGTTTCTTGACTTGATTGATATTCATGGACAACTCATTTCCCCATATGCAAAAAGGGTCAAACAGTGGGTCAAACGTCTGACAGCAGGACCTACATGTGCAAGACAAAATTGTTACAAATCTAAATATTAGAATGGTTCCTGCAATTGCACAATAATGTGCTATTAGACAACGGACCATGGACGTGCTAACCTCGATTGTAAACCTCAGTGCTTCCCATTGTTTCCCCGCAACACAAATAAGGTAGTAAGTCATCAGGTTAAGCAAGGGTTCGCATGCTATCAGTAAAATATGTTGATGAAGAATAAGCACATTGCAGATTCATCAGATTAATTCAAGCCACATGGAAAACCCATTTATCCAAACCAAGCATGATTAAGAACTAGGAAATATAGCACTTATATATGTTTCTCATGTATTAAGTGCAGCTAAATTCGATTTATTCCTCACATGCACAACAATACAAAATTATACCCACAATAATTGGACGTTGCATTGCAGAATTGAACCAAGCAGTTGACTAAACACCACAACAAATGAAATAAACATTAAATGAGCACCACATTGCACAATATAACATACTCCTAATAGAAAATCAGATAGTTAACCAAGCCAAGCATGCTTAACAACTTGGAAATATAGCAACTGTATTTGTTTCTCATGCACTTAGTACAACCAAATACGATTTACTTCTCACATGGTATACAATAACAAAATGCACCCACAACTATTGAACATCGCATTGCAGAATTGAACCAAACAGTTAACTAAACACCACAACACAAATGAACCAAACGTTAACTGAGCACCACATTGCACAATGTATAACCAAAACAAGCATGCTTGACAACTTGGAAATATAGCAATTGTATCCGTTTCTCATGTATTTTGTAAAGATAAATTCGATTTATTTCTCACATGGAAGACAATACAAAATTACAGCCTAAACAATTGAACATCACATTTGCAGAATTGAACTAAACAGTTAACTGAAGACAACAACTAATTAACCAAACAGTTAATAAGGGAGCACCACACTGCACGACATATAGAACATATACACAGGAGCAATAGATTGCATGGTAGAATTAGATAGAACAATTCACTAGAATTTGTTAACGAAAGGCAAGAGAAGCACATGCAGCGGGTAAACCGAACATGCTTAATCGGCGTAGCTAGCAAATGGCAAGGTGCTCCTCCAAGATCTGGGGGTCCGCACGAATGGTATCCATCGCGACCTCATCCGCGCGTGCGGCCGTGATTTGCTTCTCCGCTGCCAAATGCTCCTTGAGCTCCTGGCTATACTACGTGCACCATGGCTTAGGGTCGCGCTTATTTGGTGGAGGGGTCGGTGATTTGGGTGGAAGGTGTCGCACCGGCGGTCGGGGCATGTGGGATGTGGAAGGAGGAGGAGGATGGGGGTCTGGTGTGGATTACCTTCCTGGATAGACGAGGCCGAGCAGCGTGAAGGAGGGTCGCCGGCGAGGGGGGTGGCGCTGCAAGCAAGGAGTGAAGGTTTCAACTTGGAAAGGAAGGTGGAAATAGGGGAAATGTGGCTTTTGGTAAGGGGAGGGGCGGGGAGGTAGATATTTCCACGGAAGCCGAATTTTTTGAATAGGTTCAGTGAAAAAACTGGCGCGTGGTGTCATGAGACACGGTCCCTCATCCAGAACTGTGTACGATATGTGAACATCACAAACGATTCAGATAGCTTAACCCGTGTGTGATGAGTTTGAACGTCAAAAATTTTGATTCCAATTTCCCTGGTTATAGTGGTCATCCACATCACTGCATAATTTGGGTACACAAAGGAGACTACAGTAGTAGACTACAACACACCGACACTTCTTAATCGAGCAAGTTCAGCAATTAAAGAGAGTTAGCTGGCCTAAACATTGCGCTAACAAATTAAAAATCGGCGCTCTTAATTAAACAAAACAAAGAGTACTACTACGGTTGGTGCTTGTCAATCTTCGCCGCCTCCTCCATGTCCAGTTCGCTCCCGACGGTCTCCTGGGGATGGGGCTCCATGGCATCCATCACACCATACTCGGGAAGCATCTCGCCATCCGCATCCGTCATCTCTTTGGAAAAGGCCACCACGAGATGGGCATGGGTAGCCGCGATCTGGGCTTGCACGGGCTCCATCGTCGCAAGGTATGCGGTGGAGGAACGAACGGCTGCTCGAACGCTCTTGGCGATTGCCAACTCTTCGGCCATAGGTTGTTGACCGGTGTTAGAGAAGCTTCGTTCAATTTGTGTGGTGACTGCCACGAGCTGGGCGTGGGCGGCCTCGACATGGTCGTGGACGGCCTCCATCAGGGCTAAGGCCGCCGCTGTGGAACGGACAGCTGTTGTGCCGCTCTCGCCAGTTGCTATCCCCGAGGCAGATGTTGCTGCCGCCACCTGAGAAGCAACAACGACCGTTTGGGCTGCCTTGGCCGCCCGGTCGCAGATTGCGGTTGCGCTCAAGCACCTTGTTAGCACGCGCATGGAGGCTGCGGCCGCGCTCTCTCCGGAGTGGGCCGCTGAAGTTGCCTCACGATGCGGGTCCACGTCCCCATCTTTCACTGGCGATGATTGAACAGTGAGATGATATTTGGGGAGCGAGCTAGTGTGCTTGACACGCCGGTTGTGGACTGTAGCCGGCACACCTTCTTGCGTAAGCCATAGGCGTACTATACACCGGCGGTGCTCAAGGATATTTTGTACTGCATCTCACACGGTTGGTGATAATAAACTGTGTGGGACCTACTTGATTTTTCATCTTGATTTGAATACATAATGGGGTCACATCAGCAATGGACGGTGTTTGAATTGCTATACCTTTTATTTGCAGTGAACATGCAACTGTATGTGTGTCATAAAAAAATGGAATTATTCAGGGTTTGTTTGGAAATTTTATACATTAAATTGGTTTTTTAGCCACTTCAGGTGCACAATTCAAAATTAAAGCACATGCTCCAGTGAATAAAAATGGGTTGCAAAATCAAATGTTTGTTCTTGGTTCCAAACTTAGGTCACATGCAAGAAATAACCTAGTGCCTAGTGCCAGTTGTTGTTTTCTGCTTGTTTTTTGTTTTCCAGGAAATCAGTAGCAATGGAGTCCAAATGCTATGAAACTTTTTGAAGATCTTTTTTGGACGAAAGAGACCCTGAAAGCTTCGACCAGATGAGATGTGAGGAGAGGGCAAGGCAACAGGGCGTGCCCAGTGGGATAGGCATGCCCTGATGCCTTATGGACCCTGCATGGCTCCGTCTGACCTAATTCCAACTCCATAAATTCTCTAAAATCGGAAAATGAACAGAGATCCACCCGAAACATTTTTTTGTCGCCACAAGTGTTTGATCTTCCACGATCACATCTGGAGGCCTTTTTTAGTAATCTGCCGGAGGGGAAGTTTATCATGGAGGGCTTCTACATCATCCTTGCTGCCTTCTGATGATGCGTGAGTAGTTCACCACAGACCTACGGGACTATAGCTAGTAGCTAGATGGCTGCTTCTCTCTTTTTAATCTTCAATAAAACATCCTCCTTGATCTTCTTGGAGTTCTATTCGACATAATCTTGTTTTGTGGTGTGTTTGTTGGGATCCGATGAATTGTGGGTTTATGATCAGATTATTCATGATTATTAACTGAGTCTTCTATGAACTTGATTATGCATGATTGTTATAGCTATGTATTTCTCTTCGATCTATCGGTTTGGTTTGGCCAACTAGATTGATTTATCTTGCAATGGGAGAGGTGTTTTATAATGGGTTCAATCTTGTGGTGCACTATATCCCGGTGAAAAAAGGGACAAGACACATATTTGTATTGTTGCCATTAAGGATAAAATGACGGGGTTTATTAATATTGATTGGGTTTACTTTGTCTACACCATCTCATCTACTACCACTATAAAAGAAAGAGAGGGGCAGATCCAAACAATTTTATCCGTCCATCTATAATATCTGATGGCCCATAATCCTCCCGTGTTTAACACAACAAGCAACGGGATTAGGCCACACTAACGAAAGCGAATCCCACGCCCGCACGTCCAGGCTAACGAAAGACCCTTCGCGTCAAAAAATACAAGGAGCCCATGTCGCTTCGTCCCACGCCCGCACGCCCCGGCCAACCGCTCCCGCTTCCGCTCGGCTTCGTGCGCCACCAAGCACGTGCCAGCCGCTCCGCCCCACCCGCCGCTCCCGCTCGGCACCACCGTCGCCGCTCCGCCTCGCCTCCCGCCCGCCGCTCCGCCTCGCCTCCCGCCGCTCCTGCTCGGCCCCGCCCCCGCCGCTCCGCCTCGCCTCCCGCCGCCAACGGTCGTGAGCCGCACACGCCCCCGATGCCGCCGAGGAGGGGTCGTCGCACTCCGATTTCCCGCTCCCGCAGGGGAGCGCCGGCAGGAGCACGCCACCGACGCCTCGGCCTGGGACTGCCGGTGCTGCGGCGGGCGACGCGCGGGATGGGGGATGCGTTGGTGGGGGCTAAAAAGTCCGGGGTGACAGACGAATAGACGAGTTGGCGGAGGACGTGCGCAGGGTGTTGGCCGGCAGCCAGGATCTCGCCGACTGGGACGTCGAGCCGCTCCAGCCTGCATGGACAGAGCAAGGGAAATCCTTGAGGTAGGTACGTCTTGTTGCTGCATCCTTGATGTGAGTGTTTAATTGCTTGCTATTTGACGCAAGAGATGTTTCATATTTTCTTAATAGTTCTGTTATCCATCTAATTGTGTATATGTGTGGCAGAGAAATATGAAATTCTGATGTAAATGGTCATTACTCGTAACTGACAATGCTCGATGCATGGGTGAGAAAGTGGAGGCCGCCAGAGGAAGACGATGTCGTCGAAGGGGGTGGAGTTCATATTGCAGCCTATCAAATCGTAAAATCTTACCCCTTTTGTTTCCTATCCTCTCAGATCTCAATCTTCACCAAAATAAAGCATTGGATTCCCTCCACCCTCGTGGTGGCCTCGCGACTCTTCTGGTCCATCTCCGATGCTCTATGAGCTTCTTCTGGTCCAAAAACAATCTCTGTAAATTTTCAGGTCAATTGGACTCCATTTGATTTTCCTTTTCTGCGATACTCAAAAACAAGAAAAAACAGAAACTGACACTGGGCTCTAGGTTAATAGGTTAGTCCTGAAAATCATATAAAATAGCATATAAATGCATATAAAACATCCAAGATGGATAATATAATAGCATGGAACAATAAAAAATAATAGATACGTTGGAGATGTATCAAGCATCCCCAAGCTTAATTCCTGCTCGTCCTCAAGTAGGTAAAAGATAAAAACAATTTTTTTGATGTGGAATGCTACCTAACATATTTATCAATGTACTCTTCTTTATTGTGGCACGAATGTTCAGATCCAGAAAATTCAAAACAAAAGTTTAAATATTGACATAAAACGATAATACTTCAAGCATACTAATAAGGCAATTATGTCTTCAAATAACATGGCCAAAGAAAGCTTATCCCTACAAAATCGTATTGTCTGGCTATGCTCCATCTTGATCACACAAAATACTCAAATCATGCACAACCCCGATGACAAGCCAAACAATTGTTTCATACTTTCGATGTTCTCAAACTTCTTCAACTTTCACGCAATACATGAGCATGAGCCATGGATATAGCACTATGGTGGAAGAGAATATGGTGGTTGTGGAGAAGACAAAAAGAGGGAGATAGTCTCACATCAACTAGGCTGTAATGCCCCAGATTCGATGCGTCAGGTGTCCAGTTATTCGTCGTTGTTGCCATGTCATTTGCTTGTGTGTTGCATTTTTCCACGTCATCATCTGCATGTTTTTAAAAACTTGCATCCGTTCGGGTCCTCCCGGTTCTCTCCGTTGTCCGTTCTGAGTCCAGACCACACTCGCACGCGCCCGCGGCACCTCCGAAATATTATTTTATAAGTGGCATAAAAATGTTCTCGGAATGGGTTGAAAGTTGGCGAGCGGTCTTATTATAGTGTAGGTAGACCGCCTATCAAGTTTCGTCGCATTCGGAGCTCGTTTGATAGCCCAACCATTAAACATATAGCGGTACCGCTGCCGGTACCTTCGTCGGATGTTTCGGTCTTCGAAACTGCCACCGGGCCTCTCTCTCTCTCTCTTATCTCCACTCAGCCCAACCCCTCTTCACACCCCACCTGTAGCCCACCTAGTCCACTCTCTGTCCGGAGCCGTCTGATCGTGATCCGAGGGTCCGAAAACCATCTAAACCCCCTAACCCTAGCCATTTCTCTAAATATAAACACCCACATAGCTCATTTTGGGCATCCCTAGCCCCTAAACCTACCCTACCCCTCCTCCCACCTCTCAGCCACCGCATCTTCCTTAAATTCCGCATCGGCCCTCTCCCCCGCCGCCACTTGTCGCGCCACCTCGTCTGCACCGCGGCCCTCCACCTCCTCCTGCCACTTGGCATGCCTGGATTGGCTCAGTCGCCGCCCGCCGCCGCCCGTGGCCACTCAGGCGTGGCCACGTCGCCTCCCCACGCCCTCTCCCAGCGCGCCTCCTCCACCACAGGCCCGCGGGGCCCGGAAGCCAGCCCGCCGAGCCCATCTAGGGCCCGGTCGGACCCGCGCGCGCTGCCGCTCCTCTACGGTTCCCGCTCCCGCAGGAGCCCATCGCCAGCTCGCCTTCCCTGCCGCCCGCACTACTCGGCCTCGCCGCCGGCGACGAACTCCGCCGTCCCGCGCCTCATCCTCCTTCCCCTCGCAGGCCTCCCGTCCGCCCGAGCGCCTCAAGCTCCTCCTCCCAACGGCCGTCGCCCGGCGTCACCAGCGCTGCTCGCTGCCAGGAGCCGCCGCCGGAGTGCCGCCCTCGCCGTCCCATCGCCGTCTGAACTCGTCGTCGCTGGAAACGGGCCTCGCGCCCCCGGATCCGACCAGCCCGGGTCATTCCCATCACCGCCGCCCTTCGCCCGAGCTGTGCCGCACCGCCCCTCTGCCATGGCCGCCGCTGGGATGCCCCATCCCTGGATGTCCCCGATCCCCAATCCAACGGCTACATCGCACGGCTCCGTCCCGATCTCGCAGGATAAATTTTTCGCCAAGTCCCCGAAATAGTTACATTCTGATGCCATGTTCATCGTGCCATAACTTCATGTGTGCTGCACCGATTCATGCATATAATATATCAAAATGTTCAGCACGATGTGCTCTTCATTTTATTCCATTGTTCCATGCTTGTTTGAGTCCATCTTGATGCCCAAATCATCGTTGCAAAAGTGCTATATGATGTTAACCTGCTGAAACTGTTATAACTTGGTGATTTGTCTTTTTCATTGCATTTTGTGTGTGCATCTTATGAGATTGATGTCTACATGAGTTTTGAGCTACATTATGCCATCTTTACATAGGTGCAACCCATGTATTTTTGTGAGTCTTTTAGTGAGTGCATCGAGCTCGTGAAGTAGGGTACTTACTGTTGCTGTTTTGCTAGGTTGAATCTGCTATATCTTGATGCTTTGTAAACCTGCTGCTACAAGTCATTCTATGCATAATCTGGAGATGTTCACTAAGGATGTTTTGTTATACATGTTATGCTCTATCCATGCATGCCCCTGGTTGCATTTATAGCCTGATGTAGCTTATTGTAATCTTGCTCCAAACTTGCTAAATAATGTTGATGTCAGCCTATTAACATTAAGTTCAGTTTTGGCCATGTGTTTTGCTAGTGATGCGTGCACCCTATGAACTTGATCTTGCCATGCTTAGCTTCATAAATATGTATTTTTACTGTTGATCACCTTGTCATGCCATGTATTGCTTTGTGGTGAGTGGTACAAGCTCACCAACATGCCTACTTATTGTTGTTTCTGCCATGTCTGAATCTGTCATATCATTTGCCATATTTGCATGGATGCTACCATCTTTTCTGTTGATCTTTGGAATAACTTCACTAAGGGAGTTTTGTTCTTCGTCTTTGGTATTAGCATGCCATGCCTTTGTTTGCCATGTTAAGTTCCTGTAACATGTTGTTTGATAGCTCTAAACATTGCAACCTGATGTTATTTCTGCTAAGTCTGAAACTGTTATAATTTGCAATCTTGCCATGTCCTTTTGAGCATGTTCTAGTGATTTCTGGAGATATCTGAGTGTTCATGTTTTGTCATGCTTTACTTGTACTTCATTCTCATGCCTTTTGTTCTTATGTTGAGGTGTTGTAGCATATTGTTTTGATGCTTGCTTGCGTTGAGTTCTCCTGCTTCTTCGATCAGGGGATAGGTTCCAGGTCAGCAGCCTGGGCTAGCAGGGTGGATGTCATTTGAGTTTCTGTTTGTGTTTCATCCGTAGTCGGATGTTGATCTTATGGATGATGTATTGATGTATTCTTGCGGCAATTGTTTGCCTATTGTATGTATCCCCATCTATTATGTAATGTTGATGTAATGATATCCACCTTGCAAAAGTGTTTCAATATGCAGTTCTATCCTTGGTGGGACCCTCGAGTCTCTTTAGGATAGTATCACATATTGGGCGTGACATAGGCGTATCAACGGGCTATGGAGATGCCCATCAATAAATATCAATGTGAGTGAGTAGGGATTGCCATGCAACGGATGCACTAGAGCTATAAGTTTATGAAAGCTCAAAAAGAAACTAAGTGGGTGTGCATCCAACTTGCTTGCTCATGAAGACCCATGGCGTTTGAGGAAGTCCATTGTTGGAATATACAAGCCAAGTTCTATAATGAAATATTCCCACTAGTATATGAAAATGACAAAATAAGAGACTCTATCATGAAGATCATGGTGCTACTTTGATCCACAAGTGTGGAAAAAGGATAGTAACATTGCCCTTCTCTCTTTTTCTCTCATTTTTCTTCTTCTTTTTTCTTTTTTTCATTGTTTTCTCTTTCTTTTTCTCTTGGCTTCTTTGGCCTCTTTTTTATTTTGGCTTCTCTGACCTCCTTTTTTATGTCCTCACATGGGACAATGCTCTAATAATGATGATCATCACACTTCTATTTACTTACAACTCAAAAAATTACAACTCAATGCTTAGAACAAAATATGACTCTATATGAATGCCTCTGGCGGTGTATCGGGATGTACAATGAATCAAGAGTGACATGTATGAAAGGTGGCTTTGCCACAAACACAATGTCAACTACATGATCATGCAAAGCAATATGACAATGATGAAGTGTGTCATAATAAATGGAACGGTGGAAAGTTGCATGGCAATATATCTCGGAATGGCTATGGGAATGCCATAATAGGTAGGTATGGTGGTTATTTTGAGGAAGGTATATGGTGGGTGTAAGGTACCGGCGAAAGTTGAGCGGTACTAGAGAGGCTAGCAATGGTGGAAGGGTGGGAGTGCGTATAATCCACAAACTCAACATTAGTCATAAAGAACTCACATAATTATTGCAAAAATCTCTTAGTCATTGAAACAAAGTACTATGTGCATGCTCCTAGGGGGATAGATTGGTAGGAAAAGACCATCGCTCGTCCCCGACCGCCACTCATAAGGAAGACAATCAATAAATATCTCATGCTCCAACTTCGTTACATAACGGTTCACCATACGTGCATGCTACGGGAATCACAAACCTCAAACACAAGTATTTCTCAAATTCACAACTACTCCACTAGTTTGACTCTAATATCACCATCTCATATCTCAAAACAATTATAAGGAATCAAACTTCTCATAGTATTCAATGCACTTTATATGAAAGTTTTTATTATATCCCTCTTGGATTCCCATCATATTAGGACTAAATTCATAACCTAAGCAAATTACCATGCTGTTTAGAGAGACTCTCAAAATAATATAAGTGAAGCATGAGAGTTCAACCAATTTTTTCAAAATAAAACCACCACCATGCTCCAAAAAGATATAAGTGAAGCACTAGAGCAAATGACAAACTACTCCAAAAGATATAAGTGAAGATCAATGGGTAGTCGAATAATTATGTAACTATGTGAAGACTCTCTAACATTTAAGAATTTAAGATCTTAATATTTTATTCAAGCAACAAGCAATTCCTAATAAAATAAAATGACGCTCCAAGCAAAACACATATCATGTGGTGAATAATAATATAGCTCCAAG
The DNA here is from genome assembly GCF_002162155.2 of Triticum dicoccoides. NCBI lineage: Eukaryota > Viridiplantae > Streptophyta > Magnoliopsida > Poales > Poaceae > Triticum > Triticum dicoccoides. The sequence continues at coordinate 603,203,462 of NC_041383.1, forward strand.
TAAAGTTACCGATGAACGAAGACGAAAGAGGGGATGCCATCCGGGGAATCCCCAAGCTTAGGCTCTTGGTTGTCCTTGAATATTAGCTTGGGGTGCCTTGGGAATCCCCAAGCTTAGGCTCTTGCCACTCCTTATTCCGTAGTCCATCGAATCTTTACCCAAAACTTGAAAACTTCACAACACAAAACTCAACAGAAAACTCGTAATCTCCGTTAGTATAAGAAAATAAATCACCACTTAGGAACTTGTCGAGGGGATGAACCCCGGGCAGGCAACGGAACCCGGATCCTTTTCAAAAACAGCGGGGCCCGCACCACCCCACAAACCGGCACGCGCCTGGCCGGGTCGCTCGACCCGGCAGGGCCCGCAACCCGGCCAAGGTACGTCAACCCGGCCGCAGCCACTGGCGCAAGACAACTTGACCCGGCGCAACCAAGGCTTCCCTAGCAAGCCAGCCCCACCCGTGGCGTCCACGGCAACCCAGCCACGGGTCAGCTCCCATCCCATCCAGGCCGTACGATGGGACGAGACCTCAACCACCGATGACCAAGACAACGGTGTTTCCGCCCATGCCTGCGGTCAGTCGGAGCGTGGCAACAGTGCCCCGCACCTACCCGCTGACCAAGGGTAGCATGGCAACAGTGCTCCGCCCTCGCCGCTGATGACAGCAAGCGGCAGCCTGACGAAGAGCACTGTACACGACTCGACTCGGCCATGCCCTAATGATCGACAAGACGGCGCACAGTTCCCCTAGGCACGCAGGGCCCGCACCTAGGGGAACCCGACGAACCACAAGCCCTCAAGAGGGACCCAGCTCGGCGTCCCGGACACCAACAATACGGACCCACCGACTCGGCATATTACCATTGTAACCCAGGGTGGATTGGTCTATAAAACCCCCCAGGAAAGAGAGAGAAGACAGACGACATGTAATGCAAAGCTGCCTATGAGAACAAAACAAAGCCAGCGAGCATAGGACTAGCCACCCAACAGCAACACTGGGGAGAAGGAGTAGCCCAAGCCTTGGCCAACTTCCTTCCTCCTCCATAAAGCTCCAGGAGCAACATTGTACTATCGATCATCCAACTACACTCGGTAGGACTAGGGGTATTATCTCTCCGGAGAGCCCCGAACCTGGGTATGTCTGGCGTCCCGCGCCTGCTCATGCCAACCTTGCCTCTGGAGCCCACCAGTGCCCTCGAGCCTCCTCCTCTCTTTAGCCATCCCCTGGCATCTGCCGTGTGCCCACCACGACAGTTGGTGCCCACCGTGGGGCAGCTCGAGGAGCTGGCCGGGAGCATGCTTCAGACGGGGCCCGTCTCCTACTCCGACGAGTCCGTCGCATTGGCGGACGACGTCGTCGGCGCGCTTGCCGCCTCCTTCGCGGCGCTGCGCATCTCCGATGCGTATGCAGTCGACGAGTACCCCAGTGAGGTGCTCAGCTACTCCGAATCTCCGCTCTCCCTCGGCGATGGCATTGCCGCCGAGGCGATGGACGTCCATGTGGAGGTCTACGTCACTGGCGACGGCGCCTCCTCCTCGTCGAGCAAGACAAGGAAGGCCGCGGAAGCCAGGGCCGCCGCGGAACGGACCGAGCCGTCCGACCCACTACGCGCCGCGATGCAAAGCCTCTGCATCCCCATCGGCATCGACGTCGACGCCACCAACGTCGCCGAGGCCCGATCTCAGCTCGAAGAAAGGCGCCAGCAGATGCTGGATCTGTCCGAGAAGGCTCGCTGCCACCAAACATCGCCTGGAGGCCGCTCAGTTGGAGCACCACGCCTCCCACGGACTCACGCCGCGGCCGAGCCAAGCCGGGTCGCTGATATACGCACCCGGGGAGGAGCGATAGGCTGGGCCCTCGGCGCCGTTCGAATCGTCTACGAGACCCCAGTGAAGAACATGCGCGCTGCCGAGGCAGCCGCGGTCGGCCTCGACCAGCTCACGGGTGAGGAGCTGAAAGAGCGCATCGGGTGGATGCACGAGCTCCTCCATGCTGCCAACACTCAGCAGGATCGCCTGCACCAGCTCGCCAAGCCGGCGGGGTCCGGCTCCGCCCGCCTTGGCGGACCCGGCGAACTTCTACACACAGCTTCCACGCCGCCCGGCGAGGCGCACTCCGGCCAAAACCGGACTCGGCGCAACCTGGCCGCCATAGCCGCCGACGTCCTGGGCAACGAGCCCGCCCCGGAGACCCAGCGCGGACCTGGCCAGCCTGGCCGGCGTCCGGCTCCAATCGACCCGACCCCTTGGGGCCTGGCCGCCAGTCGACTCGGCCCGCGTGCCATCAACGACGTCGACGCTTGCCACCGCCTCGATCAGCTCACTCGCTCCCTGGAGGTGGAGGAGAGCGACGCTACCAGGCCGGCGTGCTTCGGCCCGTGCATCCGGGAGGAGCCCTTCCCCAAGGGGTTGATGCTTCCCCGCGACACCCCCAAGTACAACAGGACCGTGAAGCCAGAAGACTGGCTCACCGACTGCACCACGGCCATTGGCATCACCGGCGCCAATCGTCGTCTCGCCGTGCGCTACGCACGCTCATGCTCCAGGGGTCGGCCCACACGTGGTTGAACAGTCTGCCGATGGGCAGCATCAACGCGTGGGTCGACTTCAAGAGGCCTTTGTCCGCAACTTCACGGGGACCTACAAGCGACCCGGCCGCCCCAGCCAGCTCGCCATGTGCGTGCAGGGGCCGACGGAGACGGGTCGCGAGTACCTCGCACGCTGGACCGAGCTCCGAAACAGCTACGAGGGCGTCCATGAAGTCCAGGCGATCCAGTATTTCATCAGCGGGTGCCGAGACGGCACCCTCCTCAAGCACAAGCTCTTGCGCTCCGAGCCGGCCACCATGGCCACGCTCATGGTGACGGCGGATAAGTACGCCAATGCTGACTCCGCCTTGAAGATCCAGGTGGCACTCGATGAGGCCGGCAAGGCGAAGCCGGTTCCTCCCCCGAAGCCGGCCGGCGAAAGCAGCCAGCAGCAGCACCATCATAACAACAAGCGCAAGGCTGAGCAGCCGGCGCAACGTCACGACAACCGGCTCGTCGCAGCCGCCGAGCCCGCGATGGACCCGGCGGCGAAGCGCCGACAGACCGGCAAGATGGCATGGCAACCCGCCATGAGTTTTGAAGAGATGCTCGACGCCCCATGCAAGCACCACAGCGGCGCAAGACCCTCCACACACACGCTTCGACAGTGCGCCATTACCAAGCACATCATGAGGGGAGACGTCCCGCCTCATCCGGCTCCGGCTCCAGCTCCAGGCGCAGGGCAGCCGCCTCCGCCTCCGCCTCTGCCTCCCGCTGGCGGCGCGATCCAGAACGACGCCTACCCGGACCAGGACGCGACCAACGTCGTCTTCACCAGCCTCGGCGACGACAAGCGCAGCGAGTGCCTTCTTCGGCAGGAGGTGAACACCGTCGTCCCGTCCAAGCCAGAGTTCATGCATTGGTCGGATCGGCCGGTCACATGGACCCGGGAGGATCACCCGGCGATCATGCCAAGTCCAGGTGGATACGCCCTCGTCCTCAACCCCACCATCATCGCGCCGCGCACATGCAAGTTCTCCTGAGTCCTCATCGACGGCGACAACAGCATCAACATCCTCTACCGCGACACGATGACCAAGCTCGGCCTCAAAGCCGAGGACCTGGAGCCAACTCGGACGATCTTCCACGGCATCGTGCCCGGCCTCTCCTGCTCTCCCATTGGCCGGATCCGACTCGATGTCCTGTTCAGCGACAGCAGCCACTTCCGACGCGAGCCGATCTGGTTCGAGGTGGTGGACCTGTCCAGCGCATATCACGCTCTACTGGGCCGGCCCACGCTCGCCAAGTTCATGGCGGTTCCCCACTACGCATACCTGAAGATGAAGATGCTGGGTCCCAAAGGCCTGATCACGATCACCGGCGATTACCGCAAGTCCCTAGAGTGCGCCCGAGACGGCGCCAAGTCGGCCAAGTCGCTGGTCATTGCCGAGGAGCGGTGCCAGCTCGACCGGATCGTCGCCATGGCAGGCGAGGCCTCCGCCGCGTCGATCCCGACCACGGACCCGGCCGACGAGGCTGCCTTCAAGCCCTCCAAGGAGGCCAAGAAAGTGAAGCTCAACCTAGAAGACCCCAGCTGCAGCAAGTATGTCATCGTAGGCGCCCGCCTCGACAGCAAATAGGAAGGCGAGCTCGTCGACTTCCTCCGTGAGAATCGAGATATCTTCGCATGGACCCCTAAGGACATGTCGGGTATCCCTAGGAAGTACGCCGAGCACAAACTTCACATCCGTAAGGAAGCCAAGCCTGTCCGTCAACCCCTACGACGATTTTCTGAAGAGAAGAGAAGAACCATTGGTGAAGAGGTCACCAAGCTTTTGGCGGCCGGCTTCATAATGGAAGTGTTTCACCCCGAGTGGCTGGCCAACCCAGTCCTCGTCCTGAAGAAGAATAAGACATGGTGCATGTGTATCGACTACACCAGCCTCAACAAGGTCTGTCCCAAGGATCCGTTCGCTCTCCCACGGATCGACCAAGTCATCGACTCGACCGCCGAGTGCGAGCTCCTGTGCTTCCTGGACGCTTACTCCGGCTACCACCAGATCAAGCTGGACCCGGCCGATGCCCTGAAGACATCCTTCATCACGCCCTTTGGGGCATACTGCTACATCACCATGTCGTTCGGCTTGAAGAATGCCGGCGCCACCTTCCAACGCTGCATGCAGAAATGCCTGCTACCGCAACTCGGCCGCAATATCCACGTGTACGTGGACGACATCGTGGTGAAGACCAAGCAACACCTCACGCTCCTCGACAATTTGAAGGAAACATTCGCCAACCTCCACGAATACAAGGTCAAGCTCAACACGGAAAAATGCATTTTGGGCGTCCCAGCCGGAAAGCTACTCGGCTTCCTCGTCTCGGAACGCGACATTGAGGCGAACCCGGAGAAGATCAAGGCCATTGAGCGCATGCGCAAGCCAGCTAGGCTGCACGATGTCCAGCAGTTCACCGGGTGCTTGGCCTCGGTCGGCCGATTTCTAAGCCGGCTGTGCGAGAGGGCGCTCCCCCTGTATCAGCTGATGAAGAAGACGAGTCCGTTTGAATGGAACGGCAAGGCAGACGAGGCCTTCCAAGACCTCAAGCGCATGCTCTCCACCACGCCAGTCCTGGCCGTGCCGACCGACAAGGAGCCGTTGTTGCTCTACATAGCCGCGACCTCGCGGGCGGTTAGCACGGTGCTGGTGGTCGAGCGACCAGAGAAGGGCAAGATCCAAGCCGTCCAGCGCCCAGTCTACTACCTGAGCGAGGTGCTCTCCATCTCCAAGCAGAACTACCTGCACTACCAGAAGATGTGTTACAGCGTGTACCTCACTGCCAAGAAGCTGAAGCAGTACTTCCAAGCGCATATCATCACCGTCGTCAGCACGGCGCCTATCGGAGAAATCATCGGGTGCAGGGACGCCTCCGGCCGGGTCGCCAAGTGGGCGATCCAGCTAGCCGGCCACACCATCCTCTACGAGCCCCGCACCACGATCAAGTCTCAGGCCCTGGCCGACTTCCTCGTCAACTGGACCGAGACCCAGTACCTGCCGCCGCCTCCCAACTCAACACATTGGCACATTCACTTCGACGGGTCCAAGATGCGACTCGGCTTAGGGGCCGGCATCGTATTGTCATCCCCAAAGGGCGACCGGCTCCGCTACGCGCTCTAGATCCACTTCGCCGCCTCCAACAACGTCGCCGAGTATGAAGACCTTGTGCAGGGCCTCCGGCTTGCCAAGGAACTAGGCATCCAGCGCATCCCGTGCTACGGCAACTCGGACTGGTGGTGCAGCAGTGCTCCGGCGAGTGGGACGCTCGCGACTCAAACATGGCAAGCTACCGCTTCCTCGTCTAGAAGCTGTCCGGATCCTTTGAGGGCTGCGAGTTCCTCCACGTCCAGGGCACGTAGAACGAAGCAGCCGACACGCTCGCCAAGATCGCCTCGTCACGACAAGCCATCCCGTCTGGCGTCTCCCTCGAGCACCTGTGAAAGCCATCCATCAAGCCATCACCGGACTCCGAGTCAATTCACGTTCCAGATGATCCGGCCGTGCCCCAACCCGGCACGGGGACTGCCGAACCCGGCCCGGGGCTACTCAGCTCAACCCGGCCACCATCAACCCGGACCCAGCCGTCGTCAACTCCGACCCGGGGGCTGCTCAACCCGGCTCGGGGGCTGCCGACTCGGAACCCACCCTGGTGGCCGTCTTCACTGTGGTAGCAGCTCCATCTTGGGCCATATCAATATCAGAATTTCTGGAGAACGGGGTTCTTCCCATGGATGAGACCGAAGCTCGGCAAGTTCAGCGCAGGGCATCTGCCTACACCATCATCAACAACGAGCTCATCAAGAGCAGCTTTACTGGCGTGTTCCAGCGCTACATCGAGCAGGATCGCAGCATCGACATCCTCCTCGACATTCACCAGGGCGAGTGCGGGCACCACGCCGCATCACGATCCCTGGTGGCCAACGCGTTCTGCCATGGTTTCTATTGGCCCACGGCCCTCGAAGACGCCGAGTCGCTCGTCCTCAAATGTGAAGGGTGCCAACGCTTCAGCAAACGCAGCCACCAGCTGGCGTCAGCACTCCGCACCATACCGATCGCCTGGCCCTTCGCGGTCTGGGGACTCGACATGGTGGGACCGTTCAAAACCGCTCGAGGCGGCATGACGCACTTGCTGGTGGCAGTGGACAAGTTTACCAAATGGATCGAGGCAAGAGCAATCAAGAAACTGGACGGGCCAACAGCCGTCCGGTTCATCAAAGACATAGCAGTGCGCTACGGATGCCGAACAACATCATCACTGACAACGGCACCAACTTCGCCAAGGGCGCTCTCGAGTAATACTACTCCGTCCAGCATCCGCCTCGACCTGGCCTCCATTGCGCATCCGCAGTCTGACAGGCAGGTCGAGCGGGCCAACGGACTCATCATGTCCGGCATCAAGCCGCGACTCGTCGAGCCACTCATCCGCTCACCTAGCAGCTGGCTCGACGAGTTGCCGGCCATTCTCTGGAGTCTCCGCACCACGCCGAATCGGTTGACTGGGTTCACCGCGTTCTTCCTCGTCTATGGAGCCGAAGCCGTCATCCCGACCGACGTCGAGTTCGACTCGCCGTGCGTCACGATGTACACCGAAGCCGAAGCTAGAGAAGCTCGCGAAGACGGTGTCGACCTTCTCGAAGAAGCACGTCTCCTGGCGCTTAGTCGCTCGGCCATCTACCAGCAAGGTCTGAGGCACCAGCACAGCAAGAAGATTAAGCCCCTCGCGTTCCGCAAGGGCGACCTCGTCCTCTGCCTCGTCCAGGAGCAATCAGGCCAGCACAAGTTGTCCCCTCCATGGGAGGGCCCATTCATCATGAGCAGGGACTTGCACGATCGCAACACCTACTACCTCATCGATGCACGCAAGTCAAAGAAGCGCAAGAAGGACACCGTCGGTAAAGAAATGACATGGCCGTGGAACGCGGAACTCCTCCGCCCATTTTACAGTTAGCCGCACGAGTGTATGTATCGTCGCCTTTTGTAAATGCATGAAACTATGGAGTCCCCGAACGAGACTCAAGGGCTACCTTTTTTCGACCAATTTATTGCGTCCTTATTTTTCCTGTATCACTATACCGCTGAACCAGGCCACCAGTCCGACTCGCTCGACCCGGGAGCTCGGGGGCTGGCCGGCTCGATAGCCACCCTGCTGCCTTACTTGGTGATTTCTGATAAAGTCATGATGCCACGGTCCCTCACTTCGCCCTAAAAGCCACAGATCCACCTTTGGTTGTCGGACGACAAGCACAACGGGCCAAAGTTCTTGTACGTTTCATACACTAAGTCAAAGGCCACTGGGTCGATCAACCCGGCCCGCCACTCACCAAATAGACAACCGCACGACCGACTGCTCGCCAACCGGCTTCGCCAGATTGCCGCCAGCCGGCCCAGTGGGTGTTTCGCTCGCGCTCAACGTTTCAAAAAACCCAACTCCTACATGCTCCTCTCGAAGAACCAAACTCCTTGTCACGGACCGGAGGCTCGGCCGTCTGACTCGCGGGGGGGGGAGGGGAGGTTTGAGAAGGGAGAAACGCAGGAAAACGGTTCAAAAAACAGAAGGCAAAAGCAAAAACACTCACGACATTTACACATAAATATTTAAAAAGGCCCACGGCGGAGTTCATTACACCCTAAAAAAACTAGTGAGTGGGTGGAGCTGCAACTTAACAAATTCTGCATAAAGTGTCTCAGGCATCTCCAGCGCCACGTCGCCACGTCGACGGCTCTTCCCTGGCGGTCTCCAGGTCCGGCGAGACACCGGTGTCCTCCTCGGCATCCGTGTCGCCGTAGACGCTCGTCTCCTCCGAGATCCCCTCCTGGTCATGGAGAAGCAAGCCGTAGTCATTGCCATCCACAGCCCTGCCGTCTTCTGTCCGCTCCGGAAGGAACTCGTCATGGAAGGCGAACTCGGCGATGTAGCTGGCTCGGGAGGCGATCCGGCCGGCCTGCTCCTGCAGCAACTTCTTAGAGCCGGCCCGCTAGCCCATCAACGTGTCCAGCTGAAGATCCATATGCCAAGACAGCGCAAACCGGAGCGCCATCTCGGCACCGGCACGAGCGGCAGAGACGCGCCACTCGCCAAGACGGTCTGGACCCACCTCCAGCCAGCGCGCCAGGCGCGTGAAGCTGCTCGGCAAGGCGGAACCCGGCCAAAGGGCCATCATCATCGCGGTACCGGCCTGGGACAGCCGCTCCATCTGCATCCCTAGTGTCGGATTTCGGGTTCCGGCAGACCCTTGAGGTTCGAACACTGGGGTGCGCATGAAGATGAACACACAAGGGACAGGAGATTTATACTGGTTCAGGCCACCATTGTGGTGTAATACCCTACTCTAGTGTGTGGTGTGGTGAATTGCCTCAGGGGCTGATGATGAACAGTACAAAGGGAGAACAGCCTCGCGAGGGGCTATTCTTGAGCTGGTGCGATGAACTGCTTGGGTGAGCTTAGTCGCTCCTCTCTCTCTCTCTCCGGTTGATCTCTAGATGATGTCGATGCCTCTACTTTGTGGGTGGCTAGCCCTATTTATAGAGCGAGGCCCTGGGCCTCTCCCCAAATAATGAGCGGGAAGGGCGCCAACAATTGGCCATTTTGAAGGTGAACATCTGGTACACTTATCCTGCCTAAAGTTGGCCTTCGGCTGCCAAAGGCTCTAACGGTGACGCCGCCCTGGGCTCCACGATGACCTCCATCCTGCCGTTCTGCTGGTCTTGGTCTTGTTGCACCGAAACGGTAACCTTTGCCAGATGCCTTGGCATGTGCTTGCCCCCTTTGCACCGAAAGGGAAACAAGGACACTGCGCAGGCCGGCGCCTGCCTGGCGCCCGCCTGGTCCTCAATCGTCATGGCTTGCGTCACGGGCCCCTCGGGAGGTGCCCTACTTTGATCTCTCCGCCTCCTCGTGAGCCTGCCTGAGGAGGCTGCTCCTTAGTAAGCTCCTTGTCGTCCGCCCCACGAGGCTTGGCCCCTCGCGAGGGTCTTGAGCTTGAGCTGATGAAGCTGGGCTGCATTGGGCCCCCACTTGAGCCATGCCGCAGGACACGGCAGGCAAGTCTGGGGACCCCCATTCCCAGAACGCTGACACCTAGGACCCGCAGGCGGGCCTCAACCGCGGCGATGATCTCCGGGAAGGTCCAGGCTCTCCGCGGATCCGTCTCAGACCCAACAACGCCGGTCGGGTCGCGCTGATAGCGGACGGCCTCCTCCGCCGGCCGCTGCGTCTCCGGGAAGGCCCCTGCCGCAAAGAAAGAAGCAAGTTAGAAGAACAACAAGGAAGAAAAACCGGGTCCCGATCCGACAAGCTACAAGGAGCAGCACTTACTGGAAAAGGACTCTTCCAGGTGTTGCACCTCAAGCAACGTACCACGCCGCTCCCGCTCCATGGCGCGGTCGCGCTCCTGGAGCGCCTTCTCCAGATTGGCCGCCTTGGCAAGGGTCGCCTTCAGCTCGGCGTCCTTGTCTTCGACTGCCTCTCGGCGGCGGGCTTCGTCCTCACGGGCCCCCTCGGCCGTGGTGACCTGCCTCCGCAGGCGCTCCACCTCGGCCTGGAGCCAGCCCTTATCATCGGCCAGCTGGCCGTTCTGCTGGTCCGCCTCCACCAGGGCCTGTTGCGCCTCCGTGACCTTGGCGGCTTCTGCCTTGAGAAGCTCCATCTCGACCTCAAGACGGCTCTTGTGACCCGCCAGCTGCTCATGTAGCCGGTTGGCCTCGTCAAGAGACCGCCGGGCTGCGGCCACCTCCACCCATGCCTGCGCCGCCTCCACGCCAAGACGGCCGGAGTCGGCAACAAGCCGGTCATAATGATGACCGGCACGGAGCAGCCGGGTCCGCCAAGACAGCACCTCGGCTGTGAAAAAGAAGGAATCAGCAGAAGAAAAGAACAAGACATAAGATTTGGCCCAATTGTTACACAATTGGCCCGAATCTCGGGGGCTACACCCAGTGGGTGCGCTAGCGTGCCCCCACTAAAAAAGAGCACAAGAGTACCTCCGGCGACACGGAGCTCCTCCTCCTTAGCGGCAAGCTGCTCCATGAGCTCCCGGTGCTTGCCCAGGAGACGGTTGTAGGCGGCAACCCGGAAGGCGTTAAGATGCTGAAAAAATCATAAGTCAAATGCAAGGACAATGCTCTAGAAGATCTGACCCAACTACTACATAGTTGGCCCGGATCTCGGGGGCTACACCTAGTGGGTGCGCTGGCGCGCCCCCACAAAGAAGAAAATGCTAAGAAGCAAGAAGACTTACCAGCACGGCGCGCTCCAGGTCGCGCGTCTGCTCCACCTCGGCCTGGGCGAAGGCCTCAAGCCACTCCGTCCGACCCTGCAGGCGGCGGCTGACGGCGTCCAGCACCCCCTCCTCCTGGGTCTGGGGCCCAAAGACAGTGGCGCCCCCGCTCCGCGCCGGCTGCGGCACGACGGCTCGGCACCCTCCCTGCCGGGGCACCAGGGCGTTCCCCCTGCTGGCCGCTTGCGATGCGGACAACACCTCCTCCAAAGCCCCTCCCGGTGCCAATGACGACCCGGACACTGGGATGCCCTGCGTCGCCACCACCGGCCCAGTTGTCGGGGTGGCTTCCGGCACCGCCACCCGCGGTACCTCCCCCACGACCGGCGGCACCTCCGGTGCCGCCGCCCGCAGCGCCTCTTCCAAGATGACGCCGCCTCCACCACCATCAGCCCCCGCATGCTCGACCACATCGGCCCGCGGTGGGGTGTCATCCCCCACCTCCACGACCTCCTGGTCGAGGATCACCGCCTCAGCCCGGCCTCCATGGCCGCGCTCCCTCACCGATGATGGCTCAAAAACCGTCGTCGCCACCATCGTACCCTCCGGCATCTCGCACCAGGCCGGCTCCACGCCGGATCGCGCCCATGCTGCCGCCGCGTCGGTCCAAGCCTGGACCAACGTTGCCTCCAGCTCCGCTTCGTCCCGGTTCCTGTCCCGCCAGGCCAAGGCCTCGGCGTTGTTGGGATCCAGTCCGAGGTCCGAGTCAGCCCGCCTCTCCACCTCGCCCTACTCGGCGAGGTCGGACCGGCTCCTGCAGAACGCGGCCCCTTCGGCGGCCGCGGCCTCCGCCGCCGCCCTTGCCAGCGCGATTGGCGACCTGAAGAAGAAGGCAGAATGAGCAAAGAAAGAAACAAGGCTAGCTCGAAAAAACCCAGGAGCAAAGCAAGAAATGAAGCTTACCCCGTCAAGACCGGGACCGGGGCTGGCCTCCCGTGCCCGCTGCCGTGCTTCTTCTTGGTCGGCCTCCTGGCCATCACCGGGTCTGACGTGCGCATCGGGGCCTGGGGTCGCGGTGCGACGCTGTCTTTTCTGTGCGGGCGGCCCGGCGCCGGCCCATGAGAGGACCCGGTGCCTAGGGTTGGGGGAAACCCTAAGAGGGGCGCCCCCACCTAGCTTGGGGGGCAAGCCTCACCCTTGGTCGCCCCCTAGATGGGATCTAAGGGGCCGGACCCCTCTCCCTTGACCCTATAAATAGTGGGGGTGGGAGGGCTGCCGCACCCCTTCCTCTGGCGCAGCCCCTCCCTCCCCAACACCTCCTCCTCCTCCGTAGAGCTTGGCGAAGCCCTGCAGGAATACCACAAGCTCCACCACCACGCCGTTGTGCTGTCGGAGCTCTCCCTCAAGTTCTCCTCTCCCCTTGCTGGATCAAGGAGGAGACGTCCCCGGGCTATACGTGTGTTGAACGCGGAGGCGCCGTCCGTTCGGCGCTAGATCGGATCTTCCGTGATTTGAATCGTCGCGAGTACGACTCCATCATCCGTGTTCTAGTAACGCTTCCGCTTAGCGAAATTCAAAGGCATGAAGATGCACTTCCTCTCTCTCTCTCTCTCTATCTCTTGTTTCTAGAATCTCCTAGATGGATCTTGGTGATACGTAGGAAAATTTTGAATTATTGCTACGTTCCCCAACAATACTATTCACTCATGTCTACGGTTCTAGTATTTTGAAACAGGGTGGTCCACCCTAAAAGAATATTGACAACAAATATGACAAGGCAAGCATAGATGTAGTGAATCAATCATTTACTTGTGAGCTTACTAGGACAAGTATGTAGAATTGTAACTGAAGTAAGAGACCTTCCAAAATCTGAATCAAGAAGTTTGTCTAGCACTTATTGTTTGCAACTAATCGACATGAATAATTGGATATTATATGGAATGAGTAAGAAATACAAGTAAAATTGTCAACAAACCTGGCTTGCAGTAGTAATCTGGGTCAATGTCACTACGACCAACAATCCAAAATGACTAGTGGCTGTTCCTAGGGCCGGAATTCTGAAAACCCTGTGAACTTTACAGGTACTAAAGATTACTGAAATACATCTGGACCATTAAGTGTAGGTATCACTCAGCACACAACAAACCCTAATGACAGTCCTGCCTAATGAGTAATGAACCAATTAGAAAATGGGTGATGAGGAGTGGCTGATGAGTGTTGAGGACGTATCTTAGGATAAATCGGGTTGTCTTATTGGGTGCTGCATGCCTGAGCCCTGAACGGACTGGGAAGGTATGCAGCACGGCGCGCCCGGGCAGCGGTGATGTTGTTGGGCGAGCGGCTCCTGACCTCCTGTTAGTCCGGCGTCTCCTCCTAGAGTCATGTCGTCCGGGAACGGCAAGTCGCCGGCGAGGCAGGCGGTTGGGGGCGAGTAGAGATCGGAAGCACGCAGCAGAACAGAGGGGAATCGAGGCCTGGGACGACCCAAAATCCCAGGGTGGGCCGGCCCACCATGGGAACCCTATAGAGATACACATCCGAGCAGCAAACATGCATTTTTGAAACTAATTTCGGAACATTTAGCTGACCAATTAAACGACTCTGTTTTAATAATATCAGATTCATATTTGAACAACTAAGCTTGTTTAGCTTGATGGGTGGAGCGGTGCTACTATGACACGAAGCACGTATTCTGATCGTATAGTGACCATAAAAGGGGGAAACTCTAAGCATGTTTTTTTAGCAAAAGAGGGTTTCCCCTCCGATTTCTATTAAAGAAACCACCACGGAACCAAACTGATCAATTAAACCCTAAGCATGATCAATTAAACCGTATTATGACTGTGCCATGGCAGATTGAAGCTCCAAACCGGAGAAATGATATTTAGCATCCCTTGTTTGCTTCGAACTAAGAACTAAATTCTATGAGCTGAAAAGAAAGTAGAGTAACCAAGTTACGATCTATTTTCTGGTTGAGATCAAAAAGTTGAGGAGATATGAAGTACCACCTCTCTTGCGGCGCCATGTAGGCATCGGGGGTGTGATGGCTGTCGATGGCGTTGAAGCAGATCTGCGACGGTAGACGGGTGCATCGGGGGACAAGTCCCATTGCGGTGGAAGAGAAGGTCGTGTGAGCGGCCCCGGCAAAGAAGACGACGACACCGATGAAGCAAGAGGATGTGATGCAAGGCTCTTGGTCTGTCGCCATGGATGAGAAACATCCATCTCTAGCAGGGGACGACGCGGTCTTGCTAGGCACTCCGGCATGGTGGAGGACGGTGGCCATGGATGGGGTGGAGGACGGTGGCCATGGATGGGGTGGAGGACGGAGGCGATGGATGGGGTGGCGGACGGAGGGGGCTGGTCTGGGGATGGTGTTCTAGCGCGGACGGTGTATGAATGGGAAAATGGAGGGAGAGGTATGGGCAACCATGTTTTTGGGACGCACATGTCTGAAATATGGGAAAGTTAGGAACTTAGCCCCTAATAAATCTCCAACGTATATATAATTTTTGATTGTTCCATGCTATTATATTATCTGTTTTGGATGTTTAATGGGCTTTACTACACACTTTTATATTATTTTTGGGACTAACCTATTAACTGGAGGCCCAGTCCAAATTGCTGTTTTTTTTTGCCTATTTCAGTGTTTCACAGAAAAGGAATATCAAACGGATTCGAAACGGAAGTTGTTTTTGGAACAAAAGCAATCCATGAGACTTGCAGTAGACATTAGGGAAGCAACGAGGTGGCCACGAGGGTCTAGGGCGCGCCTTACCCCCCTGGGCGCGCCCCCACCCTCGTGGGCCCCTCGTGGCTCCCCTGACCGACTTCTTTCGCCTATATATATATATATCCATATACCCTGAAAACTTCTAGGAGCACCATAGATCGGGAGTTCCACCGCCGCAAGCCTCTGTAGCCACTAAAAACTTCTCGGGAGCCCGTTCCGGCACCCTGTCGGAGGGGGAATCCATCACCGGTGGCCATCTTCATCATCGCAGCGCTCTCCATGATGAGGAGGGAGTAGTTCACCCTCGGGGCTGAGGGTATGAACCAGTAGCTATGTGTTTGATCTCTCTCTTTCTCTCTCTCATGTTCTTGATTCGGCCCGATCTTGATGTATCGCGAGCTTTGCTATTATAGTTGGATCTTATGATGTTTCTTCCCCTCTACTCTCTTGTAATGGACTGAGTTTTCCCTTTGAAGTTATCTTATCGGATTGAGTCTTTAAGGATTTGAGAACACTTGATGTATGTATTGCATGTGCTTATCTGTGGTGACAATGTGATATTCGCGTGATCTACTGGATGTATGTTTTGGTGATCAACTTGCGGGTTCAGTGACCTTGTGAACTTATGCATAGGGATTGGCACACGTTTTCATGTTGACTCTCCGGTAGAAACTTTGGGGCACTCTTTGAAGTTCTTTCTGTTGGTTGAATAGATGAATCTGAGATTGTGTGATGCATATCGTATAATCATCCCCACGGATACTTGAGGTGACATGGGAGTATTTAGGTGACATTAGGGTTTTAGTTGATTTGTGTCTTGAGGTGTTATTCTAGTACGAACTCTATGATAGATCGAACGGAAAGAATACTTTCGTGTTATTTTACTACGTACTCTTGAATAGATCAATCAGAAACGATAACTTTGAGGTGGTTTCGTACCCTACAATAATCTCTTCGTTTGTTCTCCGCTATTAGTGACTTTGGACTGATTCTTTGTTGCATGTTGAGGGATAGTTATATGATCCAGTTATGTTATTATTGTTGAAAGAACTTGCACTAGTGAAAGTATGAAACCTAGGCCTTGTTTCTTAGCATTAAAATACCGTTTGTGATCACTTTTATCATTAGTTACCATGCTGTTTTTATAATTTCATATTACAAAAACCTATATCTACCATCCATATTGCACTTGTATCACCATCTCTTCGCCAAACAAGTGCACCTATACAATTTACCATTGTATTGGGTGTGTTGGGGACACAAGAGACTCTTTGTTATTTGGTTGCAGGGTTGTTTGAGAGAGATCATCTTCATCCTACGCCTCCCACGGATTGATAAACCTTAGGTCATCCACTTGAGGGAAATTTGCTACTGTCCTACAAACCTCTGCACTTGGAGGCCCAACAATGTCTACAAGAAGAAGGTTGCGTAGTAGACATCAACCCCCGTTTAAAATTTGGACGTCTTGTCGGTTGGGGATACGACGGTAATCTCGCATCTTGCCAATATTTACCTAGAGCAATTTTGGGCGAGGAGAGGGTGGTTGGCGCCCATGGTTGGCACCCACGGTGTATGAACGGGGATGACAGGTAGGGCGGTTGTGTCACGTCTAAGTGAAGTTACAAACCTGCCCCTATTGAAAATATTTGCCTACATCAATTTCGGCTGAGTCGAGTTTGTTTTGCCGCCCACCGTGTATGAATGGGGAAATGGAGAGAGAAACAGAGGTCTTTCGGACGAGCTTGAATCAAATGTGTTTTCCCGCCCATGTTTGGTGCCCACCGTGTTGGAATGGGCTCAGAGGCGGCCGTGTCACGTCTAATTGAAGTTACTACCTACCCCTATTTAGAGCAGTGGAAATCGGGTCGATGGATTGTCCGTGTAATGGGTAGATAGTAATTTCCATCTCCCAAACACTTGGCTTCGGGCAGCCGATGTGGGAGTGGACATTTTGCCGCTTCTTTCGAATTTTGGGACAATAAGCATCCACGTTTACCCTGGCAACTAAATTCGAATCCATTTTGTATTCCTATACGAATCTTTATAAATCATTCTATGTGTTTTTATATACCTTCAAAAGCATGACAAAGATGTATTCCACTGTCATATATGAATATCGTTTACAAATGCCAATAATCAAATTCAGAAGCTAGAATCCAGTTTAAGGTGAATTCGAATATTTGGAACACTTCATGTCCAACTCAAATGTCACACGCAGCATAATGTGTACTCCCATTTAGATATGTACACAAGCGATGTATCAAGATTCAAATACAGAGTCAATCAACCAAGAATGTACAGAACTAAAAGACATATAAACACTTACAGAGTATATGGATCAATAATATCAACTAACATACATAAGCGAGGCCGCTGTACTTTTTTTGCTACAACAGCACCCTTTCCGATGCGTGCCACTTATGGTCCATCTATACTACTATTATTACTGAATGCACATTCAGCCCGATTGGCATATTTGTAGGTCTGGCACAACAATCAAAATGAAATGTCTCCGATTCTTATCAATTAATACAGACTTGTGCTCAAATAAAATTACAAACCAAAAAACAAAAAACAGTTATAACATGATCTCTAAAACAAATGGTTTGATTGATTACATGAACAAACAACACAAAGGTTATTCAATGATGGAAAGAACATTTCACCTATGATTTACCAACTGGGAATTTAATTTCCTTTTTTCCTTCAGGACCTTAACAATGTGGCCAGTCTCAGCTTGCTTCGTTTTGAAATCCACCAAATATTTAATGGTTGTCTTGAGTACTGCTTGTGATTGTGTAGTTTGCTTCCTCAACATGTCAACTTCATCTCTAAGTGCAGAAGCAGAATCTCTTTCTACCACTAGTTTAGCCTCTAGAGCATCAACAGTTGGCAATTCTTAATGCATGATTGGGCCGGTGCCACTGCTGTGGGATGATACAACGTCCATGGGGACCTCGCTCTTTGATCTTGGGCTAACCTGTTTTGCCATTAAAGTTTTGATTGGATTCAGAAAAGTTGAAGTTAGCAAAACATCTCAACTGGGAGTTATAATAGCAAACCAGTTAAACAAACAAGGAATTAAAGAGTTTCAATTGGATGCTGAAAAGTAGTTATTACTTATTAACATCATTGTAACCCATTGTTGCAGCAGCAAAGTAGTTAAACAAACAAGTAGCTATTTAAGTTCAGGAAAACAGGTAATTCTTAGCAGTAAGTATCAAACACATAGATGGGCACAATCTATAATAGGATTAACAGGTGTGGCATTATGTAATTAGTAGCAAACTAAATTAGGCCAATCAACGTAATTGATAAATTTTGCAATAAGTGGCTAACTAAAATTCCGAGAAGCAGGTAACTGAACTTACGCTAGCTCTTTGTACAGCCACACCGCAACTTCATTTTTGCTTACAAGGTTCTAGGAAGGAGTCCATGGCATCAATTGCTTGGATATGCAGTCCTAATACTTCTTTCTTCCCACACTGCATTGGTAAGTCGAATGGTTAATCTCGTAAGATGGTGCGTCCTTGATATGTTATATGAGGACGTGTAGTCAGACTAGTTGTAGCCACACACATCACACTGGCTTTTACTGTATATTTCATGTGATTACATTTGGCATATCGAGATCTAAGCAATCTACAATAGGATGAAAAGACTGGCACCCTTCACATTATTGGCAAACTCGGTTCATAGAAACAAGCAATTCAACCATTCTATGGGTAAATCAAAAGGGCCACTGGAATATTTTTCACTACCCCAATCATACACGCAAAAAGGGGTGATGCCACCATAGGGGCTGGTATGGGCGGCCACCTCGGGTGGCTGGAAAGTGTGCACCTAGTTTGAGTCATCCAGGTTGGCCCAGACTAGTTTTGTTCATCCCAACGCACAAGCAGGCAATGTAAAAAATGAAGAAAAATGTTTCAATTTGGATGGGCCAATAACATAAGTGCAAGGCAGGCCCTATAGTAGGCTCACGGCCCAAACGAGCGCCTCCCATATCGATCGACATCAGGAAAATTCCCAATTCGTTTGCTCTAGCCTCCAATCTAGTTTGCTCCTAACCTAGCCACCACTGGACAGACCAACACAACACTTCCTCGCGTCGTCGTTGGAGGGCGGTTGCCAGGATTCAAGCGAACGGAAGGATAAGAAGATGAAGATCCAACCCTAGGTGTAGCCTGCGTGGGAGGCAGCGGCGGCAACACGGGCATGGCATTGAGCTTGCGCAAATGGACAGTCACAGCTTGCAAGAGTAGCATGCGCAACGAGCAGGTACATCACATCCCTGATTATATCTAATTCAACTGTTCAATTTCTGGCCAATATTTAAACCTGACATGTTGTAAAATTGCTTGTATGTAGGGAATCTATGAGAAAATGAAACCAATTTCTGCTTATTTTATAACTCCCCCAATCAATACTGAACTGACTGAATCTCATGTATCTAATCAAGTTTCCGGTGCAAACATACAAGCTCATGTTGTTCTTGAGCCTAAAGTGTCTAATGAACAGACTGCTAATGAAGGATTTGATGCAAACATTTTACATGCTCCCGGTGATGAACATATAGTGTCTAATGAGGGATCTAATTGTCATGCCTAATATGCGACCCTATCCAAAAGGAACTCGAAGGTCCCACCAAGGATAGACCCGCATATTGAAACGCTTTTGCAAGGTGGATATCATTACATCAACATTACATAATAGATGGGGATACATACATCAGGCATACAATGCCACACGAATACAACATCATCATACATAAGATCAACATCCGACTACGGATGAAACACAAACAGAAGCTCAAATGACATCCAACCTGCTAGCCCAGGCTGCCGACCTGGAACATATCCCTGATCGGAGAAGCAGAAGAAGAACTCAACGCAAGCAAGCATCACTCTCGCGTCATGATCATCGCATAACCTGTACCTGCAACTGTTGTTGTAGTAATCTGTGAGCCACGAGGACTCAGCAATCCCATTACCATGGGTATCAAGACTAGCAAAGCTTAAAGGGAAAGGAAGGGGTAAAGTGGTGAGGCTGCAGCAGCGACTAAGCATGTATGGTGGCTAACATACGCAAATAAGAGCGAGAAGAGAACAAGCGGAACGGTCGTCAACTAGTAATGATCAAGAAGTGATCCTGAACTCCTACTTACGTCAAACATAACCCAGAAACCGTGTTCACTTCCCGAACTCCGCCCAAAAGAGACCATCACGGCTACACACGCGGTTGATGCGTTTTAATTCGGATCTGGTGTCAAGTTATCTACAACCGGACATTAACAAATTCCCATCTGCCTATAACCGCAGGCATGGCTTTCGAAAGATTATACCCTGCAGGAGTGTCCCAACTTAGCCCATGACAAGCTCTCGCGATCAATGAAGGAATAGACCTTCTCCCAGGAAGACCCGATCAGACTCGGAATCCCGGTTTACAAGACATTTCGACAATGGTAAAACAAGACCAGCAAAGCCGCCCGATGCGCCAACAAATCCCGATAGGAGCTACACATATCTCGTTCTCAGGGAAACACCGGATGAGACTAGCTACGAGTAAAACCAACCCTCAAGTTGCCCCGAGGTGGCCCCGCAAGCAGCTCAGTTCGGACCAACACTTAGACAAGCACTGGCCCGGGGGGGGGGGCTAAAATAAAGATGACCCTTGGGTTGGCCGACCCAAGGGAAAGGGTAGGTGGTGGTGAGGCAAATGGTAAAACCAAGGTTGGGCCTTGCTGGAGGAGTTTTATTCAAAGCGAACTGTCAAGGGGGTCCCATAAATCACCCGACCGCGTAAGGAACGCAAAATCCGGGAACATAACACTGGTATGATGGAAACTAGGGCGGCAAGAGTGGAACAAAACACTAGGCAAAAGGCCGAGTCTTCTACCCTTTACCAAGTATATAGATGCATTAATAATATAAGAGATATTGTGATATCCCAACCAAAATCCTGTCCACCATGGAGAAATCTTCAACTTCACCTGCAACTAGCAACGCTATAAGAGGGCTGAGCAAAGCGGTAACATAGCCAAGCAACGGTTTGCATAGGAAAGGTGTCAAAGGTTAGAGGTTCATGGCAATATGGGATGGCTCGATAAACAGATGATAGGTAGCGCAGCAAAGCGATAGAACGAAGCAACTAGCATAGCAATGATAGTAGTGAGATCCAGGGTAGCGGTCATCTTGCCTGAAATCCCGCTAGGAAGAATAAAGAGTCCATGAAGAAGACGAATGGATGAAGCCACGAAGATGAACCAAGCGTAGACGAACGAATCCTCACGATCGCAACGAAATAGGAACTAACAAGAAGAAGCACACAACATGGTAAACACACCACACATGAACATGACATGATGCACAACAGAGCATGATGCATGACAAATCTAGATGAGGCTACTCATGGCAAGAGATGATGCAAATAAGAACAACACATCAAGGCAAGTTTAAATGAGGTTGGGAACAACATATAATAAATCCGGTAAATCCTCATATGCATATTTCAAAATTGGTCCAGATCTGAATAAACCTTATGTTCAAGTTGTTAAACAGCAAGTTAAGATGCACCAAGATGATCTACACGAGATTCTAGTCAAGTTACATATAAAGTTCATTTAGTTCGGAGCTACGGTCTAGAAGATATGAGCAAAACAAGTTAAACATGGCATTGATGCAAAATGCACCCAAACATCAAGCAAACACCTCAAAACAAGTATGCAACATGATAATATGAAACTACATGCAATTCTAAGAAAGTTTCATATAGAGCACACTCAAAACGGAGCAACGGTTCAACACACAAACACTATACAAGTTTAAAGGACAAGCTGCCCGAAACAGCAACTAGCCATATTGCAAGCACCAAAACAACATGCTACAGCACCACAATATGAAAACAAAAGACATGGACATGATGTACAGGTAAAGCATTACAAAACATGAACACTGAGCTATCTCCAGAAATCACTAGAACATGCTCAAACACACATGGTAAGATTGCAAGTTATAACAATTCCAGACTTTGGAGAAAATAACATCACGATGCAATGTTTAGACCTATCAAACAACATGTTACAAGAACTTATCATGGAAAACAAAGGTATGGCATGAATCTACTAATAGCATAGATCAAAAGTCCCTTACTGACCATAAGCCAAAAAGGATCAGAAAATATGATGGCACCCACGTAAACATAGCAAGTTATATTACAGATTCAAACATGGCAGAAACAGAATTATGAAGGCATGTAAATGATCTTGTGCAACTCACTACAGAGCAATATATGGCATGGCAAGGAAACCAACAGTAAGAAGGCATGTTTGTGAAGCTAAGCATGGCAATAGCAAGTTCATAGGGTGCATGGATAACTAGCGAAACACATGGAAACAACTGAACTTAATGTTAACAGGCTGACAGCAACATTTTCAAGCAACTTTGGAGCAAGATATGAACAATCTACAGCAAGCTATAAATGCAACCAGGGGCATGTATGGTTAGAGGATCACATTTAGATCAAAATATATTTAGAGCACATCTCCAGATTATGCATAGAATGACTAGTAGCAATATGTTTATATAGCATCACGAAATAACAGATTCAGCCTAGCAAAACAGTAACAGCATGTACCCTACTTAACAAGCTCGATTCACTCACCACAAGTCATTGAATGACAAGATAAGCATAGCATCATCAATAAGACATGTTTGTGAAACAAACCAAGTCAAGAACAAGTCCATAGTATGCAAGGATCAACTATAGCAACCTTGGCCAAATTGAATAACATGTAAACAATCTGCCAGGAAACATTTTGAAGAAAAAGTAGAGCACGAAAATGACATGCTATACTACTCCATAATTGCAACAAAGGGCATGAATGGATAGACAATAACCACATGTTCAAAAACATCCTTACTGAAGTATCTCAAAATATGCATGGATCTCTCTGTAGCATCAAGTTTACATGGCATCAAAATAACAGCAGAACAGGGACAAAAAACAGTAATATCACGATGCCTAGTTTGCATGCTTGTGCTAGTCACCACATTGATCAAAAAATTACATGGTAAGCACACCTGTAAAGAGGACATAGCATAGATCAAAACACATGTAGACATCAACCTCATAGGATGCACACATCAATCATGGCAAAAATGACAAAAGAGCTCGTTCTGTTAACAGATAGCAGAAAACATTATGAAGCACTCTTACAATGATGATTCAGGCATTAAGGTGACCTCAAATGAATATGATGCAATGGAATGAAATGATGTACTCGTCGAGACGAACAAGTTGACATATTACACACACGAAACGAAGCTAAGGATGCAGAGATACAGCATGACGAACATAGCATGAAAATGACAAAATCTGGGACTCAGTCTACTCGGAGAAGGGGGAAAAGTCAACCTCGGCGGGGACTTCGCCGGAATCTCACCGGAGCGGAGGGGGATGGCTGGAGCCGGCGGATCCAGGCTGGATCCCACTGGATCCGGCCGGATCCCGACGAGGGGAGGCGGAGGAGGCGACGGGGAGGCGACGGGGCGGCGCGGCCACCGGGCGGCGCGGCCACCGGCGACGGGCGGCCGGACTCGCGCGGGCGGCGGGGCCTGGGCGGG
>NC_041383.1:603227019-603231416 GCF_002162155.2 Triticum dicoccoides
CTGGCGGCGGGGAGCACCACGTGGCAAGCCACGGTTGGCTGCGGGCGCGGGCGCGGATGTGTCCGGCATGTGGCGGACGCGTCCGGTGGCGGCGGAGGGTGATCTAGGGTTTCGGGGGGAAAATCATCCGAAAATGGAGAGGGGAAGACGTTTTTATAGGAGAGGGAGCTAGGAGAGTCCAAATGAGGAGCGGTTTTCGGCCACGCGATCGTGATCGAACGACCGAGAGCATGGAGGGGAGTTAGATGGGTTTTGAGCCAGTTTGGAAGGGTGTTGGGCTGCAAAGAGAAAGAGGCTTTTGCGGGTACCCGGTTAACCGTTGGAGTACCAAACAAACTCCAAATGGCACGAAACTTGACATGCGGTCTACCGGTGCTATGCCAAGGCCACTTGGCAAGCCTCGGGCCATTCCGAGAAAGTTTAAAACCCACTCACAATGAGAGACGGAAGGGGAATGCCGAAGAGCATAGGAGCGCCGGATTGCAAAACAGACAACGGGGAAAAGGCTCGGATGCATGAGACGAACACGTATGCAAAATGAAATGCACATGATGACATGATAAAATGCAACACGCAAGCAAATGACATGGCAACACCGACGAATAATTGGAAGACACCTCGCGCATCGAATCCGGTGCGTTACACTAATGCAAGCATTTTGCAAGCTCCCATTGAAGGATTTAGTGTCTAATGATGATCTGCTATGTTGAGAGAGACATAGAGATTTGCAGGCATTGATGACAAGCAAATTATAGTGCATTTTCATGGCTTGAGGAAACGCCGAGGCCATCTACCAGAAAGTCTCCGTATCATGACAACGTAGCATAAATACTTTTCTAATATGTTGTTTGGAACTATTGGCATACTTGTGCAGGATAGATATATTGATATGCAGTTTGTGCACTAGTTATAGGTGCAATTACACTTCGATATTTTCAGCCAGAGAACGAATAATTCAAGCATGTACAGACCATGTTTGTAGTCCTTGTACACCATGTTGCATTTTATGTTTTTTGGTGGTTGCATCATTTAGTGTTTATAATCTGAACTACTTTGGATCATTAGCTAGTTTTCAAAGTGCATGTAGCTTCACATTTCTCAAGTTATGTTGATTTCCAGAGTGCAAGTGCCTTAGTATTTTTTAAGTTAAATGTTCGCCCCTGGTAACTTGAATTCATGGATCTGCCACTGCGCACAAGTCATACATGCATGCCAGTATGAGTTAAATGAAATGCAGGGACTTACGCTAGCTCGTTGTACAGGCTCACTGCAGCTCTGCTTGCGCTTGGGATGTTCCATGTACAAGTCCATGTTACCACTTGCTTGGATGTGCGGGCATTGTGCTCCTTGCATCCCCCTATGCATTTTTGACACGGCGGATGGTTGATCAAATAAGAGGAATCGACCTTGCTGTTGTACCGGAGGACAGATACATACAAGGTTATATAGGTGTGCAGGATGTGTACCAGATCCCGTAGCGCCGTCATACTTCACTAAAAATGGTTTTGCTTGTTTCAGATGATATCTCCATAAGAAATAAGAGTTGAAGTCAGAGTTGCATAGGCGTGTAAGCTAAGAGAGCAGTGAAAGGATATCCAAACATCGTCGGAACAATGCACAAGGGAGTGATGTGTGGATACCTAGTTCAGGCCGGCGTTTGGGCATTCTCGCCTAGCTAGAGTGCAGGTCACTTTAGGACCGTTGAGGGTGATGCGCTGGCATTGGCTGGTTGTGCATGGATGCAGATCTTGAGTGGTAGCGGAGCGCTACGATGCGGTGGACGAGACCATTGGTGAAGCCCCAACGGCCCCTGCTACATCTTGAGCTTGCTTTGTTTTCCTTGAAGAGGAAAGGGTGATGCAGCAATAGTAGCGTAAGTATTTCCCTCAGTTTTTGAGAACCAAGGTATCAATCCACTAGGAGGCTCCTCAAAAGTCCCACGCACCTACACAAACAAATAAAGAACTCGCAACCAACGCAATAAATCAGTTGTCAATCCCTTCACGGCCACTTGCGAAAGTGAGATCTAAGAAAGATAGTAAGATAAGATAAATATATTTTTGGTATTTTATAATATAGATGCAAAAAAGTAAAGATGCAAATAAAAGTAGATTGGAAGCAAATACGATAAGAGATAGACCTGGGGACCATAGGTTTCACTAGTGGCTTCTCTCAAGATAGCATAAGTATTACGGTGGGTGAACGAATTACTGTCGAGCAATTAATAGAAAAGCAAATAATTATGAGATTATCTTGGCATGATCATGTATATAGGCATCACGTCCGTAACAAGTAGACCGACTCCTGCCTGCATCTACTACTATTACTCCACACATCGACCGACTCCTGCGTGCATCTAGAGTATTAAGTTCATAAGAACAGAGTAACGCATTAAGCAAGATGACATGATGTAGAGGGATAAACTCAAGCAATATGATATAAACCCCATCTTATTATCCCCGATGGCAACAATACAATACGTGCCTTGCAACCCTTTCTGTCACTGGGTAAGGACACCGCAAGATTGAACCCAAAGCTAAGCACTTCTCCCATGGCAAGAAAGATCAATCTAGTAGGCCAAACCAAACTGATAATTTGAAGAGACTTGCAAAGATAACTCAATCATACATAAAAGAATTCAGAGAAGATTCAAATATTATTCATAGATAAACTTGATCATAAACCCACAATTCATCGGATCTCGACAAAAACACCGCAAAAAGAGTTTACATCAAATAGATCTCCACAAGAGAGGGGGAGAACATTGTATTGAGATCCAAAAAGAGAGAAGAAGCCATCTAGCTAATAACTATGGACCCATAGGTCTGTGGTAAACTACTCACAACTCATCGGAGGGGCAAGGATGTTGATGTAGAAGCCCTCCGTGGTCGATTCCCCCACCGGCAGAGTGCCGGCGAAGGCTCCAAGATGAGATCTCGCAGATACAGAAGGTTACGGTGGTGGAAATTGTGCTTCATCTGCTCCCTGGATGTTTTTGGGGTACGTAGGCTTATATAGGAGGAAGAAGTACGTCGGTAGACGCCCGAGGGGCCCACGAGACAGGGGACGCGCCCTATAGGGTGGGGCGCCCTCCTATCTCGTGGAAGCTTCAGCTGCTTCTTGACTTGCACTCCAAGTCCTCTGGATCACGTTCGTTCCAAAAATCACGCTCCCGAAGGTTTCATTCCGTTTGATATTCCTTTTCTTCGAAATACTGAAATAGGCAAAAAAACAGCAATACGGGTTGGGCCTCTGGTTAGTAGGTTAGTCACAAAAATGATATAAATGTGTAAAATAAAGCCCATAAACATCCAAAAGGGTAATATAATTGCATGGAACAATAAAAAATTATAGATACGTTGGAGACGTGTCAGCCACGGGGGGCGGAGGTGCGACTATGTGCTCGGTGAAGTAGCCTCAGTGAGGTGGGAGACGGCGTCGGTGCAGCGCACCTGATGCGGTGGAAGTCGGTGTCTATGAGGCACGTCGGTTGCAGCGGCCGACGTTGTCGGTGGACCACCCGGTGCGGTGGACGAGGGCGTAGATGAGGTAGCTCTGGTGCGGTGGTGAAGTGCGACCGTCATCTTCATCGTAGTCGTCCAGTACAGAGGTGGGGAAAGAGATGAGACGAGGGGCGATTCGAACTTTGCTTGGGTTGGCGGCAAATTAGGGATTTGAGCAATCTGGACACAAAAGGGGATGATGGAGAAGGGAGATTTTGCAGGGCTAGAATGGGGGCCGCCAGATATTTCAATCCGAGACGTGGAAGCGCGAACTTATTTTGTCGTCGTCCTTTTTTTGGGGGGAGGGTGGAGGGAGGGGGTGGGTGGCTGGGTGCTAAGTGGTCCGTCCGACACACGCGACCACCACGACACGACCCTAGTCTGCCTGGTGCGCCTACATTTGAGAATGCAAACGAATCTTCTTTCATTTGCAAATAAATCTGTATGTATTACCATGCTCATGTTTTCCTTGCAAATAATTAGTCATTCGTAATGAGATACTATAAATTAATTAATGAGGAGTTATTTGAAAAGAAACGAAACGTTATCCATGCTAACCTGGATTAGAGTGTGTGTCACATAATTAGTTATTTGAATTAGTGTGTGTCTCACATAGCGATCTCCAATTCTAATGTGGATTTCGCATTTCACTATATCCACGCTACTTTTTTAATACAAATTCATATGTATATGATGAACACCATGGTAGTGATAAAACTTTTGGATGGATTCAAACATATGACCTACAAAATAGCACAATAAATCGAGTCAATGTCAACTTTTCGAAACCTAGTATGGCACGAATTCGAAATAATTACCCATATGCATGGTCCTCATTTCAAATCTTACAATGTACACCGAATTGAAACATCGATATTAAGTCTCATACTATCT
>NC_041383.1:603231778-603290574 GCF_002162155.2 Triticum dicoccoides
ACCACCTTAGGAAGCTATCGGTTTCCAACACACGTTCATTCTTTCTCTCCATGTTTCGATCTCTAACTCTCTCAACTACACAACCCCCTTTTTCCACTCCGTTACCAAATGTACTTACCTCACACACTCGCCATTGCACCCCCTATCAAGCTCTATCTCTCCCCATCTCCCTCCCACCCTCTCGCGCTAGATACATGCATTGCCATTCTAGCCCCCCAACCTCTCGTGCGCATGCATGCACGTTGTCTATCTAGGTCACTCCCTCAATACTGTCTCACTCTTTCTTCCGCACGACGGGCCACACTCGCTCAATCTCGCTCTATTTATCTGAGTCTCAGCTAACTTCATTTTCTTTCACACACAAATGATATATCTCCCTGTTCGGGCCTCGATCGACACACTCTATACTCTCTCACGCAGATTATCTATCTAGGTCAGTCCATCCAAGCCGCCCCCACTCTTTCGACCTCATGGTAGGCCACGCTCACTGAATCTCTCTCTCTCTATCTCTCTGTCTCTCTGTCTCTCCCTCCCTCTCTCTCTCTCTATATATATATATATATACGTCTCGATTGACGCGCTCTTTCTTGGACAAAAACGATATATCACCATGTTTGAGCCCAGCTTGACATATTCATATTGTATACTCTCTCACGCACATTGTCTACCTAGGTCACTCTCTCCAACCTGTCTCACTCTTTCGATCGCACGACGACCCACACTCGCTCAATCTCTCTCCCTTTATATATGTAATCAATTGACCTTGCTTCCTCCCACGCACAAAATATATCTACATGTCTGTGACTGGACCATCTCTCAAGCTCTATCTTACAGCCCACACCCTTGCCAAAAGCTCAATCGAACAATATCTCTCCAGAGCATATATATCTGTTCAATGAATGTCGGACCACACTCACTTTCTCTCTCTATCTATATGTCTCTCGATTGACCTCGCTTTCTCACGCCATATCTTCCACACATTGAAGCTACCTCTCTATCCCTCGCAAAGCCGGAGCTATTTACATTGCGAGGGGCACTCCAACCTTGGATTAATTTGTGTAGGCATTTATTCTGGTGGGTTTAGATTATATTTTTGTAGCATTCGGCCCACAACTACTCCAAACACTGTTGCAACCCCCGCACCGCCCCCAGTTGATTTCCCTCTGGCCCGGTCATCGCTCTCTCGCACGTCCTTTCTTGCCTTCAACGTCGCACCATGGTATTATTGCAAAAAAATCTGTTGTTCTCTTTAATTATTATAGATAAGCTACAAAACTACACACCGATAGTCCACTTGGAATGGAACAAATTTCAGCCCACAAATTAAAGTGCTACAAACTACACACCATGGGCCCCACCTGTCATGAAACAAATTTGGACCCATATACAAATTAAAAAATAAAGGACGAGGATCGAACATGCGACCAAGGCCTTCAAGCCGCACATCGATAGGCAACATACGTCGATAGGCAACATACATAGAACAACAAATGTTATATAGGCAATAATACATTTTAAGCATGGCAATCCAAATGTTTTTCATGGCAAATTTAGATTACGCGTCGGCGGCGGGGGCGTCTTGCGGTGGGAAGCGGCTCCTCTGTCGTGCTCTGTGGGTCGTCGGACCACTGACCGACGGCGACGGCGGCGACTTGCGTCGTTGTTTGTGTACTCCTAGACGTTGGCCTAGCTTCAAGGAAGGCCAACATGTTCTGGACTTCGGAGCGAGTCAACTGGCGGGAGGAGGCGACTGGCGATAGTGCAAGGAAGCGGTCGACGGCGGCCATCCATGCCGCTGAGGGGGGCACTGGCACCTGCGCGGGGACAGGCGCTGGCAACGGCGTGGTGGAGACATTCATGTGCACGGGAACCAGCACGGGCATGCGCGTCAGTGCACGCGCAGGCGCATGCGCTGGCAGGTGCACGGGCGCGTGAAAGTCGGCGGGGACCTCCTGGAACCCCATGGCAGCCAGCTCGGTGACAATGTGCGGCTCCCATCCCATCAATGCCATGGGGATGGGCATTGGCACAGTCGGGGCGACGGGAGCCGGAACGGGAGCGGGGACAGGCGCGACGTCTTCTCACAAGGCCAGTTAAAGCTCGTCCCAAAGCGCCTTATGTTCGTGAGACTCCTGCTGGGTGTCTTCCTCAGGAAACTAGAAGACTAAGGGAAGACCATCGTGATGCGACATGGCATACATTTAGGTCAGACTAGTTGGAGGTAGACGACAGGAGAATCGGAGAGGAAGAGAGAAGATTATAGCGATACCCGGTAGTGCGGGGTTGATTTTAAACTGCGGCGTCGGCAACATTAAAAGTGGGAGCAGTTGGGACGAAGGTGGGCGGTGGAGCCTGGTCAAAGTGCTCGCCTCCCGGTGAGCTTGCACAGCAGTCTGCTCGCACGCCTCCCTGTCAGCCGGCATAGCGGTCTGCTCGCACGCCTCCCGTCGACTCACACGCTTGCTCGGACGGCACATGCCGATGAAAAGCGGGACTCATGGCGGCACATAAAGGCCCACTGTTTCAAGAGTGAAAGCGTTCGCCTTAACATGACAGGTCTTTGCTCCAAAATACCTTGGCTCTTCATTTGTGCAACTTGTCACAAGTAGCTTGTCTCAAATTTAAGAAATAAATTACGAAGGAATATTTGTGTCATATCACGTGACCATGCTCAGTTTCAAGAATTTCTGGTCACTTTTGGATTTTCTGAAATTTAAAATCCAGGATTCGAAACAATATCATAACCTGCATCATGCAATAAATTTTCAAGCCATACATTTGTCCTGTTGTATTTCTTAAGAAAGGATTTGGTCAATTTGCTTAGTTAGACTTCAGACAAGTTATATATGCAGAGTAAAAGGATAATCCCTCCATACCAGTGCATTACCTGATATATTAACTCAAGTATCAGGCATGAACAAATGGGCTCAATTCTGTGCTCATCCTGGTGTAGCAGTAGTAGTACTAGGCAATGCAGTTGATGGGTGACCTTGGGGAGCGGTGACCGAGGGAATTAAACCGTGCTCGGCACGGTAGGTAACATTGTCTAGTTACTAAAGCATACCTCCATTGTTCATCGGTAGTCATTATGGACCGGGGACATGAGCGGAATTTCTTAGGGCTGGAATTCTGGCCGCCAGATATTTCGACTCGAAACGCGGAGGCTCGACTGGTTGGGGTTGCCTAATGTGCGTACCATGCACGCCACCAGAAGGACACGAGCCCAGTTTTTTTAGGATCAACACGAGACAAGGTCTGGCTGGTACGCCGTTGGGTCCTACCATTCGAGAATACGAAAGGAATCTTTTAAATTGCCGAAAGAATCTATGTGTATTACAATGCACGTATTTTCCTTGCAAATACTAATCTCAACGTGGTAATTGATTTATGACGAGTTCTTGAATTAGAGTGAGTTTGTGATATAGTGATCTAAACGTGGATTTCACATTTCATGGTATCCCTAGTAAGTTTTTAATTGCAAATTCAAATTTAAAAGATGAACAATATGGAGGTGAGAAAACTTTGTATGTAGCAAGCATATGACCACACACACACACGCGCGCGCACACACACACATACACACACACGAACACAACAATAATCCAATAAGTATAGTGCATATATTTTTCCAAACCATGGATGTATGACACGAATTCAAAAATACTCCTTCTGTTCCTAAATATTAGTCTTTTAGAGATTTCAACAAGTGACTACATACGGAGCAAAATGAGTGAATGTACACTCTAAAATATGTCTATATACGTTTGTATGTGCCAGTCCATTTGAAATCTCTAAAAAGACTAATATTTAGGAATGAAGGGAGTAAAATGTAAGACATGCATGGTCCTCAATTCAGTATTTAAAATGAACAGGAAACTGAAACATGAATATTAAGTCTAGTACTACAGTACATGCAAATGTTGTCTTTAGGTGGAGCTATGTAGATTGTCGGGGGTCAACCCCTTGACCTTAGATAAAATTGTGAAGCTCTGTTTAGGGTTGTCTACATTATATTTGTCCCCACCCTCCCAAACACCGATTGGTTGTGCACCCCCACCCCTCCTCCCCGGGAGAATATCATGTGCCCCCATACCTTAGATGCTATATGCCGATACGAGTTGCTTGGAGCTGGTAGACCTGAGATATAGCAGCTCACATGATGTCTTAATATTTTTACAGGAAACCTTGATGAGTTTGAGAATTGCACACAATTTATACAAAAACTACTCAGATGCCCTTGGATCCCATATCGAACAACCTCTAAGCTCGTATCACCATAGCATCTAAGATGAAGGAGGACATCATATTCTCCTGTATGTAAGAATATCATGTGCTACCACACCTTAGATGCTTTGGTGATACAAGATCTTTGGAGTCGTTGGATTTGTGACCCAACAACTCCTTGGTGGTTTGAATGGTTTTTTGCAGAAAAGCCCCCAAAGAGTCCGGCCATTGCTTACAAGCACAAAGACAGCTCAGATGCCATTGGATATCAGATCAAACGACCTCGAAGCTCGAATCACCGTAGCATCCAAGCTGTAAGAGCACCTTATGTTTTCTCGCACGGGAGAATATGAGGTGCTCCCGCATGGTAGATTCTATAGTGATACGAGTTCACGGAGATCTAACGGCCCACAGTAGGAGGTCTGAATGTTTTTGCAATATACGGCTGAGAGAGTTTGGGAATTGCACAGAAAGTACAAGTAGTAGTACTACGCATGTGCCATATGATCACTAATCATACGACCTAGATGCTCGTATCATCGTAGCGGGTAATTAAGCTACAGGGAGCAGCCAGTATGAGCAACGGGGAGCCGTTGGATCCAACATGCAGCGGCACACACGAGGCCTGAATGTTTTGTTTGCAAAAACCTTTGGAGAGTTTGGAAATTGCGCATAATTACAAAGACTACTCCCAAGCCATTGGATCTCACTTCCAACGATGTAAAAACTCATATCACCATAGCATCTAAGCTGTGGGGTGGATGTGATATTCTATGCCGCTGTCATTTTTGTTCGTAAACTTGCAGAATACGTGTAACTCATGCCGTTACTTGTCTAACCGCGCAAAGTGTTTGTTCAAAAAAACCATCCTACACTGAAATATCGGAACAACACATGGGGGTCCCACTTGTCATTAATCAAATTTGGACCTAAAACTAAAAAAATCTGAAAGATGAGATCCGAACTGGCAACCTGGACTACAAATCGTAAGTTGATAGCCTGAAACAACAATGGTTGTTGGCTTTGTCCAATAACTTGATTTTATACACTATTACGTTGAGTAGAGTAGAGGGAGTGCCTCGTCAACACGTGCATGACCGTTGACTCACTTACTGGTGGGTCCCAGGTCTGCGATCTCTCTCTCCTCTCCATCATCTAACCTTTGCACGGGCACACACGAAGAGCGGCACTAGCTGGCCATCGTGTTATTATAACTAAAAAAAGCTTGTAAAATAGAACAATCGCCTAGAACAAGAGACGTTGTGGCTGGTCGAGACGGAGCTAACCACACCTATCCTCTGTGCCATGTTAGCATGATGAAGCTATGTGGCTAGTGGGGTGTTTCCGACCGACTGGTTGGGTCCCGAGGTCGAACCATAGGTACATACAGTATATTTTTACACACACATTTTTCCTCCATGCCGAGACGTGGCACACCCTACCACGCGGTTTCGGGGTCCTCTCGGGTGGTGCACGCATATATTCTTCCTGACGTGGGACGCCCTACCGCGCGTTTTCTGGGTCCTCCTCAGTCGTAGCGCGAAAGCAAGTAAATGAGTCATCAAATCACGAAAGACCACCTTTCCGCCGAGTACATCAGTGAAGCACGGCGGCTAGCTAGTTGGGCTAGTTCGACCAATTAGCTAGGCCGCCGTCACATTTGTTTTTTCACCCCTTTTTTAATCTCCTTGCCGGCAAGTAAATTTAAATATCCACCTTGGCGTTGCTCTAGTCTTTGGGTGCGACAGGATTTTAAATTTTTTAATTGATGGGAGCAGGCGCGACAACATTTAGTCACGATGACTCTGCCTGTAAAACACACTGCTCCCTCATGTGACAAGTCGTCGACTGGTGTTTTACCATGGTGAAAACCAAAAGATTCCCCACTCCTCGGATGGCTCCCTCCGCCTTCCCGTAGATTGCATTGCCTTTCAGCCATTTCTCCCCCTTTGCTTCCTCTCCCCATTGCTTCTACCTGGTGCCATGGCGGGGCAATAGATCACGGATTCCGAGGTGAGGCGCCTGACACAGGAGCTCTAGGCCAAGGATGCGGAGCTCAAGGCGAAGGACGTGGAGTTCCCCGAGCTCAAGGAGGAGAAGAGTGCCATGCTCCTCCATTATGTGCGGGAGTTCACGGAGCTTCAAAAGCGGCAGGCGTCAACCACAAAGATGCTCGAGGCGTCGATGACGTTGCTGCAGAAAGCGAGAGATACGATAGGCCGTCAGGGGAGCCGGCTGGAGCGCGAGCGGGCCGATCGTGACGAGGTCCGGGATCGCCTCAGCCACTTGGTGAACCAAGTTGCCATGCACCTGTTGCGGCTGCATGATGCCTACTGTCGTGCCAGCGCAACCATGTCGGCCGTCAGGCTAAACCCATTCGACCACCCAGTCGACTTCAATGAGCTGCGGCTTCCTGAGCTAGTCTCCTTCTTCACCTATATCTCCGAGGAGCTGAGCCGTCTCCGCAGGATGGTGGGGGCGGAGCTGGACAAGGAGGGGTTGTGGGCTACCGTTGCCGTTGTCGCGCGAATCCTTTCAGGGCTCCGTCACAGGAATCCATTCGTGCCATTGGACGCCGTCTTTGATGAGCTGGCTCCCGTGGGCCGAGAATGGGCTCTATGGGCGGTTGCACCCTGCATCACCAACATCGTGTGCCTCGAGAAGCATAGGGACTTCGGTGGTTTTTAGGCGCCCTCGGCATGGGCATGTCCATGTCTCGGCGCAACATGACCATTGGATCAAACTCAGACGGTGTAGATCAGTCACTGTAGCACAAAGCATGTGGGTGTGTTTGGTTGCATTCTCATCTCAATATAGTTGTTCCCTCTTTGTGTATTTGTGTTAACCTACTAGTGTCGACTCATGCACCCTTCATGCACTATGTCAAACACCCAAAAGTGGGTCAAGAAGGGAACTTTTGCTCCCATCCCGTGCACCCTTCATACACCCTGCCTAACATTGATTCGTGCTTCATATGGTTCATGTTTTGTGGAGTATTGTAGCAGCGTACTCTCCGTGCGTTGTAGACCTAGTTCTGTTAACATTGATCTCACTGTTCATTCTCGACCGGATAGTCAAAAAAGCGGTATTATGTTACTACATTACTGTTCATATAATTGACATGCGCATAACATTATTTTTTATCGTCATATCTTACTACACTAGCAACAAGATTATGTAGTACTGACGTATGAACCACTGCACATGCCTAGTAGTAGGAGCACTGTGTATGTTCAAGTGGTTGTCGTGTTTCGCACTCCTCCGTCGTAAGAGTGGAAACGCTTGTTGTAATCATTTTTTTCTTCAAAAAAATAGTGGACACGCTCTTCCATGCGGATCATCCTCCAGCCATGCACTAAATTACTCACTTTCACCGACATGTGGGACAGCCAGCATCGGGGTCCACCAGCCATGCACTAAATTACTCCGTAGTAGAGTGACGGTAGACTACCCCGATCGAAGCGCCGCAGTAATGCCCAATGAGCCATCAAATCACAAAACCCCCTCCTTTCCAGCAGTAAGTTGGACGGACGAAGCAAGCATCATTTCACTCTTCTCTCTCAGCTTCCTCTCTTGAAGAAAACCCCCACTCGCTTTGCTTCTCCCTCATCTCGTTCCTCATTTCACTCTTCTCTCTCAGCTTCCTCTCTTGGATAGATGCTAGAGCACCGACCGACCTGATGTCTATGGCTCTGGCCAAAACCGTCGAGGATCAGGGTACGAAGAAGCGCAAGCACCCCGCTGAGACTACCGCAGACAAGCTCAAAGCCATCGCCCTGTCCAAGCCCCCCTCTCCGGGATGCCTCATTAAGCAAGTCCAGGTAATATCTCTTCTTGATGATCTTTTTCTCGATCTTCATCGCGTTTTTTCATCTAACACGCAGTACTAGTACTAGTAGTACAACTTTCTGGCTGATCTTGCATGTGATTTTTGTGTGCCAAATGATGGTTCTAAATTTCTCTTTTGCCCAAAACATGCGAGAGGTTGACACTGATTTCTTATAGATTACTTTCAACTATACTTTATGAACATCAATGCTACCTTTGAAGAGGGTATATTTGCCTCAGTAACTTGTGTTATGGATATTGCAAGTAATCCCTCTGCTCTCATGCCTTTGAAGACATGTTCTAGTGTCTTTGTTCACTCATTTATGTGCGTATATGTAGTCATATATGGAGTATAATATCGAAAATCATCTTATATTTCTGAACAGAGGTAGTAATAAAATATGGGTTCTGTTTGAATTAGAACCAAGTCCGCGGTGGAGTGAAGTTCTCAAAGTCATGCCGTGTGAACTAGGAGACCTGAGGATGAGTTCTACTGCTAAACTATCCAACTGTTGTGTCCTTGTCGCCACGTGCCATGAACTAGTGTTTTCCTGTAGCATTGTTGTCAGGCGTGTTCTCGAGGCTGTACTTTACCACAGCAAATTCTTGGTTGTGCCTTCGATTATGAAGGGTGTGGTTCTTGTAAAGCTTCCCGACAAATCTGATGTGGACTGTATTCATCACCATGTTTATGAGTGGAAAGACCACTCTGTTAGGTTCTTCAAGGTTGACGAGATGGTGATGGTGCAGGTTGACATCTCTCACGAAGTCCATGGCCTAGTCAATTATGCGGGGTTCATCCCGTAGGTCGGTGGCAAGTAATAGTCTGCAGAGTTTAATTAGTGCAACTTTGCTTGTCTGTACTAAGTACTATTGTTCAGTACTTAATTTGTGTTTGTGAACCCTGTATTGTATAGTACTGCAGCTTTTGGTGTGTGGTGAGTCCTGAGAACAGTCCATGTTAATGTCTGTCCACTCAATTCAGTCTGTATATTTGGAAGTATCCAGATCATCTTTTTGTGAGGACGGTTTAAGAATTATGGTTACACTCTAATATATGTATGCATTGCAGGGTTTATCGCACCCACCAGGATTTCCAGTCCCATGGATGTTTGGTCCATACGATTTGTCACGACCTTTGGACTGTCCTACTCGTGGGAGTAGGCGGGGGCCCTGCATGCCACCCATAGTTGGACGATCAATCTTCTATTTAGTACTTCAATATAGTGATTTCCTGGTAAGGATTCACTCGTGTCACATCAAGTAAATCTTATTGATTTACTGTCTAAATCTTATTGATTTAATGTCATGTTTTCTTTCTTTTCCTGCAATTTTACGATGCAGGTTTTTCCATGTGACATTCATCACAGAATAAACCGTTTGGTTTGCTCTACGATGGCTATTTTTGCAGGTTTCACTTCTTATGTCGTGTCAGTAACGAAGGCACTGTCCATCACTTATATTACTGGAAAAAATTGGATCAGACTGTTGTCTGAGTACAAGCTGAATCCCTATGATGAACTGCAGTTTGGTTTAACAAAAACGCCACAATTAATCCTTCTTGCGTTTAAAAGAAATGAAGAAAAAAAGTGGATCACGGTCACAGAGCCTAGTCAAGTTAGAAAGATGATCATAGCAGACCAGACACGATCACCGCTGTCTCGCACATCGGTACCACCTTCAACAACGGATCGAGCACCGGCAGTTGCTCTAGCACTGACAGCGGCAGCAGCTCAGTCTGATAGAGCTGAGGATTGGGCACCGGCCGCGTCAGCGGATCAGGCTGGTCTACCAGAGGATCGGGCATCAACACCAGCACCAGCTCTACAAGGAGCACCATCTCCGGCAGCAGCAGCGGCTCTACTAGTCGCACCGGCCGGGCACCAGCAACAGCTTCGGCACCTGCACCAACACTTGCACTTGCATCTACTCTGGCCCATGCAGCGAAAACCAAATGAGCAGTTGCACTGGCAACATACTAGGCTACAGTTCGCACTTCATATACCAACGTCCTTACAAAAACCGACATGGCCACCTTCTTGGTAATCATTGGTCGCCCAAGTGCTTCGTTCTTTTTTCTTTCCATGTTGTTTCATATGATTCACTGTGTTGATCTAACTGTTTGTGTCTGTCTTCTTGTTTGCAAACAGAGAATTCCTAGAGCAACGAGGGAGTCGTTCAACAATCCGGGCGACCGTGGCCAAGTTTCTCTTACCATGCGCAGCCTTGGTGTGAATGAACCTGCTCAATATACCGTAAGTACAAAGGATGGTCGCATGATGATTGATGCTAAAAGATGGTCAAGGTTCAAATCTAAATCATATCTTGTGGTAGGGGATGATGTCAAATCAAACTTTCTCGGCAAGGAGAGCTGGTCCAAATCAACTTTGAAATTCTTCAGTAGCAGCACGCAACTGCCGAACTGATCTATCCTCCGAGAGATTTTGATGTAATAATCTGGCATGGTGAAACAAGTGTCCTGTGTGTATAAGTAGTATGACAGTATTATTTATCACATGGTATAGCATTGATAGAATTGCAACTCTCATTGCTGGTTAGGAACTGTCTTTCGATTTCATTCCAACAGCTGTCGTGCTTTATTCAATTTTGTGTATTCACCTTGCGACAGCATCTAAAACCAGCGCCGTACCGATCACTTACAATATAAAAAGCGTTGAGGTAGAACACATGGGCCCCCAAACATGCAGGGTGGGCCTACGGCCCAAAGTCCAAAACCGTGAGCGTGTCTCAATATTATATTCTCAGCTGAACCCCCATAATGCCTGTGCGTTGCACGTAACATCAAGATGCATTTGTATGAGTATTTTATCTTGTGAGAGAAAAGGATGAACGAGGGAAGGCCTTATTTGCAAATGTGGAGAGGTGTGTGGGTACCTTTTTCCAAAATTGCCATAGTTTCCTTCCTATCCGTCAGATAAAAATCTGACGGCCTATATTGCAGGATGGCAGGCACACCATAATCTCCAACTCGTCTATACTGTGTTAAAAACAACTCTGTTTTTTATATTATATATGTTATATATATTCCCCTTGATTTTTCTTATGTATAAAGTTGTGATATAAAAGATTTTTATATTTCTTTATAGAGGGAGTATCTCTCTGTCAAAAATATATTTATGTGTAACTAGTTACTCCTGTCTTTCTACTTCCTTTCGCTGATATGTGGGGCATCCGGCAACAGGGTCCATGTGCCATATGCACCAAATTAGAGTGCACAACTACACAGTAGACACACCCCGGTTGTAGCGCGGCAGTAATGCCCAATGAGCCATCAAATCACAACCCCCCCTTTCCAGCTTTAGCAGTAAGCTGGACGGACGAAGCGGCAATATTTCACTGGGCCTGAATCCCCTACTCCCTCGTCTGCTTGTTCAGAGAAAACCCCCTCTCAGTGATTGCATAGGGTTTTCTCATGGAGAACCAGGTACAAATTCTTCGTCCATCCCCGATAAATCCAAGTCCCTTGGTCGCGGGTAATCCTAGGATGGCAGCCGGCGCCGTTGATGCATTTTTCTTCCTACTGAATCTAGTGTGTTTCATTTGCAGTGCCCAAAGTGCGAGGACCCTACAGGTTTCTGCGCCCTCGGCGAGACGCGACACTTGTTTCTTCTCATCCTAACACGGGATTTTAAAACGCACACAGTATGTTCCTAGAATCCTCTTTTCTATCAGGGAGGGTGGAGTTTTTTGAACATGTTGTCGTCTAATTTGGAAATTTGGATTGCTATACTTGGATAAAAGGTACTACTAGTACGATGGTCAACACTGACGTGAAGGAGGAAATTATTTCTAGATTTGGATAGGGAATACATTGTGTTCTCATATTATTTTTCTTGCAGTGCATTATTTGCTCTGCCAGAACACATGTACTCAAGATGCTCGGCCATGCCATAACTGAATACACCAGTTTAATGGTCACAGTGAAGACAAGCCATGTATATAAGTTCTGAGTTGGGTACATGAACCAAGAACATCGCTGCTTTTTTTATGGCCGAACTTTGATAAACTTTCTCAAGTGATTACGGACTGAAAGTTGGCACATGAATGTTGATGGAAATAACAGAACCTGGTCTCATCTTCACTGCGATCTTCCACCCCGACGTCGTTCCAATTGTTCATCCATGTTAGTTTTGTATCTGGTTCTTGCTTGTTGCCTCGATTACTTCTTAATCCACCTATTATGTCTAACTAATCACAATTTAACTTTAGAAGTAGCAATGAATCTCTCACGAAGATGCTACTTCTAACTAATATTTTTCTTATAATTGGTGGCACGTGTAGGTTTTTTAAGAGTTAAGAAGGTTGCTCGTTTGTTATTCTGTAAGAACTCGGCTGTTACTGATGGCACTGAAGTTGACCGGGATGACATCCACAAGTTCCTACACTTTATTGATCATCTTGAGGTCCTTGTGGGGCGTTTCAATGTGGAAGGCCACGTGGGATATGTGTGCCACTGCTGCACTCGTTGAACAGGTCCAACTGTGTCGAGAAACTTATGGTACGAGTTGTTTTCTGTTATATATGTTGTTCATAAACTATTGCTTATACACAGTTTTACAGTTGTGAACTTCTTGAAACAGAAACAGCCCAGTTCTATTGTTCCTATACAGATGCCTGACCATGGTCGGGTCAGACTTGCGCTTGGTCACAACATGATGTTTATGTCAACCTACTCCATTCCCCTTGGAGGTGAAAAGATACTTATTCATGGGTGGTCTCAAATAATGAAGGCCGGTCCATCTTGGAGAATAGGATAGAAGATTATGTTCCTGCTTTTCCATGGCTCTAAAGTGAATATCATGTTTATTGACCACATTGCGAGATGAATCCACTTTCAGAAGGTTGTGGATGCGTGGGGTGGCGTCTGGGCCTTGTCCTGGGGCTTGGTGGCCTCACCCTTGGTTAACTATACGCAAAGTAGCACTGTTCAAGGCGTGCTTTGTACGGTTGTGTCGGATATCGGGTTCCAGCAAAACCCTTAAGGTTCGAACTCTGGGGTGCACACGAAGATCTCTCCCTATCGAAACACGCCCTCTGCCTCGCCGCGGGTTCTAAGCTAGCACGATGAACAACACAAGAGACACGAGGTTTATACTGGTTCGGGCCACCACTGTGGTGTAATACCCTAATCCAGTGTGTGGTGTGGTGGATTGCCTCTTGGGCTAATGATGAACAGTACAGAGGAAGAACAGCCTCGCGAGGAGAGGTGTTCTTGTGGTGGTGTGATCTGCTGATGAACTTGACTTGTCTTGCTACTATGGTGGCTAGCCCTATTTATAGAGGCCCTGGTCCTCTTCCCAAATATTGAGCGGGAAGGGATCCAACAACAGCCATTTTGAAAGGGGATAGCTAGTACAAGCTATCCTGAGTGAAGGTGGTCTTCGACTGCCAAAGGTGCTGGTGATGATGCCGTCTTGGGCTCCATGGTCGAAACAGGGTCATGTCGATCGGGAGGGGTGTGGCGTACTGCAAAATGGAGGAAACGGACTTGTGTTGGAGTGCTACGGTCAAAACAGGGGTCCTGTTCATCGGGAGGGGTGTGGTGTACTGCAAAATAGGACTCCACGGGATACTGTTCATCTCCACCGTCGACTTCCTCCAGCCTCCACGGGCTACTGTTCATCCACCATCGACCTCCTCCATCCTCCACCTACGACTGTTCATCCACGGGCTCCTGTCCATCCAGCCTCCACCGTGCGCTACTCCACCGACCACTGTTCAACCAGCCCTCTCCACGGGATCCTGTTCAACCACCCCTCCACGGGCTATTGTTCATCCAGCCCTCCAGCCTCCACTGGCTACTGTTCAACCAGCCCTCCATCGGCTACTGTTCAACCTTCCACGGGGTCTTGTTCATCCAGCCTCCATGGGGTCCTGTTCATCCATGCCCAACCGACTCGATCAATCAGGGTCCTGTTCATCCAGTGGCCACACCACGGGGTCCTATTCATCCAACCCCCACCGGGAACTGTTCATCCAACCCCCGACCTCCAGCAACGCTCACTGGTCATCCAGAGGCAGCATCGATCGGCTTCAGTTAGCAGTATAGCGAAGGAATCACTCGATCGCTCGGGTTCAGTAACACGTAGCCTGCAGTGCAATCACTCGGGTTCAGTTAGGCGACGCCTCGCTCGGGTTTAGTTAGAGCCAACGCCTCGCATCCATGCGCGTACGCTACGACAGAAACGTGCATCGCTCAGCCCCCAACCACCCACCGTAACCGAGAACTCCCCGATATTTTCCTCGCCCTCGCTTCTACCACAGTTTTTTCCGTCATGGACGGCCCAAAGAATGTCATGCAGCTGCGTCTTCGGCCCGCCCAGGACGAAAAACCCATTTTCTGTCATGATTTTTTGTCATAGAAGTAGGAGCCCACCACATCTATGATGATACCGGGTTTTGTCACAATTATCGTCATAGAAGTGACATAAGTATGACAGGAAAAAATTCGTTCGGCCCAAAATGTCACGGATGTGTCTTTTTTTGTAGTGATGGTCCGTACCCGATGATTGATTCTGCCATGAGTCAGATTTGAAGCATGCGACACCCAGAAGTCAGTCCAAATATACAATGAATTCAGCAAGAAGGACAGTCGGACAATTCTTGTCAGACAAGTGATCAGCAACTGGAATGACAAGAATATACATGTTAATCCGTTCACAAAAAAAGATAAGCCCAGTCCTTCTCAACAATTTATCATCAAAGCGTACAAGGCAAGATTCCTCAGTCTGCGTCAGCAAGATATACATGGATTCCAGTGTAAGATATTCATTCATTTCAATTGGATACTGCAAACGCTTCCGGCATAAGGTACCAAGTCTTCCCTAGTAAGTCTTTAAGGGGGGAAGCTTATAAGGTATGGTATCCAGCCTTCCTCAGCAAGATATCCGCAGAAACTTCAAGCACAAGTTGTCCAGTCTTCCGCAGCACGATACCCCAATGGATTCCAATGCAAGCTGCCCAGTCTTCTTCAGTATGGCACTAGTACAAGAAAATAAACTATGGATTGTTAGCATATGGCAGTGTTTTCCAAGTGGCAAATCTGCAACAGTTCTGTCGGAAGCAAGAATCAGTCAGTAGAAAGGTATATCCCCAGAATCAGATATTTATTCATACAGTGGGATGCCATGTTCATGCAAGTATCTCGCACAAGCAAGAATCCATGGTACGCATCCGACAACCTCACTGGATATGCAAGTAAAGGAAAACTAGTGGGTGATGCAAGAATCGACAAGTCTGGAAGAAAGACAACATTGAGGCAATAATCTTGGCAGTAATTCTCGAGACCAGCTCCGCACATCCTGTTGCGATCTATGGTAGGGTGCCTTGAGTGCAAATTAAAAATTCCTACGCGCAGAACAACCAAGAACATGCTACAGGAGATGGATCACAGATCGTCACCACTAGACGCGCAGTGCCGTGCAGCGGAAGTAGAGTTGAGGTAGCACGTTCCCGGAGTCCCCTCGCATTCCCGGAGTCGTCTCCTCCTTGCCGGTCTCCCACATAGTCGATCGGATCCCGCGAACAGGTTCGCCGGAGTGGCGCAAGTGCATCGCCTCTAACAGTATCTGCGCGTGCAGGAGGAACGTCGTGCGGCGGATTGCTAGGTCCGATCACACAACCGGCAGGAGTGGAGGTGGCTAGTTGCAACACATGCAAAGCCCTAACGACGGTGCCGAAGAGATCAACTCAATAAGCGTGCCGCACCTCCACTATTGATAGGCATCCGTCGCGGGCTCAACACTTGGGCCTTGCATGGATCCTAAAGCCCAAAGTCTACTCGGTCGCGTTCAAGGTCCAGCTCGGATCACATCCCACCAGTGTCCTTTGAACCGACCTCGTAGGTTCCTTCCCTTAAGCGTGTCACCCCTTAGGTTCAAGTCGGCTTGGTCACAGTTCGGATCACCTCCGACCTGCACGGTTGGTAGCAGCCTCTAGCAAGACGTGTCGACCACCAAGCAGCCTATGAAGCTGGTTAGGCAAACCTGTACAACATGTCACATTTTGGTTCCCTTTGCCTCATGATATATGT
The DNA here is from genome assembly GCF_002162155.2 of Triticum dicoccoides. Lineage (NCBI taxonomy): Eukaryota > Viridiplantae > Streptophyta > Magnoliopsida > Poales > Poaceae > Triticum > Triticum dicoccoides. Next base: position 603,247,884 of record NC_041383.1, read on the forward strand.
TGTCGGGCTCAAGGCGAGACTGTCATCCTTGAGCTAGCCCGACCTCTTTCTCGTTCCAGTGATACCGACCACAAACTAGATTATCTCATAATCGTTATCGCATGGACATGCTTATTCTGGTCGGATCACACGAGGGGCCTAGAGTATATCTCTCCTGATCGGAGGGGCAAATCTCATCTTGCTCGACCATGTCTCACAGCATGGGTCTGGACAAACCCTAAACCTACCTTTGTAACTACCCAGTCATGGAGTAGTGTTTGGTCGGCCCAAGGCAAGTCTGTCACCATCCTAAGTACATGTGTCAGCTCAGGTCTTAGGACATAGAACGTATGTTGTACTAGAGACTCACAGATGACATATCGCTGCGTCTCATAGTTGGGTCTGTCCGACTCACACCTTATCTCGACTCAGATCAAACTACGTCAAATCCAACCAGATCCTTCTGAGTCTGTATTATCCGATTAGCATCCAATACTCCATGGCTAGTGATACCAAGCCATCCACCATGTCATATGCTAGTCTAGTTGGATGTGCGTCCACATAGCCCTTTCGACTAGGGACCTTTTAGGACAAAAATCATACAATGCATAGTCCCACAAACAAGTCATGTACTTGCTGATATACATCATTGATAATGTCCAAGGACTATCTTTATTCATAAACACAAGGAAATATCATCATACATGATTTCCTCTAGGGCATATTGATGTCTACTACGCAACCTTCTCCTTGTAGACGTTGTTGGGCCTCCAAGTGCAGATGTTTGTAGGACAGTAGCAAATTTCCCTCAAGTAGATGATCCAAGGTTTATCAATCCGTGGGAGGCGAGGATGAAGATGGTTTATTTCAAACAACCCTGCAACCAAATACCAAAAAGTCTCTTGTGTCCCCAACACACCCAATACAATGGCAAATTGTACAGGTGCACTCGTTCGGCAAAGAGATGGTGATACAAGTGCAACATGGATGGTCGATATGAGTATTTGTAATCTAAAATTATAAAAACAGCAAGGTAACTAATGATAAAAGTGAGCGTAAACGGTATTGCAATGCTAGGAAACAAGGCCTAGGGTTCATACTTTCACTAGTGCAAGTTCTCTCAACAATAGTAACATAATTGGATCATATAACTATCCCTCAACATGCAACAAAGAGTCACTCCAAAGTCACTAATAGCGGAGAACAAATGAAGAGATTATTGTAGGGTCCGAAACCACGTCAAAGTTATCTTTTCTGATCGATCTATTCAAGAGTCCGTAGTAAATAACACGAAGCTATTCTTTCCGTTCGATCTATCATAGAGTTCGTACTAGAATAACACCTTAAGACACAAATCAACCAAAACTCTAATGTCACCTAGATACTCCAATGTCACCTCAAGTATCCGTGGGCATGATTATACGATATGAATCACACAATCTCAGATTCATCTATTCAACCAACACAAAGAACTTCAAAGAGTGCCCCAAAGTTTCTACCGGAGAGTCAAGACGAAAACGTGTGCCAACCCCTATGCATAAGTTCACAAGGTCACTGAACCCGCAAGTTGATCACCAAAACATACATCAAGTAAATCACGTGAATATCCCATTGTCACCACAGATAAGCACATGCAAGACATACATCAAGTGTTCTCAAATCCTTAAAGACTCAATCCGATAAGATAACTTCAAAAGGGAAAACTCAATCCATTACAAGAGACTAGAGGGGGAGAAACATCATAAGATCCAACTATAATAGCAAAGCTCGCGATACATCAAGATCGTGCCAAATCAAGAACACGAGAGAGAGAGAGAGAGAGAGAGAGAGAGATCAAACACATAGCTACTAGTACATACCCTCATCCTCGAGGGTGAACTACTCCCTCCTCGTCATGGAGTGCGCCGGGATGATGAAGATGGACATCGGTGATGGATTCCCCCTCCGACAGAGTGCCGGAATGGGCTCCCGAGAGGTTTTTGGTGGCTACAGAGGCTTGCGGCGGCGGAACTCCCGATCTATGGTCCTCCTCGATGTTTTCAGGGTATATGAATATATATAGGCGAAAGAAGTCGGTCACGGGAGCCACGAGGGTGGGGGCGCCCAGGGGGTAGGGCGCGCCCTGGACCCTCATGGCCACCTTGTTGCTTCCCTGATATTTACTCCAAGTCTCATGGATTGCGTTTGTTCCAAAAATAACTCTCCTGAAGGTTTCATTCCATTTGGACTCCATTTGATATTCCTTTTCTGCGAAACACTGAAATAGGAAAAAAACAGCAATTTGGACTGGGCCTCCAGTTAAGAGGTTAGTCCCAAAAATAATATAAAAGTGTATAGTAAAGCCCATTAAACATCCAAAACAGATAATATAATAGCATGGAACAATCAAAAATTATAGATACATTGGAGACGTATCAAGCATCCCAAAGCTTTATTCTTGCTCGTCCTCAACTAGGTAAATGATAAAAACAGAATTTTTGATGTGGAATGATACCTAACATAATTCTCAATGTAATTCTGTTTATTGTGGCATGAATGTTCAGATCCAAAAGATTCAAGATAAAATTTTAGTATTGACATAAAAATAGTAGTACTTCAAGCATACTAAAGTAATCACGTCTTATCAAAATCATAGCCAAAGAAAGCTTATCCCTACAAAATCGTATAGTTTGGCCATGCTTCATTTTCGTCACACAAAATGCTCCCATCATGCACAAGCCCGGTTTAAGCCAAGCAATTGGTTCATACTTTTTAACGCACTTCAGCTTTTTCAACCCTCACGCAAAACATGAGCGTAAGCCATGGATATAGCACTATGGCTGGAATAGAGTACGATGATGGAGGTTGTGTGGAGAAGACAAAAAAGGAGAAAGTCTCACATTGACGCGACTAATCAACGGGCTATGGAGATGCCCATCAATTGATGTCAATGCGAGGAGTAGGGATTGCCATGCAACGGATGCACTAGAGCTATAAATGTATGAAAGCTCATCAAGAGAAACTAAGTGGGTGTGCATCCAACTTGCTTGCTCACTAAGACCTAGGGCATTTTGAGGAAGCCCATCATTGGAATATACAAGCCAAGTTCTATAATGAAAAATTCTCACTAGTATATGAAAGTGACAACATAGGAGACTCTCTATCATGAAGATCATGGTGCTACTTTGAAGCACAAGTGTGGAAAAAGGATAGTAACATTGTCCCTTCTCTCTTTTTCTCTCATTTATTTTATTTGGTGGGCATCTTTGGCCTCTTTTATTTTTCATAAAGTCCGAATTCTCATCCCGACTTGTGGGGGAATCATAGTCTCCATCATCCTTTCCTCACTTGGGAGAATGCTCTAATAATGTAGATCATCACACTTTTATTTATTTACAACTCAAGAACTACAACTCAATACTTAGGACAAAATATGACTCTATGTGAATGCCTCCGGCGGTGTACCAGGATATGCAATGAATCAAGCGCGACATGTACGAAAGAATTATAATAGTGGCTTTGCCACAAATACGATGTCAACTACATGATCATGCAAAAGCAATATGACAATGATGGAGCATGTCATGATAAACGGAACGGTGGAAAGTTGCACGGCAATATATCTCGGAATGGCTATGGAAATGCCATAATAGGTTGGTATGGTGGCTATTTTGAGGAAGATCTAAGGAGGTTTATGTGTGATAGAGTATATCGTATCACGGGGTTTGGATGCATCGGCAAAGTTTGCACCAACTCTCAAGGTGAGAAAGGGCAATGCACGGTACCGTAGAGGCTAGCAATGATGGAAGGGTAAGAGTGTGTATAATCCATGGACTCACATTAGTCATAAAGAACTCATATACTTATTGCAAAATTTTACTAGCCCTCGAAGCAAAATACTACTACGCATGCTCCTATGGGAAGGGTTGGTAGGAGTTAACCATCGCGCGATCCCGACCTCCACTCATAAACAAGGGAATCAAAAGAACACCCCATGCTTCAAATTTGTCAAACAACTTTTACCATACGTGCATGCTACGGGACTTGCCAACTTTAACACAAGTATTTCTCAATTTCATAATTACCCAACTAGCATGACTCTAACATTACCAACTTTATATCTCAAAACAATTATCAAGAATCAAACTTCTCATAGTATTCAATGCACTTTATATGAAAGTTTTTATTATATCCTTCTTGGATGCCCATCATATTAGGACTAATTTTATAACCAAAGCAAATTACCATGCTGTTTAAGACTCTCAAAATAATATAAGTGAAGCATGAGAGTTCATCTATTTCTTCAAAATAAAACCATCGCCATGCTCTAAGAAGATATAAGTGAAGCACTAGAGCAAATGACAAACAACTCCAAATGATATAAGTGAAGATCAATGAGTAGACAAATAATTGTGAAAGTATGTGAAGACTCTCTAACATTTAAGAATTTCATATCTTGGTATTTTATATAAACAGCAAGCAAAACAAAACAAAATGACATTTCAAGGATAGCACACATCATGTGAAGAAGCAAAAAACTTAGGTTCAACCGATACTAACCGATAATTGTTGAAGAAGAAAGGTGGGATGCCTACCGGGGCATACCCAAGCTTAGATGCTTGAGACTTCTTGAAATATTATCTTGGGGTGCCTTGGGAATCCCCAAGCTTGAGCTTTTGTGTCTCCTTTATTCCTTTTATATCTCGGTTTCCTAAATCTTGAAAGCTTCATCCACACCAAACTCAACAAGAACTCGTGAGATAAGTTAGTATAAACCAATGCAAAAACCTTGTCATTTTCTACTGTAACAAATCACAAAAATTATTATTCAACATTGCATACTAAATGCCTCTGCATATTTAATACTCCTGTCCTCAAATAGAATCATTAAACAAGCAAACATATGCAAACAATGCAAACATAACAGCAATCTTCCAAAACAGTACCATCTGTAAAGAATGCAAGATTCATCATACTTCCCTAACTCCAAAAATTATGAGAAAAATACTACACTGTAGAAAATTTATCAGAGCTTATTTTGCAAAAAGTTTCAACAATTTATCATATACTGACTTTTCTAGGGAATTTTTGCAACATCGATAAACTTTCTATTTTGAAACAGCAACATGTATACTTGCAAAATAAGCATGGTAAAGGCTATCCTTGACATTTTTATTGAAAATATAGATGCAAAACATTATTCTTAATAACAGAAAGAAAATACTAACAAAATAAAATGACGCTCCAAGCAAAACACACATCATGTGGTGAATAAAAATATAGCTCTAAGTAAAGTTACCGATGAATGAAGACAAAAGAGGGGATGCCATCCGGGGCATCCCCAAGCTTAGGCTCTTGGTTGTCCTTGAATATTACCTTGGGGTTCCTTGGGCATCCCCAAACTTAGTCTCTTGCCACTCTTTATTCCATATTCCATCGAATCTTTACCCAAAACTTCAAAACTTCACAACACAAAACTCAACAGAAAACTCGTAAGCTCCGTTAGTATAAGAAAATAAATAACCACTTTTGGTACTGTTGTGAACTCATTCTAAATTCATATTGGTGTAATATCTACTGTATTCCAACTTATCTATGGTTCATACGCTCCGATAATACTCATATATTCATCAAAATAAGCAAACAACACATAGAAAACAGAATCTGTTGAAAACAGAACAGTCTGTAGTAATCTGTAACTATCAAATACTTCTGTAACTCAAAAAATTCTAACAAATTAGGAAAGCCTGAGGAATTTTTGTACCAATCCAGAGCAGAACGAATCAGATCAAAACCATGTTTCTGTGAATTATCAAAACTAATTTACTGGGTGCAAAAGTTTCTGATTTTTAGCAGGATCAACACAACTATCATCGTAAGCTATCCTAAAGGTCTTACTTGGCACTTTATTGAAACATGATTACTACAGTAGCATAATCATGTGAACACAAAAAAACAGTAAAGGTAAATATTGGGTTGTCTCCCAACAAGCGCTTTTCTTTATTGCCTTTTTAGCTAGGCATGATGATTTCAATGATGCTCGTATAAAAGATAAGAATTGAAACATAGAGAGAGCATCATGAAGCATATTACTAACACATTTAAGTCTAACCCACTTCCTATGCATAGGGATTTTGTGAGCAAACAACTTATGGGAACAAGATACAACTAGCATAGGAAGGTAAAACAAGCAAATCTTCAAGATTTTCAACCCATAGAGAGGAAACTTGATATTATTGCAATATGTAAAAGCATATGATCCTCTCTCATAATAATTTTCAGTAGCATCATGAATGATCTCAACAATATAACCATCACATAAAGCATTATTTTCATGATATACTTGCATAGAAATTTTACTAGTCTCCACATAAGCAAATGTATTCACATCGATAGTAGTGGGAGCAAACTCAATAAAATAATTCTCATGTGAGGCATAATCCAATTGAAAACTAAAATCAAGATGACAAGTTTCATGGTTATCTTTATTCTTTATAGCATACGTGTCATCACAATAATCATCGTAAATAGAAGGCATGCTTTCATCATAATAAATTTGCTCATCAAAACTTGGGGTACCAAAAATACCATATTCATCAAACATAGCATCCCCAAGCTTGTGGCTTTGCATATCATTAGCATCATGGCTTCTCAAAGAATTCATACTAACAACATTGCAATCATGCTCATCATTCAAATATTTAGCGCCAAACATTTTAATGCATTCTTTGTCTAGCAATTGAGCACAATTTTCCTTTTCATCATTTTCACAAAAGATATTAAAAAGATGAAGCATATGAGGCAACCTTAATTCCATTTTTTTGTAGTTTTCTTTTATAGATTAAACTAGTGATAAAATAATAAACTAAAAGATTCGATTGCAAGATCTAAAGATATACCTTCAAGCACTCACCTCCCCGACAACGACGCCAAAAAAGAGCTTGATGTCTACTACGCAACCTTTTCCTTGTAGACGTTGTTGGGCCTTCAAGTGCAGAGGTTTATAGGACAGTAGCAAAGTTCCCTCAAGTGGATGACCTAAGGTTTATCAATCCATGGGAGGCGTAGGATGAAGATGGTCTCTTTCAAATAACCCTGCAACCAAATAACAAAAAGTCTCTTGTGTCCCCAACACACCCAATACAATGGCAAATTGTATAGGTGCACTAGTTCGGTGAAGAGATGGTGATACAAGTGAAATATGGATGGTAGATATGAGTATTTGTAATCTGAAATTATAAAAACAGCAAGGTAACTAATGATAAAAGTGAGCGTAAACGGTATTGCAATGCTAGGAAACAAGGCCTAGGGTTCGTACTTTCACTAGTGCAAGTTCTCTCAACAATAGTAACATAATTGGATCATATAACTATCCCTCAACATGCAATAAAGAGTCACTCCAAAGTCACTAATAGCGGAGAAAAAATGGAGAGATTATTGTAGGGTACGAAACCACGTCAAAGTTATCTTTTCTGATCGATCTATTCAAAAGTCCGTAGTAAAATAACACGAAGCTATTCTTTCCATTCGATCTATCGTAGAGTTCGTACTAGAATAACACCTTAAGACACAAATCAACCAAAACCCTAATGTCACCTAGATACTCCAATGTCACCTCAAGTATCCGTGGGCATGATTATATGATATGAATCACACAATCTCAGATTCATCTATTCAACCAACACGAAGAACTTCAAAGAGTGCTCCAAAGTTTCTACCGAAGAGTCAATACGAAAACGTGTGCCGGCCCCTATGCATAAGTTCACAAGGTCACTGAACCCGCAAGTTGATCACCAAAACATACATCAACTAAATCACGTGAATATCCATTGTCACCACAGATAAGCACATGCAAGACATACATCAAGTGTTCTCAAATCCTTAAAGACTCAATCCGATAAGATAAATTCAAAAGGGAAAACTCAATCCATTACAAGAGAGTAGAGGGGGAGAAACATCATAAGATCCAACTATAATAGCAAATCTCACGATACATCAAGATCGTGCCAAATCAAGAACACGAGAGAGAGAGAGAGAGAGAGAGAGAGAGAGAGAGATCAAACACATAGCTACTGGTACATACCTTAGCCCCGAGGGTGAACTACTCCCTCCTCGTCATGGAGAGCGTCGGGATGATGAAGATGGCCACCGGTGATGGATTCCCCCTCCGGCAGGGTGCCGGAATGGGCTCCCGAGATGTTTTTGGTGGCTATAAAGGCTTGCGGCGGTGGAACTCCCGATCTATGGTCTTCCTTGATGTTTTCAGGATATATGAGTATATATAGGCGAAAGAAGTCGGTCAGGGGAGCCACGAGGGGCCCACGAGGGTGGGGGCATGTCCATGGGGTTAGGGCGCGCCCTGGACCCTCGTGGCCACCTCGTTGCTTCCCTGACGTCTACTCCAAGTCTCCTGGATTGCATTTGTTCCAAAAATAACTCTCCCGAAGGTTTCATTCCGTTTGGACTCCGTTTGATATTCCTTTTCTGCGAAACACTGAAATAGGGAAAAAAATAGCAATTTGGACTGGGCCTCCGGTTAATAGGTTAGTCCCAAAAATAATATAAAAGTGTATAGTAAAGCCCATTAAACATCCAAAACAGATAATATAATAGCATGGAACAATCAAAAATTATAGATACGTTGGATAAGTATCACATATCTCCAAGAATATTCCAATTGCACTAGAGTCAATCAAATCGACATTGAATGCCCATAGATCTAACGTGCCCCTCATGCTTGGGTGGTGGAAGCAGCTTAGTCAACGGATCCACAACATTTGCATGCGTGTGAATTTTGCATAACTGTACATCACCATTCTTTACGATCTTTCGTATCAGATGATATTTCTGATCTATGTGTCTGACCTTGTGGTGATTCCTCGGCTCCTTGGTGTTGACACCAAATTTTGACACGGTCAATAACTTATTTAAGATGGTCTCAAATGGAGAAGTGATCTACATGAAAGAGTTCCGTATTGTTGATATAGACATCTTTGAAGTTTGGTTCATCGTCATCCGATTTCATCTCGAAGGCCGAAACTATGCTCAAACTACTAAGATCTTATATTCAGAGTACAGTTTTGCGGATTAAGCCCCCAAGACGACCTCAAATGGAAACATGTTCTACACGGGTTGTCTTCGTATTGTTGAAATGATCGATTTTGATATAAAAATCGTCCAAATCCGAGTTTATATGCAAAAGTTAGAGCCATTCGAATGCAGCCCTAGCAGGAGGCTATATATGGCGCGCCCCAAAAGCGTCTGATGGGTAGCGCCACCACTCGGCTGTCTTGCGTGAGCGATTCGGCCCTCAAGATGTCCTCGAATCGAAAAACGTTCAACATAAAAGTTGTTCGTCTCGTCGAAACGGTTAAATTTTCTTTTGTCCACATTTTCATCCGAGGTCCTTTACTATCACAAAAAAGACCTGCAAGGTGCAGCCAGTTTAAACCAAACAGTTTTGGAAAGTTCGGACAAGACCAATCCGAATTTGACTAGGGTTTTGGACGTGAATCCAAGCCTTTTCCTTGCACGGGAAGTCCAGCCGCTTCTTATATACCTAAGTGGTGACGGCCGATTGAACAACACACAATTGAACAAATCTATCTACATCTTTTACCTTTACTTTTACCTTCTCCCTTGTTCTTCTTCTTCCTCGTTCTTCGTTCGTTCTTCTTCATTGCAGGGCGGCGAACCTCGAGGCCCTAGGGGCGATCAGGTCGACCTAGGGAAACCCATAGCCGCCGCGCGCCCTGACAGGGTCCCTCCCGGTTGCACGGGGTTTTGGGTCTTCAAAAGCGCCTGCCGGATTGTCTTGCGCACCGCGCTTCCGGTGGGTCTCCTTCGACGTGAGTTGCGGTGCATCACCCTCGATGTTGGAGATACACGGTGACGTGTTCGTGTGCGAACACACTTTTTGGCGACTCCGCTGGGGACGAAGCTTTGAACGGTCTCCGGCCTATTCTTGCTACGAAAGGATCGTCATTTAGGGTTTGCAATCTACAAAGGTAATATGAATACCCAATTCCCTACTGTAGAGCAAATAATTTATACGGTGTTACTAGATTGTTCAATGAGTATACTCTATCAGCCAGCCCTAGTTTTTTCAATAATGCATCTAATTACGTGCAAGGGCCGATTCAAAGTAATTTGCATGCTTTAAGTTCTTATGATACTAGTAACCTACACCATATGTATCCCAACTCTCATGCATCGGCAACCCCACAAATTGTTATGCCGATGAACAACATGGTGAGTTCAGTTAATAAATTTGAAACACCTCATGTTAGAATTTCCAATGCCATGCAAGAAAGTGTTTCACCCTTTGATTCATCGGCAAGTAATGTGCAATATACTAATCCAACCATGCCGACGAACGAGAGAATTGGCCATGCTGCTACTAGTTATTCGGCCAGTTACTCTCAAACGTCATATGCTACACCTCATGTTATTAATTCTTCGGCGCCATACACAACTATAGATGCTCATAATTCGGCTTCACACTTTCCTGGTTATAGCCGAATGAATGTAAATTTTACAGGAGCGGTTGTGCCCAATATTGTAGAAGACGAGGTAGTGGTGGCTGCATTGAAGAGTTTAGCTCAAAATAAGAGAACTAGTGCTCTTTGCCTTGAACAACACGAAAAGGGGCTATTTCCTGATTATGCCGCAATAAAAGCTAGAGTTTTGCAAGAATATGAATCTTTGCCAATTGATAAAATTGGCGAGCAAAAGTATGGTCTTACAACAATGCATATGCCTTCACCTAGTACTACATCATATTATACATCCCCTACACAATTGCAAAATTTCGGCAACACCCGTGTGTCATTGCCGAAAGAATCTAAAAGCATTGAGGGGCAATCATATCCGGAGTGGGCTGAAATTGAGAAAAAGCTTAAAGCTAATTTTGCCGCTCGCCGTCAGAAACAAATAGAAAAATAATTGGCTCAGATAAAAGAAGCATTGCCAATTGGTAGTATCAATGAAAATAAGGATGATTCAGAACATGAAAGTTCTTCGATTGAAAAAGCCGAATCAAGTAGTATATATTCTGAATCCATCAAATCCAACGAGGCAAGCATTATTGAGAAAGGGCCTGGCAAGCATAGGAAAACAATGGTGCTTGATTTTTCGGAAGTTAATGGAACCTACTTCCTGCCCTATGAGTTCCGTGCCATAGAAATTGACAAGCTTCAAGGACAAGAACAAGTAGCCGAACAAAGTTCGGCCGACAAAAATCTTCAAAGCAATGATGCACGGAATAAAGAAAAAGATGATGAAAAGGCGTTGGAGAGTCATCCAAAGATGAAGCTAGATATTGCTCAAGTCACACCACCATCATGCTCTCCCAACGTATTCGAAGAGGTATGCATAGCGAGTAATTTACCTATTTTTAGATTTGGTCACAACTTTATTGTTGATGCATCTATTAGAAAAATCCTCATAGGTAATTTTGAAAGACCAATGAAGAAGGCTAATTTACTTGTTAGCAATAAAATTGTTTTAGAATATATCGGTCAACCAATTGTGCCATTTATAAAGATCGATAATGACTTATTATTGCAGCCAAAGCTTTCCCCGTTGCTTTATCTAAAGTTCATATCTATTTGGGTAGCTTTGCTTATTTTGTACTTGGCTTGCACTTGGTCTCAATTGAGACATGTATGTTCTAACTATTTTTATTTTAGAAATTTAAAGCCAAGGTTAAATTCTGTTGAGAAAACTGATGCTAGTATAATATCTTACCCAAAGACATCGGAGATAGAGTGCAAAACACAATGCATAGCCGAATGGTGTGATGCAAAATCTGAACCATTCGTTTGCTTAACTCCAAAGCCGTTCTCACAACAAGATCGGCTAGAGAATGAAAAGTATACCTTCAATTCAAGCATGTGTGATCAAATATTTGATTTGTTGTTGCAAAATAATTATATTAGAATTCTTGATCACCATGTTGAACCATCTGTCCAAGGACGAATGTATTATAAGTTGCATGATTCGTCCAAGCATAATTTTGAGGATTGCAACATGTTTCGTCAAATAGTTAAATCGGCCATTGATAAAGGACAATTGAAATTTGTTGAGACACCAAGAGATGACCAGTCTATTCCGATTGGTCCTGATGGCAGAAAGTTTTTGCATCGGCTGCTTCAAGCCGATCCATTTGAAGAGAAGGTAAAAACTACAGGTGATGGGATCAAGCTTTCAAGTAAAGAAGTTGTTGAAGAGCATAATGAACATAATCTTGAGGGAAAGAATTCCATCGAAGATGCAATGGAGACGCCAAGGACTGGGGGGCCAGCAAGCAAATCCAATGATCGATGAAAGCAAACCAAAAGAAAACAAAGGCCAAAATAAGCGCAAGTGTAAGAGATCAAAAATCACCTTCGCTGAACTATTGGATAAATATCAAAAGAAGAGTGAAGAAAAGAATGCTTATCGGCAAAATCATGCAAAGAAACTAAGGTCACCCCCAAGGCGCAAATATGAGGATCGGTATTAGCAAAGTGATAATTTTAATGCAACATATTCATATCCTTATTTTGGGCCGCCAATGCCAATGCCGTGGATACCTCCCTATGCTCATATAGATACATATTCATCATGAGACAGGTATGATACAAGGGCACATTCTCCATATTATTCTAGACCATCTCACCAATACTATGCAGCTCCAAGGAGATCAACATTTGAACAATCACGCGTCAAAGACCGTTTCAATCATAAGGAATCGGTCCAGAGCTCAAGAAAGAAGAAAGAGGTGGTAAAGCAAGTTTACCGCGTGAAAAGAGATGGTCGTAAGTGTGCTGCTTCAGATTTGATCTCAAATAATAAAGAGCCAATTAAAGTGTTGACATTGACTACAGAAGGCAAAGAAGTTAAGCAATTAATTGATAAAAATCAGAGTGCCAAATCTGAAGAAAAGAAGTTGAAGGTGCACAAGGCCCAAAAAGAGTTGCCATTGGTTGAAATAAAATCACAGCCGAGATGCCCACTCGGTTTATCATATTGGCAAAAGAAGAAATTACAAAATCTTACTGCACAAGAGCTGAAAAAGAAGAACATGGCATGGGTTCCCAAGAATATCAATCAACAGAAAATGGTGTGCATGCTTCTATTGCAACAAGTACAATAAAAGTGAAGAAGGAAAATAATGAAAGCAACAAACAATTAAGCCGAAGGTGCGCATCACAACATCAAAATCTTCGGTTAGCACATCATCCATTTTCTTCAATCATGCCGTTGATGTCTTTGCCATGGAATTCATCCCTAGGTATGATAAATTACCCTCCATGGATTTATTTTGATCCATGGATGCAACATAATTTTCTATATCATGAGAGGGAATTACCAAATTACCGTACATTTGGTTAATTACATTGTTGCTAAAACAAAGGGGCCGAAATATTTTATTCCTATTTTATTTGTTTATTTCGGCTATACATACTTTGGTGGGTGAATTCTAGATGGACCTTATGTTAATGGCTGATATTTATCTATTGCCCTAAGAATATGTCAAAGCATGGCCGTTGTAGTATCCTAACATCGTCATTAGTTCAATTGGAGACCAAAACAAGCCTCATGTCGCTTAAAATATTTTTTCACAATGATCAAAGTCGAATATAAAATTTTATTCGGTTTGGAGCTTTTGGTTGCCATAGGTGCTATACACATTGAGGCTTTCAGTGATTCGTTATGACTAGTGCAACAAATATCCAAGGGTTATGAATGTTTTGACGAATCACTTGTAGTTTATCTTGAGGTATGTCTAGATGCAAAATTTACCTTGGTTGCTTTAAAATTGTTCATATTTCTAGGCATGAAAATTCAAAAGAGTTCGCACAGCAAGCATCCAGCTACTATGTTAATCATGGTGTATTGTATTTCTATCAATAGCCGATGCTTAGTCTCATCAACATAGGTAAGGCTGAACCGAAGTCCACCGCTTCGGCCACTAATGAAACTTTTATGCAGGCGAAGTAAGGATTGAAGAAAGTTCATTCTTAATTATCTGCAAAATCCTAGCGAAAGGGTGAACAATATGGTTCGGAGGATGGTTTTGATCTATGGAACCTTATCACCTGATTGTTGTTGAAGTTGGGAAAGTTTCACCCAAATTTGCATCGAAATATTCACACAAGCAATGGCCGATATAAACTTATCGTCCTAAGCATATGCAAAATGACTGATGAAGTTTTGACATCGTCCTTAGAGCAAGCTATGTGCAAGTTATTTTTCGGCACACAAGCTTTGCCGAAAAAAGGGGGGCATGTGTTGACACCAGATTTTGGCACGGTCAATAACTTATTTAAGATGGCCTCAAATGGAGAAGTGATCTTCATGAAAGAGTTCCGTATTGTTGATATGAACATCTTTCAAGTTTGGGTCATCGCCGTCTGATTTCATCTCGAAGGTCGAAACTATGCTCAAAGTACTAAGATCTTATATTCAGAGTACAGTTTGGCCGCTTAAGGCCCCAAGACGACCTCAAATGGAAAAATGATCTACAAGGATAGTCTTCGTCTCGTCGAGACGATTGATTTGGATATAAAAATCGTCCAAATCCAAGTTCATATGCAAAAGTTAGAGCAATCGGAGTGCAGCCCTGTCACGAGGCGAAATATGGCGCGTCCCATCAGACGCCATGTCTGATTGGTAGCGCGAGTAAACAGATCTTTTGCGCGAGCTATTTGATCCTCAATATGACCTCTGATCAAAAAACGTTCAACATGAAAGTTTTTCATATCGTTGAAACGGTCAAGATAGCTTTTGGACACGTTTTCATCCAAAGTCGTTTACCACCACAAAAACGACCCGCAAGGTGCAGCCAGTTTAAACCAAACAGTTTTGGAAAGTTCGGACAAGACCAATCCGAATTTGACTAGGGTTTTGGACGTGAATCCAAGCCTTTTCCTTGCACGGGAAGTCCAACCGCCTCTTATATACCTAAGTGGTGACGACCAATTGAACAACACCAATCGAACAAACACATCTAATACTTTTTCGTGTTCATCTACTTTTATCTCTCCCCTTGTATCTTTCTTCTCGTTCTTCGTCGTTCTTCAAGATTGGAGGCTGCGAATCCACGAGGCTCTAGGGGCGGTAAGGCCGACCTCGAGCAGCCAATCGTCGCCGCGAGCCCTGACGGGGTCCCTCCCGGGCGAGCGGGGCGTCTGGTCCCAAAAGCGCCAGCTTGTTGTCTTGTGTATCGCGCTGGAAGTCAGCCTCCCGCGGTGTGAGTTGCGGAGCATCTCCCTCAGCGCCGCGGGTAGTATCGACGTGTTCGTGTGACGCGTTCCAGCATCAACACACTTTTTGGCGACTCCGCTGGCGACGAAGCTTTGAACGGTCTCCGGCCTATTCTTGCTACGAAAGGATCGTCATTTAGGGTTTGCAATCTACAAAGATAATATGAATACCCAATTCCCTACTGTAGATGCAAATAATTCATATGGTGTTACTAGATTGTTCAATGAGTATACTCTATCGGCCAGCCCTAGTTTTTTCAATAATGCATCTAATTACGTGCAAGGGCCAGTTCAAAGTAATTTGCATGCTTTAAGTTCTTATGATACTAGTAACCTATACCATATGTATCCCAACTCTCATGCATTGGCAACCCCACAAATTGTTATGCCGATGAACAACATGGCGAGTTCAGTTAATAAATTTGAAACACCTCATGTTAGAATTTCCAATGCCATGCAAGAAAGTGTTTCACCCTTTGATTCATCGGCAAGTAATGTGCAATATACTAATCCAACCATGCCGACGAACGAGAGAATTGGCCATGCTGCTACTAGTTATTCGGCCAGTTACTCTCAAGCGTCATATGCTACACCTCATGTTATTAATTCTTCGGCACCATACACAACTATAGATGCTCATAATTCGGCTTCACACCTTCCTGGTTATAGCCGAATGAATGTAAATTTTACAGGAGCGGTTGTGCCCAATATTGTAGAAGATGAGGTAGTGGTGGCTGCATTGAAGAGTTTAGCTCAAAATAAGAGAATTAGTGCTCTTTGCCTTGAACAACATGAAAATGGGCTATTTCCTGATTATGCCGCAATAAAAGCTAGAGTTTTGCAAGAATATGAATCTTTGCCAATTGATAAAATTGGCGAGCAAAAGTATGGTCTTACAACAATGCATATGCCTTCACCTAGTACTACATCATATTATACATCCCCTACACAATTGCAAAATTTTGGCAACACCCGTGTGTCATTGCCGAAAGATTCTAAAAGCATTGAGGGGAAATCATATCTGGAGTGGGCTGAAATTGAGAAAAAGCTTAAAGCTAATTTTGCCACTCGCCGTCAGAAACAAATAGAAAAATAATTGGCTCAGATAAAAGAAGCATTGCCAATTGGTAGTATCAATGAAAATAAGGATGATTCGGAACATGAAAGTGCTTCAGTTGAAAAAGCCGAATCAAGTAGTATATATTCTGAATCCATCAAATCCAACGAGGCAAGCATTATTGAGAAAGGGCATGGCAAGCATAGGAAAACAACGGTGCTTGATTTTTCTGAATTTAATGGAACCTACTTCCTGCCCTATGAGTTCCGTGCCGTAGAAATTGACAAGCTTCAAGGACAAGAACAAGTAGCCGAACAAAGTTCGGCCGACAAAAATCTTCAAAGCAATGATGCACGGATTCAAGAAAAAGATGATGACAAGGTGTTGGGGAGCCATCCAAAGACGGAGCAAGATGTTCTTCAAATGGCACCACCATCATGTTCTCCCAACATATTTGAAGAGGTATGCATAGCGAGTAATTTACCTATTTTCAGATTTGGTCGCAACTTCATTATTGATGCATCTATAAGAAATATTCTCATAAGTAATTTTGAAAGACCAATGAAGAAGGGTAATTTACTTGTTAGCAATAAAATTGTTATGGAACATATCGGTCAAACCATTGCGCCATTTATAAAGACCGATAATGACTTATAGTTACAGCCAAAGCTTTCCCCTTGCTTTTATCTAAAGTTCGTATCTAGTTGGGTAGCTTTGCTTATTTCGTACTTGGCTTACACTTGGTCCCAACTAAGACATGTATGTTCTAAATATCTTTGTTTCGGAAATTTAAAGCCAAGGTTAAATTCTATAGAGAAAATCGATGCTAATACAATATCTTATCCAAAGACATCGGAGATAGAGTGGAAAACATAATGCATAGCCGAATGGGGAGATTCCAAATCTGAACCATTCGTTTGCTTATCTCCAAAGCCGTTCAAACAGCAAGATCGGCTAGAAAACAAGAAGTATACCTTCCATTCAAGCATGTGTGATCAAATATTTGATTTGTTGCTGAAAAATAATTATATTACAATTCTCGATCACCATGTTAAGCCATCAATCCAAGGACGAACGTATTGTAAGTTGCATGATTCGTCCAAACATAATTTTGAGGATTGCAACATGTTTCGGCAAATAGTTAAATCGGCCATTGAAAAAGGACGATTGAAGTTTGTTGAAACACCAAGAGATGACCAGTCTATTCCGATTGGTCCTGATGGCAAAAGGTTTTTGCATCGGCTGCTTCAAGCCGATCCATTTAAAGAGAATGTAAAAACTGCAGGTGATGGGATCAAGCTTTCAAGTAAAGAAGTTGTTGAAGAGCATAATGAACATAATCTTGAGGGAAAGAATTCCATCGAAGATACAATGGAGACGCCAAGGACTCGGGGGCAGCAAGCAAATCCAATGATCGATGAAAGCAAACCAAAAGAAAACAAAGGCCAAAATAAGCGCAAGTGTAAGAGATCAAAAATCACCTTCGCTGAACTATTGGATAAATATCAAAAGAAGAGTGAAGAAAAGAATGCTTATCGGCCAAATCATGCAAAGAAACTAAGGTCACCCCCAAGGCACAAATATGAGGATCTGTATTGGCAAAGTGATAATTTTAATGCAACATATTCATATCCTTATTTCGGGCCGCCAATGCCAATGCCGTGGATGCCTCTCTATGCTCATATAGATACATATTCATCATGGGACAGGTATGGTATAAGGGCACATTCTCCATCTTATTCTAGACCATCTCACCAATACTATGCAGCTCCAAGAAGATCAACATTTGAACAATCACGTATCAAAGACCGTTTCAATCATAAGGAATCGGTCCAGAGCTCAAGGAAGAAGAAAGAGATGGTAAAGCAAGTTTACCGCGTGAAAAGAGATGGTCGTAAGTGTGCTACTTCAGATTTGATCTCAAAAAACAAAGAGCCAATTAAAGTGTTGACATTGTCTACAAAAGGCAAAGAAGTGAAGCAATCAATTTATAAAAATCAGAGTGCCAAATCTGAAGAAAATAAGTTGAGGGTGCACAAGGCCCAGAAAGAGTTGTCATTGGTTGAAACAAAATCACAATCGAGGTGCTCACTCGGCTTATCGTATTGGCAAAAGAAAGAATTACAAAATCGTAGTGCACAAGAGCTTAGAAAGAGGAACATGGCATGGGTTCCCAAGAGGATCAATCAAAACAAAAACAATGTGCGTGCTTCAATTGCAACAAGTACAATAAAAATGAAGAAGGAGAATGATGGAAGCAACAAACAATTAAGCCGAAGGTGTGCATCACAACATCAAAATCTTCGGTTAGCACATCATCTATTTTCTTCAACAATGCCATTGATGCCTTTGCCATGGAATTCATCCACAGGTATGATCAGTTACCCTCCATGGACTTATTTTGATCCATGGATGCAACATAATTTTCTATATGATGATGGAGTATTACCAAATCACTATACATTTGGTTAGTCACATTTTTGTTGCTAAGACAAAGGGGCCGAAATATTTTATTGCTATTTTATTCGTTTATTTCGGCTATACATGTTTTAATGGATGAATTCTACATGAACCTCATGGTAATGGCCGATACTTAACTATCATCCTAAGAAACTATCTGATCATGGCCGATGTGGAATTCTAACACCATCCTTAGTTCAACTAGAACCGAGACAAGGTACATGTTAAGTGATATTAGCTTTGTCTCTCTAGTACTATGGAGATTATATTTTGATGGTTCAATTTGTAGCAATGGCCAAAGTGTTGGTGTTGTTTATTTATCTCCATATGGAGCTAGTTTGTGAAGCCTCATGCCCCTTAAGATATTTTTGCACAATGATCAAAGCCGAATATGCATTGTTATTCGGATTGGAGCTTTGCCTTGCTATATGTGCTATACATATTGAGGCTTCCGGTGATTCGTTATTAGTAGTGCAACAAATACCCAAGGGTTATCAATGTTTTGACGAATCACTTATAGTTTATCTTTTGATATGACTAGATGCAAGATTTACCTTGGGTTGCTTTAAAATTGTTCATATATCTAGACATGACAATTTGAAAGAGTTGGCACAGCAAGCATATGGCTACTATGTTAACTATGGTGTGTTGCATTTCTATCAATAGCCGATGCTTAGTCTCGTCAGAATACGTAAGGCCGAACCGAAGTCCACTGCTTCGGCCACTAATGATTTTTTCTTATGCAGGCAAAAATAAGGATTGGAGAAAGTTTTTTGTTGATTATCTACAAAATCCTAGCAAAAGTGTGAATAATATGGTTCCGAGAATGACCTTGAGATACATATCTATGGGACTTCATCATCGGATTGTTAAGGAAGTTGAGAAAGTGTCACCCAAGCTTGCATCAAAATATTCACACAAGCAATGGCCGATATAAACTTATCGTCCGAAGCATATGCAAAATGGCCGATGGAGTGTTGACATCATTCTTAGAGCAAGCTATGTGCAAGTTATTTTTCGGCACACAAGCTTTGCCGATAAACAGGGGGGCATGTGTTGACACCAGATTTTGACACGGTCAATAACTTATTTAAGATGGCCTCAAATGGAGAAGTGATCTACATGAAAGAGTACCGTATTGTTGATATAGACATCTTTGAAGTTTGGTCATCGCCGTCCGATTTCATCTCGAAGGCCGAAAACTATGCTCAAACTACTAAGATTTTATATTCAGAGTACAGTTTGGCCGATTAAGCCCCCAAGACGACCTCAAATGAAAACATTTTCTACACGGGTTGTCTTCGTCTCGTCGAAACGATCGATTTTGATATAAAAATCGTCCAAATCCGAGTTTGTATGCAAAAGTTAGAGCCATTCGAATGCAGCCCTAGCAGGAGGCTATATATGGCGCGCCCCACAAGACATGATGTCTGATGGGTAGCGCCACCACTCGGCTGTCTTGCGCGAGCGATTCGGCTCTCAAGATGGCCTCGAATCGAAAAACGTTCAACATAAAAGTTGTTCGTCTCGTCGAAACGGTTAAATTTGCTTTTGGGCACATTTTCATCCAAGGTCCTTTACTATCACAAAAAAGACCTGCAAGGTGCAGCCAGTTTAAACCAAACAGTTTTGGAAAGTTCGGACAAGACCAATCCGAATTTGACTAGGGTTTTGGACATGAATCCAAGCCTTTTCCTTGCACGGGAAGTCCAGCCGCTTCTTATATACCTAAGTGGTGACGGCCGATTGAACAACACACAATCGAACAAATCTATCTACGTCTTTTACCTTTACTTTTACCTTCTCCCTTGTTCTTCTTCTTCCTCGTTCTTCTTCATTGCAGGGCGGCGAACCTCGAGGCCCTAGGGGCGATCAGGTCGACCTAGGGCAACCCATAGCCGCCGCGTGCCCTGACAGGGTCCCTCCCGGGTGCACGGGGTTTCGGGTCTTCAAAAGCGCCTGCCGGATTGTCTTGCGTACCGCGCTTCCGGTGGGTCTCCTTCGACGTGAGCTGCGGTGAATCACCCTCGACGTTGGAGGTACACGGTGACGTGTTCGTGTGCGAACACTTGGCTTATGCGATGGCACCTGAATTATCACAATAAAGGTCCAACTGTTTTACCGAGGCTGGAAAAATACCAAGATCATCCAAAAAGTTCCGGATCCAAACACCTTCCTTTGCAGCTTCACAAGCCGCAACGTATTCGGCTTCTATGGTAGAATCGGACACCATATCTTGCTTGGGACTCATCCAACTCACTACTCCTCCTTTCATGACATACACGAATCCAGACTGTGATCGACAATCATCTCTATCGGTTTGAAAACTAGCATCCGCGTAACCCCTTACACGAGCTCTTCCTCACATCCATAAACTAGGAACATCTCTTTAGTCCTTTTCAGGTACTTCAAAATAGTCTTTACCGCTGCCCAGTGACTCTCACCTCGGTTGCCCTGGTATCTACTTGTTAGGCTTATTGCAAAAGCAACATCAGGTCTTGTACATATTGCTACCTCTTGAGCACTGCGTTGGTTTTCCCTTGAAGAGGAAAGGGTGATGCAGCAAAGTAGTATAAGTATTTCCCTCAGTTTTTGAGAACCAAGGTATGAATCCAGTAGGAGGCTCCACACAAGTCCGTCGTACCTACACAAACAAACAAGAACCTCGAAACCAACGCGATAAAGGGGTTGTCAATCCCTTCACGACCACTCGCGAAAGTGAGATCTGATACAGATAATAAGATAAGATAAATATTATTGGTATTTATATGATATAGATCGAAAGGTAAAGATTGAAAAATAAAGTAGATTCGAAACTTATATGATGGAAAATAGACCCGGGGGCCATAGGTTTCACTAGTGGCTTCTCTCAAGATAGCATAAGTATTACGGTGGGTGCACAAATTACTATCGAGCAATTGATATAAAAGTGCATATTTATGAGAATATCTAGGCATGATCATGTATATAGGCATCACGTCCGCGACAAGTAGACCGACACCTGTCTGCATCTACTACTATTACTCCACACATTGACCGCTATCCAGCATGCATCTATAGTATTAATTTCATAAGAACAGAGTAACGCATTAGGCAAGATGACATGATGTAGAGGGATAAACTCAAGCAATATGATATAAACCCCATATTTTAATCCTCGATGGCAACAATACAATACGTGCCTTGCTGCCCCTGCTGTCACTAGGAAAGGACACTGCAAGATTGAACCCAAAGCTAAGCACTTCTCCCATTGCAAGAAAGATCAATCTAGTAGGCCAAACCAAACTGATAATTTGAAGAGACTTGCAAATATAACCAATCATACATAAAAGAATTCAGAGGAGATTCAAATATTTCTCATAGATAAACTTGATCATAAACCCACAATTCATCGGATCTCGACAAACACACTGCAAAAAGAGTTACATTAATAGATCTCCAAGAAGATCGAGGAGAACATTGTATTGAGATTCAAAGAGAGATAATAAGCCATCTAGCTAATAACTATGGACCCGAAGGTCTATGGTAAACTACTCACAACTCATCGGAGAGGCTATGGTGTTGATGTAGAAGCCCTCCGTGATTGATTCCCCCTCCGGCGGAGCGCCGCAAAAGGCCCCAAGATGGGATCTCGTGGATACAGAAGGTTGCGACGGTGGAAATAGGGTTTCGTGGTGCTCTTGGATGTTTTCAGGGTATGCAAGTATATATATAGGCGAAGGAGGTCGATCAGGGGAGCCACGAGGAGCCCAGGAGGGTGGGGGCGCCCCCACCCCCCTAGGGCGTGCCCTGCACCCTTGTGGCCACCTCGGCTACTTCTTGACATCCACTCCAAGTCTCCTGGATTGCGTTTGTTCCAAAAAGATCGCTCCCGAAGGTTTCATTCCGTTTGGATTCTGTTTATATTCCTTCTCTTCATAACACTGAAATAGGCAAAAAAAAAGCAATTCGGGTTGGGCCTCTGGTTAGTAGGTTAGTCCCAAAAATGATATAGAAGTATAAAGTAAAGCCCACAAACATCCAAAACAGGTAATATAATAGCATGGAACAATCAAAAATTATAGATGCGTTGGATACGTATCACATATCATGGCATACATGATGGATCCGATTGCCGAGGCATACGGAATCCTACTCATCCTAGTTCGCTCATCAGATGTCAAAGGACTTCGAGTCTCGCTTAGCCTTATACCATGTGAGAGTGGCAAGAACCCTTTCTTCGCCTCACTCATGTTGAACCGCTTCAACACTTTATCTATGTACGTGCTCTGGCTTAAGCTGAGCAACCTCCTCGATCTATCTCTATAGATCTTAATGCCTAAAATATAGATTGCCTCACCAAGGTCCTTCATCGAAAAATTGCCATTCAATGACTCCTTAACCAAGTTTAGCATCGAAACATCATTCTCGATCACCAATATGTCATCCACATACAAGATCAAAAACACTATCGAGCTCCCACTTAACTTCTTGTATAAACAAGCGTCCTCTTTGCTTTTGATGAAACTGAGACCAGTGACGACCTCATCAAAATGAATATTCCAGCTTCGATGCTTGCCTCAACCCATAGATGGATCTCTTGAGCTTGCATACCTTACTAGCACTAGTCGGATCGACAAAACCCTCGGGTTGTATCATATACATGTCCTCGGTTAAATTTCCACGAAGGAAAGCCGTCTTGACATCCATCTGCCATATCTCATAATCGAAATATGCAGCTATAGCTAGTACGATCCTCACCAACTTCAGCATCGCTACCGGCGAGTAAGTCTCGTCGTAGTCGTTGTGTGGAGAAGACAAAAAAGGAGAAAGTCTCACAATGACGCGGCTAATCAATGGGCTATGGAGATGCCCATCAATTGATGTCAACATGAGGAGTAGGGATTGCCATGCAACAGATGCACTAGAGCTATAAATATATGAAAGCTCAACAAAAGAAACTAAGTGGGTGTGCATCCAACTTGCTTGCTCACGAAGACCTAGGGCCTTTTGAGGAAACCCATCATTGAAATATACATGCCAATTTCTATAATGAAAAATTCCCACTAGTATATGAAAGTGACAACATAAGAGACTCTCTATCATAAAGATCATGGTGCTACTTTGAGGCACAAGTGTGGAAGAGGATAGTAACATTGTCCCCTCTTTTTTTGGGCCTTTTTTGGCCTTTCTTTTTTTTTATTTGGCCTTTTTTAAGGGACAATGCTCTAATAATGATGATCATCACACTTCTATTTACTTACAACTCATGGATTACAACTCGATACTAGAACAAAATATGACTCTGTATGAATGCCTCCGGCGGTGTACTGGGATATGCAATGAATCAAGAGTGACATGTATGATTTTTTTTTGCATGGTGGCTTTTCCACAAATACGATGTCAACTACATGATCATGCAAAAGCAATATGACAATGATGGAGCGTGTCATAATAAACGGAACGGTGGAAAGTTGCATGGCAATATATCTCGAAATGGCTATGGAAATGCCATAATAGGTAGGTATTGTGGCTATTTTGAGGAAGATATAAGGAGGTTTCTGTGTGATAGAGCGTATCGTATCATGGTGTTTGGGTGCATCGGCGAAGTTTGCACCAACTCAGGGTGAGAAAGGGCAATTCACGGTACCGTAGAGGCTAGCAATGATGGAAGGGTAAGAGTGCGTATAATCCATGGACTCACATTAGTCATAAAGAACTCATATACTTATTGCAAAAGTTTTATTAGCCCTTTAAGCAAATTACTACTATGCATGCTCCTAGGGGAAGGGTTGGTAGGAGTTAACTATCGCGCAATCCCGACCTCCACACATAAGGAAGGCAATCAAAAAAGCACCCCATGCAACAAATTTGTTACACAACTTTTACCATGCGTGCATGCTACGGGACTTGCCAACTTCAACACAAGTATTTCTCAATTTCAGGATTACCCAACTAGCATGACTCTAACATTACCACCTTTATATCTCAAAACAATTATCAAGCATCAAATTGATGATAGTATTCAATTCACTTTCTATGATAGTTTTTATTATACCCAACTTGGATGCCCATCATTCTAGGACCAATTTTATAACCATAGCAAATACCATGCTATTCTAAAAGACTCTCAAAATAATCTAAGTGAAGCATGAGATATCAATAATTTCTACAAAATAAAACCACCGCTGTGCTCTAAAAAGATATAAGTGAAGCACTAGAGCAAAATTGCCTAACTCAAAAGATATAAGTGAAGCACATAGAGTATTCTAATAAATTCCGAATCATGTGTGTATCTCCCAAAAGGTGTGTACAGCAAGGATGATTGTGGTAAACTAAAAAGCAAAGGCTCATATCATACAAGACGCTCCAAGTAAAACACATATCATGCGGCGAATAAAAACATAGCTCCAAGTAAAGTTACCGATAGACGAAGACGAAAGAGGGGATGCCTTCCAGGGCATCCCAAGCTTAGGCTTTTGGTTGTCCTTTTATTATCTTGTGGTGCCATGGGCATCCCCAAGCTTAGGCTCTCGCCACTCCTTATTCCATAGTCCATCAAATCTTTACCCAAAACTTGAAAACTTCACAACACAAAACTCAACAGGAAATCTCATGAGCTCCGTTAGTGCAAGAAAGAAAAACCACCACTTAAGATACTGTAATGAACTCATTATTCATTTATATTGGTGTTAAACCTACTTTATTCCAACTTCTCTATGGTTCATACCCCCCGATACTAGCCATAGATTCATCAAAATAAGCAAACAACACGTGAAAAACAGAATCTGTCAAAAACAGAACAGTTTGTAGCAATCTGTAACTTTCTAATACTTCTGGAACTCTAAAAATCCTACAAAAATATGAAGCCCTAGGAAATTTTTCTATTGATCTAGTGCAAAAATAAGCAACTAAAAAGCACGTTTCTGTGATTTATTAAAATTATTCTCGTGCTCGCAAAAGTTTCTGTTTTTCAGCGAGATCAAGTTAACTTTCACCCAAGATGATCCTATAGGTTCTACTTGGCACAAACACTAATTAAAACATAAAACCACATCTAAACAGAGGCTAGATAAATTATTTATTACTAAACAGGAACAAAAATAAAATTGGGTTACCTCCCAACAAGCGCTATCGTTTAACGCCCCTAGCTAGGCATAAAAGCGAGAATATATCTAAGCATTGCCATCTTTGGTATTCAATTCTTCAATAGAACAGTTATAACCCTTAGGAGTTTCTATCTTTTTAGTAATGATTAAACTCCTCGGCAAGAAATCAAGATATTCATTTGTAGCAAAATGTTCCTTAATGAAAGCGAAAAAGTTGGGATGAACGCTTATGGATTTGAGATCCGCATTTTCCTTACTAGAAGATTCACCCTTATTTTTAGGAACATACATTAATTTGGCAAATTTGGTAGGAGGAGTTGGAGTATTTTTCACGGATGAAAAGTCAGACCCTAAGTTAGTTATAATATCCTCAAGTTTACCGATTCTTGTAGAATCTTGATCTATTCTTTCATTAACTATATGTTCCTTCTCTTTAAAAAATTTCAGAGTGACTCCAACCTTAGATCCATATTGGGAAATTTGGTTGTGGATCTTTTTATCCAAATTTTCAATTAAATCAACAGTGGCAACTTTATTTTTGATAATTTCAAGCCTTTGCATCACATGTTCAAAAGTTAAAACAGTTCCATTAATCAAAAGAGGTGGTGGACCAAACAAATCTAACATAGCATTATAAGCATCAAAAGTATGGCTACCCAAAAAATTTCCTCGGGTAATGGTATGAAGAATGCATCTATTCCAATGAGTAATGCCTACATAAAAATTGCGAAGAAGAACGGAAGTAGATTGCTTCCTAGTAGATCTATTTTGAGCATTGCAAATTCTATTCCAAGCATCTTTTAGATTTTCTCCCTCCCTTTGTTTAAAATTAAGAACTTCATGATCGGGAGTACTAACGATGATAGGAGGACTAGCCATGACGACAAAATAAACGATCTAACACACGAGCACACAAGAGGCAAGCGAAAAATAGGCAAACGGAAAAGAGAGGGCGAATAAAACAACAAGGGTGAAGTGGGGGAGAGGAAGCGAGAGGCAAATGGAAAATAATGTAATGCGAGGGAGATGAGTTTGTGATGGGTACTTGGTATGTGTTGACTTGAGCGAAGACCTCATTGGAAACGGCGCCAGAAATCCTTCTTGCTACCTCTTGAGCACTGCGTTGGTTTTCCCTTGAAGAGGAAAGGGTGATGCAGCAAAGTAGCGTAAGTATTTCCCTTAGTTTTTGAGAACCAAGGTATCAATCCAGTAGGAGGCTCCACACAAGTCCCTCGTACTTAAACATAAAAACAAGAACCTTGCAACCAACGCGATAAAGGGGTTGTCAATCCCTTCACGGCAACTTGGGAAAGTGAGATCTGAGAGAGATAATAAGATAAGATAAATATTTTTGGTATTTTTATGATATAGATAGAAAAGTAAAGATTGCAAAATAAAGTGGATTGGAAACTTATATGATGGAAAATAGACCCGGGGGCCATAGGTTTCACTAGTGGCTTCTCTCAAGATAGCATAAGTATTATGGTGGGTGAACAAATTACTGTCGAGCAATTGATAGAAAAGTGCATAGTTATGAGAATATCTAGGCATGATCATGTATATAGGCATCACGTCTATGACAAGTAGACCGACTCCTGCCTGCATCTACTACTATTACTCCACACATCGACCGCTATCCAGGATGCATCTATAGTATTAAGTTCTTAAGAACAGAGTAACGCATTAGGCAAGATGACATGATGTAGAGGGATAAACTCAAGCAATATGATATAAACCCCATCTTTTTATCCTCGATGGCAACAATACAATATGTGCCTTGCTTCCCCTGCTGTCACTGGGAAAGGACACCGCAAGATTGAACCCAAAGCTAAGCACTTCTCCCATTGC
Organism: Triticum dicoccoides; assembly: GCF_002162155.2. Classification (NCBI taxonomy): domain Eukaryota; kingdom Viridiplantae; phylum Streptophyta; class Magnoliopsida; order Poales; family Poaceae; genus Triticum; species Triticum dicoccoides. The sequence continues at coordinate 603,275,546 of NC_041383.1, forward strand.
AAGAAAGATCAATCTAGTAGGCCAAACCAAACTGATAATTCGAAGAGACTTGCAAAGATAACCAATCATACATGAAAGAATTCAGAGGAGATTCAAATATTTCTCATAGATAAACTTGATCATAAACCCACAATTCATAGGATCTCGACAAACACACCGCAAAAAGAGTTACATCGAATAGATCTCCAAGAAGATTAAGGAGAACATTGTGTTGAGATTCAAAGAGAGAGTAGAAGACATCTAGCTAATAACTATGGACCCGAAGGTCTGTGGTAAACTACTCACAACTCATCGGAGAGGCTATGGTGTTGATGTAAAAGCCCTCCGTGATCGATCCCCCCTCCGGCGGAGCGCCAGAAAAGGCCCCAAGATGGGATCTCGCGGATATAGAAGGTTGCGGCGGTGGAAATAGGGTTTCATGGTGCTCCTGTATGTTTTCACGGTACGCAAGTATATATAGGCGAAGCAGGTTGGTCAGGGGAGCCACGAGGGGCCCACGAGGGTGGGGGGCGCCCCCACCCCCCTAGGGCGCGCCCTGCACCCTCGTGGCTGCCTCGGCTGCTTCTTGACGTCCACTCCAAGCTCCTGGATTGCGTTTATTCCAAAAAGATCGCTCCCGAAGGTTTCATTTCGTTTGGACTCCGTTTGATATTCCTTTTCTTCGAAACACTAAAATAGGCAAAAGAACAGCAATTCAGGATGGGCCTCCGGTTAGTAGGTTAGTCCCAAAATGATATAAAAGTGTAAAGTAAAGCCCATAAACATCCAAAACAGGTAATATAATAGCATGGAACAATCAAAAATTATAGATACGTTGGAGACGTATCATATATCATGGCATACATGATGGATCCGATTGCCGAGGCATACGGAATCCTACTCATCCTGGTTTTCTCATCAGATGTCGAAGGGCTCTGAGTCTCGCTTAACCTTATACCATGTGAGAGTGGCAAGAACCCTTTCTTCGCCTCACTCATGTTGAAACGCTTCAACACTTTATCTATGTACGTGCTCTGGCTTAAGCCGAGCAGCCTCCTCGATTTATCTCTATAGATCTTAATGCCTAAAATATAGACTGCCTCACCAAGGTCCTTCATCAAAAAATTGTCATTCAATGACTCCTTGACCGAGTTTAGCATCAAAACATCATTCTCGATCAACAATATGCCATCCACATACAAGATCAAAAACACTATCAAGCTCCTACTTAAATTCTTGTATAAACAAGCGTCCTCTTCGCTTTTGATGAAACCGAGACCAAGGACGACCTCATCAAAATGAATATTCCATCTCCGATTCTTGCCTCAACCCATAATTGGATCTCCTGAGCTTGCATACCTTACTAGCGCTAGTCGGATCGACAAAACCCTCGGGTTGTATCATATACACGTCCTCGGTTAAATTTCCATGAAGGAAAGCCGTCTTGACATCCATCTGCCATATCTTGTAATCGAAATATGTAGGTATAGCTAGTACGATCCTCACCGACTTCAGCATCGCTACCGGCGAGTAAGTCTCGTCGCAGTCAATTCCTTGAACTTGTCCATAACCCTTAGCGACAAGCCGAGCTTTGTGGATATGAACATTTCCATCCACATCGGTTTTCTTCTTAAAGACCCATTTGCATCCAATGGCTGTTACGCCAGGCGGCGGATCAACCAAGTCCCAGACTTGATTCTCATCCATGGACTTTAACTCGAATCTCACGTCCTCCAGCCATGGCTCGGAATCTGGGCTCACCATCGCTTCCGCATATGTGGCTGGCTCGTCTCTTTCTAGCAACAATACATCATGCACTTTGCGCAATCTTTCCGACCTCCGTGGTTCCGGTGCCGCTTCCACTACGGGTTCCCTGACTGACTCCAGTATGATCTCATCACCAGCCAAGCCGTCCCCCAGTGGTACTAGAATTTCTTCGAGTTGGACCGTCCTCCCACTGGACTCCCAACTGAGAAACTCTTTCTCAAGGGAAAGCCCGTTCCGAGCAACAAACACTTTGTTCTCTTCATGGTTGTAGAAACTATATCCCAAGGTTTCCCTCGGATATCCCACGAATATGCATTTATCTGACTTGGGTGTAAGCTTGTCTGACATAAGTCGCTTGTCAAATGCTTCACAACCCCAAATCTTTAGAAAAGACAAACTGGGACTCTTCCCGGTCCACATCTCATGCGGTGTCTTGTCTATAGATTTTGATGGTACCCTGTTAAGTGTGAAAGTTGTAGTTTCTAGAGCGTATCCCCAGAATGACAAGGGTAAATCCGATTTGCTCATCATTGACCGGACCATGTCCAACAAGGTCCTATTCCTCCGTCTGACACGTTGTTTCTCTGTGGCGTACCCGGAGGTGTGAGCTGAGTTACTATACCTCGGCTTTTCAAATGATCATCAAACTCCTGGCTCATGTACTCACCTCCATGATCTGATCATAGAAGTTTTATAGTCTTGCCGAGCTGATTCTCAACCTCGTTCTAAACCTCTTTGAACATTTCAAAAGTTTCTGACTTGTGCCTCATCAAATAGATATATCCATATCTACTCAAGTCGTCGGTTAAAGTCATGAAGTACCGATAGCCACCTCTGGCAGTTGTGCTCATTGGACCACACACATCACTATGTATAAGTCCCAACAGCTCTGACGCCCTCTCGCAACTCTTTGCGAAAGGAGACTTAGTCATCTTGCCGAGCAAGCATGATTCACATGTCTCGAACGACTCAAAGTTGGACGAAGTTAGGGGCCCATCATCATGGAGCTTCTTCATGCATTTCAGACTAATGTGTCCAAGCCGACAATGCCAGAAGTATGTCGGATTTATGTCATTAGGCTTATGCATCTTGACATTCACGTTATAGACTGGTTCCTGTTCCAGGTTAATAGCCCATCAACAATGGATGCATAGCCGTGGAACATACCATTCAAATAAAATGAACAACCATTGTCCTTTAAATTGAATTCATAACCCTGACTCAGCAAACATGAGGCAGAAATAATGTTCCGACTAAGTGCAAGAATGTAATAACAATTATTCAATTCCAAAATAAATCTAGAAGGAAGCTGGAGCTGCATCGTGCCGACCTCCAACGCAGCAACTCTTGCTTTGTTGCCGACCCTGATGTCAATCTCCCCTTGTGCCACACGTCTAGTTCTTACCAGCCCCTGCATCGAGTTGCAAATGTGAACAACCGATCCAGTATCAGATACCCAAGAGCTACTAGGTATGTCAGCAAGGTAAATGTCTATAACATATGCAAAAAGTGTACCTTTGCCCGAAGAAGCATTTCCGGCCTTCTTGCCATGCTCTGCAAGCCACTTGCTACAGTTCCTCTTCCAGTGACCGGTCTCCTTGCAGTGATAGAAAATGGTCTTCGAGTCTGGTCCAGACTTCGGTGCAGCGGCGGAGGTTATTGTCTCTGTGCCCTTTGCCTTAGCTTTTTTCTTGGACCAACTCTTCTTGAACATAGCAGATTTCTGCACCATCAACACTTGATGTGTGCCTTTCTTAATATCCTGCTCTGCCACTTTGAGCATCCCATGCAATTCAGTGAGCTTCTTATCCATGCCATGCGTATGATAGTTCGAGATGAACGTCCCATAGCTGGGCAAAGAGAAGCCAAAATTGCATCAGTAGCCAGCTCATCCAAGAGCGGGAAGCCCAACCGATCCAAAGCTTCATATCCGATCATCTTGATCACATGGGGGCTCAGTGGATCACCTTCCTTCAGCTTACAATCCATCAAGGATCGCCAGACGTTGAACCTTTCGGTCCTAGCCTACACCTGAAACATGCTCTTGAGACTCTCGATCATATCGAAAGCCCCAACATCTTCGAAATGCTGCTGCAAATCGAGCTCCATACAAGCCAGCATGAGGCAGCTGATCTTGTTTGATTCATCAACGAGTTTCTGGTAGGAATTCATGGTTGTGGTATTAGCATTATCGGCAGGTTCCTATGGAAGTGGATCCTCTAGAACATGTTCCTTTTTATCATGCTTGAGAACAATTCTCAGATTTCTATACCAGGTGGTAAAGTTTGTTCCATTCACTTTATCCTTTTCCAGAATTGATTTCAATGCAAAGTTGGGTTGAGCAGTGCCATTGATCTACAACAAAAAATATGCAATCACTAAGCAACGTGTTTATGTAGAGTAATTCAAGCCTAAACAGAAATGCTCCCACTGAAGTCAGCATCCCTCCGCAAACTCTCAGTGATTCAGGATCCGACTAGCGCATGCGACTAGTGAGCTTTAGCATCACTGCTAGCCAACATACCTATCACGTAAGCAACTCCTTGCTAATCGTATCTCTATACGACTCCTGTCGGTCGGGAAGGTATCTCATACCCCGGCTCCCAACCTTCTTTGCCACAAGACCCAAAACCGTTTTGATAGCCTTGTCAAGTTAACCTGATGAAGTGCATGTTCGTGTACGACACGAACCCTTCAGTTCAAGGACACCCAGTGGCACCCCAATTTATGAGCCCACTACTAGACGTACTTGACGTGCGAAGGTGCAACATCGGGGATGGCAATTCGCTTGATATTCATGAGGGATATTTCTACCATTCTAACATGCATAGAAACAAAGAAGCATAACAATCACAAATAAACACATATTGTGAAATAGTATGTCTCCTTCATCGTGAGACCGATTCGAATTTACATTTCACTGTTAACCCCGATGGCGGATACCAACCGGTAGGGGTAGTTTGTGTCATGACCTCATCGATTCCGATTGACAGAAAACGTAGCCTCGACGATCCACATGTGCAATTGATCTCATCAACTGTGCACACAGCCGATCTCATCAACTATAACAGATCTCATCTGTCGCCTCCACATATCTAATATGCATACGATCTGAATCCCAATCCTATAGCAGAGGCTCTACTACCACTATTGGGATCTACGGTAGGGTGCGTCGACTGCAAATTAAAAATTCCTACACAGAACAACCAAGAACAAGCTACAGGAGACGGATCACAGATCGTTACCACTAGACACGCAGTGCTGTGCAGCGGAAGAAGAGTTGAGGCAGCGTGTCCCCGGAGTCACCTCACATTCCCGGAGTCATCTCCTCCTTGCCGGTCTCCCACATAGCTGATTGGATCCCGCGAACAGGTTCGCCGGAGCGGCACAAGTGCACCGCCTCTAACGGTATCCGCACGTGCAGGAGGAACATCGTGCGGCGGACTGCTAGGTCCGATCACACAACCGACGGCGAGTGGAGGTGGCTAATTGCAACACATGCAAAGCCCTAACGATGACGCCGAAGCGATCAACTCAATAAGCATGCCGCACCTCCACTATTTATAGGCATCCGTTGCAGGCTCAACACTTGGGCCTTGCATGGATTCTAAAGCCCAAAATCTACTCGGGCGCGTTCCAAGTCCAGCTTGGATCACATCCGACCAGTGTCCTCCGAACCAACCTCGTAGGTTCCTTCCCTTAAGCGCGTGACCCCTTAGGTTCAAGTCGGCTTGGTCACAGTTCGAATTACCTCTGACCTGCATGGTTGGTAGCGGCCTCTAGCAAGGCGTGCTGACCACCAAGCAGACTATGAAGCTGGTTAGGCGAACCTGTACAACGTGTCACATTTCTGCTCCCTTTGCCTCATGATATATGTTGTTGGGCTTAAGGCGAGACTGTCATCCTTGTGCTAGCCCGACCTCTTTCTCTTTCAAGTGATACTAACCACAAACTGGATTATCTCATAATCCTTGTCGCATGACCATGCTTATCTTGGTCAGATCACACGAGGGGCCCAGAGTATATCTCTCCTGACCGGAGGGGCAAATACCATCTTGCTCGACCATGTCTCGCGGCATGGGTCTAGACAAACCCGAAACCTACCTTTGTAACTACCCAATCACGGACTAGCGTTTGGTCGGTCCAAAGCAAGTCTGTCACCATCCCGAGTACATGCGTCAGCTCAAGTCTTAGGACATAGAACGTATGTTGTACTAGAGACTCGCAGATGACATATCGCTGCGTCTTATAGTTGGGTATGTCCGACTCACACCTTATCTCGACTCGGATCCGACTACGTCGAATCCGACCAGATCCTTCTGAGTCCATATTATCTGGTTTGCATCCAATGCTCCATGGCTAGTGAGACCAAGCCATCCACTGTGTCATATGCTAGTCTAGTTGGTTGCGCGTCCACATAGCCCTTTCGACTAGGGACCTTTAGGACAGTAATCATACAATGCATAGTCCCACAAACAAGTCACGTACTTGCTGATATACATCATTAATAATGTCCAAGGACTATGTTTATTCATAAACACAAGGAAATATCATCATACATGATTGCCTCTAGGGCATATCTCCAACAGATCTGACAAGGTGATGCTATTAATCCTGTCACTATCCGGTATCTTCTACAACGGTAATGAGATCTATATAAGCCCACGTGAGCCGGATAAATATACCGAGACTGGATACATGAACAAGACCAAGGTATGATTGCAAGGTATTGCACATGACAATATTCCGGGACATGAAAATAATCAAGGATATATAGGGCCCTGCTCTTTCAGTCAAAGATCCAGATAAAGGAAATAATAATGAAGGAGCAAGACCAACAATACAGGTATGGCAAAGTATTGTGTGAAAAATGTGGTATGTATGCCCAAGACAGTGTAATATTCCATAACAAGTGAAGACACGCCTGAGAGGTCTACTTCATTGCGGTAAGGACCTCACATCAAGGCAACTAGCTCAGTCCACAGTATGCTCAGAGCTGTCAGCATTGAATACCCGAGCATGTCAAGTCCGACCCAAGGACAACTCAGCATATTGACCTCAGCAACCGCGCTGGAGCATCGCACAGACTGTTATCTCCATGGATATACCGGCAAAATGAAGAATCAGTGTGAAAGCACATACATTGAGAATTGTTATCTCTCGCATATGGGAAGGAATCACATAATAGCCTCCCCTGAATGGGATTCTTTGCCAAGATCACTGCCAGTTAAGTCTGCAAATATGATCATCAGGTGCTGGTGCATTTTTCTATTAGTCACGTCAAGCGACAGTCAAACCTTTGGTAGAGATTGGGTATGAAAGACAGTGAAGTCAGGCAAGATAAGTCAGAAAACTCCTGCAAGAAGTCAGGATCCATCAGAAAGACAAGTATGATTCCTATCACTGTTTGGAACCCAGAAGGTATGCATACATTCAAGCAGTCTGGTATCTGGATAGAAGAGGTTCCTCGTTCCATGGGAAGAAGTATTCCCAACTCCGTGGAATATTCTCGGTACTCGATATTGGAATGACACCTCCAGCAAGGATTAATATTGAGAAGGACACCTATGTCAGTAATGATAATCTTTCGCACCTCAGCTAAGCCAGTAGATATGAAGGGAAAATTTGAGTTAGTATGAACAGGAACATATGAGGTAAGTCCTGTCAGAATGTCAGATACGGTGAAGCAAACCACCACAGATCCAGGCAGTCAGTCAGATCCAATTCAGTGGGAATATTATATGAGAATGAATAAAGGAAACCCGAGTTGGAAACAGTTTCTTCAAAGTCATTAAAATCATTTATCTCTGAGCAACCAAATCTCGAGGACGAGATTTATTTAAGGAGGGAAGGTTTGTAACACCCTTGATTTTGCCCTTTTCTTTTTCTGATGATTTTCTTGATTTGATTTGATTTTCTGTGGCTATGTGGTTCCAAAACTTGGGAAGGTCATGTCTTCCTAGGTTTTATTGTGGCTTGTCATCCCCAAAATAATCCCTAGACCCTATCATTTTCATCCTAGCCCAAATCCCAATATTCTTTTATTGGGAATATTCCTTTTCTAATAAAGGAATTATCCTATTTGCCCTAGGTTGTGAAGCAACCCATCTTTCTGTCACTCCAAAAATTCCCAAATAATTGCTTAGATATGGCAAAACTTTTCATTGCCGTGTTCAAAAATAATCCTCCAATAATTATTTTCCTATTCTCCCCTAAATGGCACTTTGTGAAGCAAGTGCTATTTATCTTTGCCCGTTTGACTCCCAACTTCTTGGACACCTTTTCCTATCCATATCATTGCCATGTGCCAAACTTCAACCTCATTTGCCAGTAATTATTTTTCAATGATTTTACAAAGTTTCTGCCCAAGAAGAAACTTTGTGAAGGAAGTATATTCTAGGCATGTCCAAATGAGATGAAACTTTGCCAAATCCTTCATTTGGTCAAATCATCACTGTCCATCCAATTTGAGCTCATGTAACCTTTCTATGTGAGCACAGCTCCAAATCTTAGTTTCTGGTCAGATTTTCAGTTTGTGAAGCAACTATATTTTATATTTTATATTGCTTCATTTAAGCTGCCAATTTACCAGGACATTCTCTTATCCATATAAACTCCCTCCACCAAGTTTTGGATCAATCCATTACTCATTTGCCCTGTGTAATTTTTCCAAAATTCTGACCAGAGAGATGCTTTGTGAAGCAAGTGCTATTTTGGTTCATCTAAATGGCATGAAACTTTTTGGGCATCTTCCAATCCTCAATTCATTGGGCCATGCCCAATTTCATCTCAACTTGCCTCTTCATGTGACTGCAACTTCATCATCCCCAAATCTGGCCATTTATGCACTTTCTACAGCAACCACCCTCTAAACTCCTCATCTTAAGCTGATTTTGGTGATCAAAGTCACCTTAGTGTGTGATAAGCACCAGACAAATCACTTCCTTCGTTGCCAAGTTTGTGCCCCCTCTGGACAGCACAAACACCTTGCTGCCAAAATCTTTTGGCTCCTCCTGCAAATCACTTCTTCGCCCCTGAACCGACTTGTTGCTTCGTTTAGACTCAGGGCACTAAGGTAAATGCACTAGACATGGTCGGTTCGGCCAGAACGCGCCGCGTATGCCAACTCACGCGGTGACCATGGAGTGCATCAGCCAAAACCGTGCTCTGGCATGTTGTCGCCCTTGTTCCTGCCGTCTCCCTCCTCATCTCGACGCCAAACCATGTCTGGTAGCTCACCCGTGCTCAACTGCTTCACCCTGAGTCACTGCCCCGCCCTGAGTCGCTGCCATGTGGTCGTCGTCGTCGCGCCCGTGACATGTCCAGCCTGTGCACCTCCATTGGAGCTTAGTTGGAGTTCTCTAGAGCGTCTCTCGAAGCCCTCCCGCGCCTATATAAGGACCCCGAGACTCTCCCGCAGCTCCCAAGCCTTCCCGACCACTGGAGCAACGGCATCTTGCCGGAGTTTGCCTTTGTCCCCCATGGCCGCCTCGGTTCCAGCGAGCCTAGTCCCTCTCCACTCCTCCCGAGTTGTCCATCGAGTTACTCTCCTCCCCGTGGTCCTCCCCACCCCCTCGTTCGTCGCCAGAGTCCACCTTGGCTGTGTGCCCCATGCACGATCGCGGCCTCCGCCATTCGGCCTCTGCTCCGTCCGGCTGCCCTAGCCTTGTTTGGCCTTCCCCGACTCCACCACGGCCTCCCCCATCTCCCCACGGGTAGCCCCACCCACTCAGCCCTCGTCAGAGCTACCCGTTCACCGAGCTCCATCAGTGCCCCGTCCGCCTCTGTCCTTCCCGTCGCCCCGACCTCCCATCCTTCCCGCGACTTCCCGGGAGCCGTTCTCCTATGGATGGGTGTGGCGCTCCACCCCGAGCCGGCCGGTGCTCTCGCCTGAGCCCGAGATGGTCGGAGCTGCCCGCCCCGTTGCCAGTGTCGCCATGCCTCGCCTCCTCTATTCTGTCGAGGAACGGAACGAGGGGAGGAAGAAGACGATGTGCCCGTGCCCCAGCAAGCTGGCCAGGCAGGCCCCGCCTCCCCTCTAGACCCACTTGTCGGCCTCTTGCCGTTGACCAGCCCGGGCCCGCGTAGAGTAAGTGGAGACGACTTCCAAGAATGCGTTTTCATATTTGGAAAGCGTATTTTATCCTCCTTTTGTCCAAAATGCGCTTTCCTTTCTAGAAAGCGTATTTACTTTAACTACAGTTAAAAATGCATTTTCCTTTTCAGAAAACATATTCGGCCGAAGGCGCTTTCTGTTTTTCAGCTCAGGGACCCATTGGTGATAAATTTTTCACAGATTAGTCCATGAACTTCAACCCCTCACAACTTTTCAACCGTAGCTCCGATCGAGGTGAAACCAACGCACATGTCTTTGTCTCGTCGAGCTCTTTCTGTTGGTAACATTTTCACTAGGTGGTCCCACAGCAAAAATGACCATTTTGCCCTTGCCTCTAATCAGCCCCTCCGAGAGAGAACCGTCCGGCGCTTCGTTTCCGCGGCTTCACCACACTTTTTCCCGGAGTCTCCGTCACTCCCAGGCAAGCCACAACCACCATTTGCATGATAGCCATGCAGTAGCATTGGTTTTCAACTTGAATCCTTAATAACTATCTGTTTGTTTTTTTATTGTTGTCGTTTTTTCGGTTATGCTTATGGATCGGTGGTTACCGTCCTGCTATATTTTCTTGCATGCGGTTATCATGATCTACTTGCTAGTATTACTTTCATATGTTCATGCTTGCTAGTAGTTCATGTTGGTGTTGGTTATGTTCTTTAGTGCATGACTATTGTCTGTTATCGAGTACCGTTGATATGCAAATTTCGTTGCATCTAGTTGGTTTATGCTCACCTGGTAGTATTGCCGTTATGTTCTTGCATGGTATTTATTTATGATGCTAGTGGTCATGCTATGCTTATGGTAGAGTTATGCTTGTGTTATTCATGCTCGTCAGTATGCCATGCTCAATTGGTTATATGCTTCATTGTGGTTATGCTCGATGATTATGTTGCACCTCCATGCTTATGTTGATACCATGCTCATGCATCGTAAGTTGCATCATGTTAATTTTTATGACTCAGCTTATTGCATTCAAGTTTAACCGGATAATAATGAACTTGAACATCTGTTGGCTGAGTCATGGTGCCACTGAATCAAGCTGACCAGTGCAACCACATTTGCCTTTACGAGAAGTTCCTAAGTGGGTCTATTGTCATGCCTCTCGCCGGTGCGTCCAAAGAGGGAAGATTATGCGCGGACGCTACCTTGGCCGGGTAGGACGGCACAAGCCTTGTGTGCCCATGTTTTGTTTTGAGCTCATGTCCCCGTTTGGGATCGTTTGTTTTGCCACGACGGTGGTCGTTGATGCCTTTGGTAGGCAAGGGGCCACCTGCTATATCACGCCAAAGATGCGACCCTATCCTAAAGGAACTCGAAGGTCCCACCAAGGATAGAAGCGCATCTTGAAGACTCTTTTGCAAAGTGGATATCATTACATCAAACCATTACATAATAGTTGGGGATACATACAAGAGGTAGACAATGCCACAAGAATACAACAACATCATACACCAGATCATCCGCCTATGGATGAAACACAAACAGAAACTCAAACGACATCCACCCTGCTAGCCCAGGCTGCCGACTTGGAACCTATCCCCTGATCGAAGAAGAAGCAGAAGAAGAACTCCAAAACAAGCAAACATTACTCTCGCGTCAAGATCATCGCAACATGTACCTCCAACTGTTGTTGTAGTAATCTGTCAGCCACGAGGACTCAGCAATCCCATTACCATGGTTATCAAGACTAGCAAAGCTTAAAGGGGAAGGAAGGGATAAAGTGGTGAGGTTGCAGCAGCGACTAAGCATATATGGTCGCTAACATACGCAATAAAGAGCGAGAAGAGAAGCAAACAGAACGGTCGTGAAGCTAGCAATGATCAAGAGGTGATCCTGAACTCCTACTTACGTCAAACATAACCCAAAACCGTGTTCACTTCCCGGACTCCGCTGAGAAGAGACCATCACGGCTACACACACGGTTGATGCGTTTTAATTCGTATCTGGTGTCAAGTTATCTACAACCGGACATTAACAAATTCACATCTGCCACATAACCGCGGGCACGGCTCTCGAAAGTTTAAACCCTGCAAGGGTGTCCCAACTTAGCCCATCACAAGCTCTCACGGTCAACGAAGGATATTCCTTCTCCCAGGAAGACCCGATTAGTCTCGGAATCCCGGTTTACAAGACATTTCGACATTGGTATAACAAGACCAGCAAAGCCGCCCGAATCTGCTGACAAATCCTGATAGGAGCTGCACATATCTCGTTCTCAGGGCACACCGCATTGTCCAAACTTCCGGTAGGCCAGCCCAGAGTTGCCCCTGGTGACCACCGGCGGCTGACAGGTTGGACCAACACTCACGGCGAGCACAGGCCCGGGGGGTAAATAAAGATGACCCTCGGGCTCCGGAAACCCAAGGGAAAAAGGGCTACGTGAGGCAAATGGTAAAACCAAGGTTGGGCCTTGCTGGAGGAGTTTTATTCAAAGCGAACTGTCAAGGGGGTCCCATAAATCACCCAAATGTGTAAGGAATGCAAAATCAAGGAAGATAACACCGGTATGACGGAAACTAGGGCGGCAAGAGTGGAACAAAACACCAGGCATAAGGCCGAGTCTTCCACCCTTTACCAAGTGTATAGATGCATTAATTAAATAAGAGATATTGTGATATCCCAACATAATCCTGTCCACCATGGAGCAATCTTCAACTTCACCTGCAACTAACAAGGCGATAAGAGGGGCTGAGCAAAGCGGTAACATAGCCAAACAACGGTTTGCTAGGAAGGGCGAAATGGTTAGAGGCTGGCATGGCAATTTGGGAGGCTTCATCAAAAAGAGATAGGTAGCGCGGCAAAGCGATAGAACGAAGCAACTAGCATAGCAATGATAGTAGTGAGATCCAGGGTAGAGGTCATCTTTCCTGAAATCCCGCTAGGAATAAGAACGAGTCCATGAAGAATATGAAGCCACGAAGACGAACCAAGCGTAGACGAACGAATCCTCACGATCGCAACGAAACAGGAACTATCGAGAAGAAGCACACAACATGGTAAAGACACCACACATAGACAAGACATGATGCACAACCAAGCATGATGCATGACAAAACTATATGAGGCTACTCATGGCAAGAGATGATGCAAACAAGAACAACACAGCAAGGCAAGTTTAAATGAGGTCGGAAACAACATATAACAATTCTGGTAAGTCCTCATATGCAAATTTAGAAATTGGTCCAGAACTGAATAAACCTTATGTTCAAGTTGTTAAACAGCAAGTTAAGATGCACCAAGATGATCTACATGAGATTCTAGTCAAGTTACATATAAAGTTCATTTAATTCAGAGCTACGACCAAGAAGATATGAGCAAAACAAATTAAACATGGCATTGATGCAAAATACATTCAAACATCAAGCAAACACTCTCAAAACAAGGATGCAACATGATAATATGAAACTACATGCAATTCTAAGCAAGTTTAATATAGAGCACACTCAAAACGGAGCAACGGTTCAACACATACACTCCATATACAAGTTTAAAGGACAAGCTGTCCAAAACAGCAACTAGGCATCTAGCAAGCATCAAAACACTATGCTACAACACCATAACATGAAAACAAAAGACATGGACATGATGTACAGGTAAATCATGACAAAACATGAACACCGAGCTATCTCCAGAAACCACTACAACATGCTCAAAAAGGACATGGCAAGATTGCAAATAATAACAGTTTACAAACTTAGCAGAAATAACATCAGGTTGCAATGTTTAGAGCTATCAAACAACATGCTACAGGAACTTATCATGGCAAACAAAGCAATGGCATGCTATTACTAAACACAAGGAACAAAACTCCCTTACTGAACTAATTCCAAAGATCAATAGAAAACATGGTAGCATCCATGCAAATATGGCAAATGATATGACAGATTCAGAATAACAGTACATGGCAGGAATAACGATAAGTAGGCATGTTGGTGAGCTTGTACAACTCACAACAGAGCAATAAATGGCATGACAAGGTAACTAACAGTACAAAGACACATTTATGAAGCTAAGAATGATAAGATCAAGTTCAGAGGGTGCATGGATCACTAGCAAAGCTAATGGCAAAACTAAACTTAATGTTAACAGGCTGACAGCAACATTATTTAGCAAGTTTGGAGCATGATTTGAACAATCTACAGCAAGTTATAAATGCGAATAGGGCCATGGGTGGATATAGAATGACATGTATAACAAAACATCCATAGTGAACATCTCCAGATTATGCATAGAATGACTTGTAGAAGCAGGTTTACATAGCATCATGATATAGCAGATTCAGACTAGCAAACAGCAATAGCAAGTACCCTACTTCAGGAGCTCGATGCACTCACTAGAAGACTCGCAAAAATACATGGATTGCACCACAGTAAAGATGGCATGACATAGTTCAAAACACATGTAGACATCAAGATCATAGGATGCACACACAAAATGCAATGAAAAAGACAAATCATCAAGTTCTGTTAACAGACAGCAGTTAACATCATATAGCACTCTTGCAACAATGATAAGGGCATCAATATGAACTCAAACAAGCATGGCACAATGGAATAAAATGAAGAGCATCTCACAATGAACATTTTGACATATCATATGCATGAATCAGAGTTATGAGCATGGAGATATGGCATGGCAAAGAGGTGCACAAAATGTCATAAAACAGGGACTTGGCAGTTTTTATGCAAAAAAAACAGAACAGACGCTGGTGAACTAAAAGACGCCTGGGGCGGGGTTTACTGGGCTCTCACCATGGGCCTTGGCCTAGAGCACGGAGAGGAAACAGGCCAGCTGCTGGGCCTTGGTGCATCGGCCCACGCGGGGAGGAGGCGGAGGCGCTTGTCGTCCTCCTCGAGCACCCGCTCGAGCAGGAGAACACGGCGGCGCAGTGCCATGGCGACGACGAGGGGAGGCCAGGGGCGGCGGGGATGGGTGGATCCACCCTGCCGACATTGGATCCTGCCGGCGGCGGCGGAGCACGGCGACCTAGGGCGATGGGGCACAGCACCTGCAGGAGAGAGAGAGAGATCTAAGGTGAGAGGGAGAGGAAGAACGAGGGAGAGGGGCGATGGGGAGGCGCCGACCTGGCGGGGCTGCGGCGAGGCACGCCGACACGGAGGACGCGGCAGGCGGCGGATGAGGGCGTAGGGCGCGGGACGCTAGCAAG
>NC_041383.1:603290971-603298088 GCF_002162155.2 Triticum dicoccoides
CGGGCTCGCGCGGGCCGGATCTGGGTCCGGCGGGCCGCGGCGGCGCGCGGGACGGGCGTTGGACAGGTGGCGCGACACGGTTGGGCGAGAGGCGGCGGGGGTTGACGTGTCGGTACAGAATTGGCCGGGCGATGTGGCTGCGGGGCGGCGGACGCGTCCGGGACGGGAAGGACTTGTCCGGGGGCGCGAGGAGAGCGGGGCTAGGGTTTCATCTGCGAGAATTTCGGGGGAGACACCTATATATAGGTAGAGGGAGCTAGGAGACTCCAAATGAGGAGCGGTTTTCGCCCACACGATCACGATCGAATGACCGAGAGCATGGAGGGGGTTTGGATGGGCTCATGGGCTGTGGTGGAGGGGTGTTGGGCTGCAAAGAGAGAGGGGTTTCGGGCTACGCGGTTAACCGTTAGGGCGTCAAACGAACTCCAAATGGAACGAAAATTGACAAGCAGTCTACCTACTCTAAAACAACACCGCACGACAAGTTTCATCCCATTCCGAGAACATTTTTATCCCGCTCACGAAACAAGGTCTGAGAGGGGGCGACAGGGCACGGCGAGAGTGTCGGATCGCGAAACGGACAACGGGGGAAAGGACCGGATGCAAGTTTAGAAAAACATGCAGATGAAATGCAGATGATGGCATGGCAAAATGCAACACGCAAGCATATGGCATGACAACTACGGCGAATAACTGGAGGACACCTGGCGCATCGGAATCCAGGGCGTTACAACTCTCACAAGAGATCTCGTCCCGAGATCTTACGAGCGAGACGGAAGAGAAAGAGTAAGAGGTGATGTAAGAATGCAAGGGAAAAATTAACCAAGTCGAGAGCACTCGGATATAAAAGAGGAACGACGAATATGATGAGAATCAAAAGCTCACGGAATAAGATAGACTCTGAAACCACTCCGGTTAGAACAAGATAGAAAAGGAATGAATAAAAGAATTTCGGCAATACTCCGACTGAAAATGGAAGGATTAGAACATGAACTTCACCCAATGAGATGGCACTTGACGAGATGAACAATGCAATGCCTCCGGAAGAATTGAAAGAATTGAATGAAAAGAACTTAGAAGGCAGGATTGAATGGAGTTGTTGAGAAAATCAACAATGAAAGAATAAGCTTATTGTGGACTTATCAAAAACATCTCAACACTTGACGTGAAATTATACCACAACCCAAAAGTCTGAATAACTGAGAAGAATGAAGAAAAGCAAAACTCCACTTCCGAAGAAAAAGAAGAATTATTTGCACTTCGAGACGCGAGAAGAAAAGATACTTGAGCTCCACCAACAAAATCTTGATTAACTCTTGAAGAGTGAATTGAATCATGAAGAACCACCATAAAGAACTCCGATAACAAAAGGATGATGAGATAAAATGAAGGAAGAAAGAACAAGATGAGCCTTGCGATGATTAAGATGGAGGTTCCGACGAAATGGCCGAGGAAATTTGAACTCCGAAAAAGAAAAGATGAAAACACTTGGAACTAGAATTTATTCATCAAGAACAAACTCTGAAGGAAGGGATTAATCACTTGGATGAAATAAGAATAAGATTTATTGTATGCTTATCCTTCATCAAATTAAATTGATGACAAGCAGTGGATTTTTCATACTACTTATTCTTCTTGAAAAGGATTGAGAAGTGACATATCGCAAACTTGAGAAGGTCTTCATGAACCACCGGTAGGATTGGAAATAACGAATGAATTAATATGGTAACATAGGAAAAAGAATTTGAAGGAACCACCGTAAGAATTCGAAAATGACTGACGAAAGAGAATGAATCACCGGGAAGAATTAGAAAAGCACAAAGATACTTGAGGGAATTAAGAGACAAGATAACGAAGGGATTGCGAACTGATTGAAGAATACTTGAACGAAGCACCGAAAGAATATTGAGATGTACGAAGGGGCACGGATATAGAATAATTGGAGAACGAATCTGAAAACTTGGAACAAAGAAATATTCCAAAAAGATGGCCTCCGGATGATCGAGACGAAAAAACAACTCCTGAAATACCCCGGATTAATGAAAAGAATTGCACGACTGGAAACAATTTGATAGGATAACATCGAGCTAGCACCGCGAATCTTCGAGAGAACAGACAAGATTTAGAAGGAACTCTTCCTTGGTCTCCAAATGACGATGGAAAACACCACCAAAATTACTGAGATACTCCGGGAGAATGAAAAAGAGGAAGGGTTGAACAAAAGATGAAAAGAATTTGAAAGCGATCTTGGAAAAACCTCTGACTGATGAAATTCATACTTATGTCAACTTCGAAAAGGATTTGAGAATAACTCCGGGATAATTAGAAGAGTCAAGTAAGATCCTGGGAAAAGACCTGTGGGTTAGGTCCCACTAAAAGAAAACACCATTGGAAAGGATTGTTGAAGAGATATGATGATGCACTGGAACAATTGAAATATTTGAATGAGGTTACAACCTCAAATTAATTGGAACACAGACGAATCTCCTGAGATGTCTTCCGAACTCCGGAATGATTGAATGGCGAGAGGCAAACGAGCAGGGGAAACACTTGATCCAAGGAAAAGAATGTGATCAAGCCGGGAAAAAAACCTGAATTGAGTCCACCGGAAAAGATATGAAGAATGTCAAACAAAAGAGAATTCACCGGTTGAAACAATTGACGAAAGACTGAAAAGGCTCCACATGAATGAATTGATGCTCGAAACAGACTCGGACTCCGGGAAGAAGAGGGTGGGAGGGCGGGAAAACAAAGGCAACTTGGAAGGGGGAAAACCGATGAATAACTTCAAGAGGAAACACCAGTTGAAAGAATGCAAATGCTTCGCACGAGTAGAATGGATACTCGATTAGGGACTCCGGCTCCGAGAAGAAAAGGGGTGGGCGGGTGGGAAAATAAAACAACTGAGGATTGAACTTGGCAACGATGAAGAGGCTCGAGTCAACTTGACGAGAAATGCACCGGATGAAAAGAGCTGAGAACCAACGATCGAAAAACCAACTGTGTGATCCTAAAGAAAGTTTGAAGGGGAAGAGGAGTAATTCAGAACACCTACGTCAAGATTTCTCACCAGAGCAACGAAGGGACTGAGGAGTAAAAAGAATTCCTACTCACCTATATGACTAGACTCCGAAAATAGTTTTCTTCTAGACTCAACAACGGCCAAACTACTCGATCAATCAAGGGGCTCCTATGGTCGGTCGAGGCTCTGATACCAACTTATCACGCCCAAGATGTGACTCTATCCTAAAGGAGCTCAAGGTCCCACCAAGGATAGAAGCGCATCTTGAAGATGCTTTTGCAAGGTGGATATCATTACATCAAACCATTACATAATAGTTGGGGATACATACAAGAGGCAGACAACGCCACAAGAATACAACAACATCATACACCAGAGCATCATCCTCCTACGGATGAAACACAAACAGAAACTCAAACGACATCCACCCTGCTAGCCCAGGCTGCCGACCTGGAACCTATCCCCTGATCGAAGAAGAAGCAGAAGAAGAACTCCAAAACAAGCAAATATCGCTCTCGCGTCAAGATCATCGCAACATGTACCTGCAATTGTTGTTGTAGTAATCTGTGAGCCACGAGGACTCAGCAATCCCATTAACATGGGTATCAAGACTAGTAAAGCTTAATGGGGAAGGAAGGGGTAAAGTGGTGAGGTTGCAGCAGCGACTAAGCATATATGGTGGCTAACATATGCAAAGAAGAGCGAGAAGAGAAGCAAAGAGAATGGTCGTGAAGCTAGCAATGATCAAGAGGTCATCCTGAACTCCTACTTACGTCAAACATAACCCAAAACCGTTTTCACTTCTCGGACTCCGCCGAGAAGAGACCATCACAGCTACACACGCGGTTGATGCGTTTTAATTCGTATCTTGTGTCAAGTTATCTACAATCGGACATTAACAAATTCCCATCTGCCACATAACCGCGGGCACGGCTCTCGAAAGTTTAAACCCTACAGGGTGTCCCAACTTAGCCCATCACAAGCTCTCACGGTCAACGAAGGATATTCCTTCTCCCAGGAAGACCCGATCAGTCTCGGAATCTCGGTTTACAAGACATTTCGACAATGGTAAAACAAGACCAGCAAAGCCGCCCGAATGTGCCGACAAATCCTGATAGGAGCTGCACATATCTCGTTCTCAGGGCACACCGGATTGTCTAAACTTACGGTAGGCCAGCCCAGAGTTGCCCCTGATGACCACTGGCGGCTGACAGGTTGGACCAACACTCACGATGAGCACTGGCCCGGGGGGGTAAATAAAGATGACCCTCGGGCTCCGGAAACCCAAGGGAAAAAGGGCTAGGTGAGGCAAATGGTAAAACCAAGGTTGGGCCTTGCTGGAGGAGTTTTATTCAAAGCAAACTGTCAAGGGGGTCCCATAAATCACCCAACCGCGTAAGGAACGCAAAATCAAGGAACATAACACCGGTATGACGGAAACTAGGGCGACAAGAGTGGAACAAAACACCAGGCATAAGGCCGAGTCTTCCACCCTTTACCAAGTGTATAGATGCATTAATTAAATAAGAGATATTGTGATATCCCAACATAATCCTATCCACCATGGAGCAATCTTCAACTTCACCTGCAACTAACAAGGCTATAAGAGGGGTTGAGCAAAGCGGTAACATAGCGAACAACGGTTTGCTGGGAAGGGCGAAAAGGTTAGAGGCTGACATGACAATTTGGGAGGCTTGATCAACAAGAGATAGGTAGCGCGGCAAAGCGATAGAACGAAGCAACTAGCATAGCAATGATAGTAGTGAGATCCAGGGTAGCGGTCATCTTGCCTGGAATCCCGCTAGGAAGAAGAACGAGACCATGAAGAAGATGAAGCCACGAAGACGAACCAAGCGTAGACGAACGAATCCTCACGATCGCAACGAAACAGGAACTATCGAGAAGAAGCACACAACATGGTAAACACACCACACATAGACAAGACATGATGCACAACCAAGCATGATGCATGCCAAAACTAGATGAGGCTACTCATGGCAAGAGATGATGCAAACAAGAACAACACATCAAGGCAAGTTTAAATGAGGCCGGAAACAACATATAACAATTCCGGTAAGTCCTCATATCCAAATTTAGAAATTGGTCCAGAACTGAATAAACCTTATGTTCAAGTTGTTAAACAGCAAGTTAAGATGCACCAAGATGATCTACACGAGATTCTAGTCAAGTTACATATAAAGTTCATTTAATTCGGAGCTACGACCTAGAAGATATGAGCAAAACAAGTTAAACATGGCATTGATGCAAAATACATTCAAATATCAAGCAAACACTCTCAAAACAAGGATGCAACATGATAATATGAAACTACATGCAATTCTAAGCAAGTTTCATATAGAGCACACTCAAAACGGAGCAACGGTTCAACACATACGCTCTATACAAGTTTAAAGGACAAGTTGTCGAAAACAGCAACTAGGCATTTAGCAAGCATCAAAACAATATGCTACGGCACCTTAACATGAAAACAAAAGACATGGACATGATGTACAGGTAAAGCATGACAAAACATGAACACTGAGCTATCTCGAGAGACCACTACAACATGCTCAAAAAGGACATGGCAAGATTGCAAATAATAGCAGTTTACAGACTTAGCAGAAATAACATCAGGTGACAATGTTTAGAGCTATCAAACAACATGCTATAGCTACTTGTCATGGCAAACAAAGGCATGGCATGCTATTACTAAATACAAAGAACAAAACTCCCTTACTGAACTAATTCCAAACATCAACAGAAAACATGGTAGAAGCCATGCAAACATGGCAAATGATATGACAGATTCAGAATAACAGTACATGGCAGGAATAACGATAAGTAGGCATGTTGGTGAGATTGTGCAACTCACCACAGAGCAATACATGGCACGACAATGTAATCACCAGTAAGAAGACACATTTATAAAGCTAAGCATGAGAAGATCGAGTTCATAGGATGCATGGATCACTAGAAAAGCTCATGGCAAAACTGAACTTAATGTTAACAGGCTGACAACAATATTATTTAGCAAGTTTGGAGCATGATATTAAGAATCTACAGCAAGTTATAAATGCAACCAGGGGCATGAATGGATAGCGCTTGACATGTATAACAAAACATCCTTAGTGTACATCTCTAGATTATGCATAGAATAACTTGTAGCAGCAGGTGTACATAGCATCATGATATAGCAGATTCAGACTAGCAAAATAGCAACAACAAGTACCCTACTTCACGAGCTCGCTGCACTCACTACAAGACTCACAAAAATACATGGATTCCACCACGGTAAAGATGGTATGACATAGTTCAAAACACATGTAGACATCAAGCTCATAGGATGCACACACAAAAATGCAATGAAAAAGACAAATCATCAAGTTCTGTTAACAGACAGCAGTTAACATCATATAGCACTCTTGCAACAATGATAAGGGCATCAAGATGAACTCAAATAATCATGGCACAATGGAATAAAATGAAGAGCATCACACAGTGAACATTTTGACATATCTTATGCATGTATCGGAGTTACGAGCATGGAGATATGGCATGGCAAAGAGGTGCACAAAATATCATAAAACAGGGACTTGGCAGTTTTTATGCAAAAAAAAACAGAACGGACGCAGGTGAACTAAAAGGCGACGCCTGGGGCGGGGTTTACTAGGCTCTCACCATGGGCCTTGGCCTAGAGCGCGGAGAGGAAGCAGGCCAGCTGCTGGGCCTTGGTGTATCAGCCCACGCGGGCAGGAGGCAGAGGCGCTCGTCGTCCTCCTCGAGCACCCGCTCGAGCAGGAGAACGCGGCGGCGCAGTGCCATGGCGACGGCGAGGGGAGGCCAGGGACGGCGGGGACAGGCGGATCTGCCCTGCCGGCGGCTGATCCTGCCGGCGGCGGCGGAGCACGGCGACCTAGGGCGGCAGGGCGCAGCACCTGCAGGAGAGAGAGAGAGAGAGCTAAGGTGAGAGGGAGAGGAAGAACGAGGGAGGGGCGACGAGGAGGCGCTGACCTGGCGGGGCTGCGGCGAGGCGCGCCCACGCGGAGGACGCGGCAGGAGGCGGACGAGGGCGCGGGGCGCGGGACGCCGGCGAGG
>NC_041383.1:603298736-603381580 GCF_002162155.2 Triticum dicoccoides
GCGAGCGGGCTCACGCGGGCCGGATCTGGGTCCGGCGGGCCGCGGCGGCGCGCGGGACGGGCGTTGGACAGGTGGCGCGACGCGGTTGGGCGAGAGGAGGCGGGGGCTGACGTGTCGGCACCGAATTGGCCGGGCGACGTGGCTGCGGGGCGGCGGACGCGTCCGGTACGGGAAGGACTTGTCCGGCGGCGAGAGGAGAGCGGGGCTAGGGTTTCATCAGCGAGAATTTCGGGGGGAGACACCTATATATAGGTAGAGGGAGCTAGGAGACTCCAAATGAGGAGCGGTTTTCGCCCACACGATCACGATCGAACGACCGAGAGCATGGAGGGGGTTTGGATGGGCTCAAGGCTGTGGTGGAGGGGGGTTGGGCTGCAAAGAGAGAGGGGTTTCGGGCTACGTAGTTAACCGTTAGGGCGTCAAACGAACACCAAATGGAACGAAAATTGACAGGCGGTCTACTACTCTAAAACAACATCGCACGACAAGTTTCATCCCATTCCGAGTTCATTTTTATCCCGCTCACGAAATAAGGTCTGAGAGGGGGCGACAGGGCACGGCGAGAGTGTCGGATCGCGAAACGGACAATGGGGGAAAGGACCGGATGCAAGTTTTGAAAAACATGCAGATGATGACATGGCAAAATGTAACACGCAAGCAGATGGCATGGCAACTACGGCGAATAACTGGAGGACACCTGGTGCATCGGAATCCGGGGCGTTACATGCTACCTCCTGAGCACTGCGTTGGTTTTCCCTTGAAGAGGAAAGGGTGATGCAGCAAAGTAGCATAAGTATATCCCTCGTTTTTGAGAATCAAGGTATCAATCCAGTAGGAGGCTCCACGCAAGTCCCTCGTACCTACACAAACAAACAAGAACCTCGCAACCAACACGATAAAGGGGTTGTCAATCCCTTCACGGCCACTTGCGAAAGTGAGATCTGATAGAGATAATAAGATAAGATAAATATTTTTGGTATTTTTATGATATAGATTGGAAATTAAAGATTGCAAAATAAAGTAGATTGGAAACTTATGTGATGGAAAATAGACCCGGGGGCCATAGGTTTCACTAGTGGCTTCTCTTAAGATAGCATAAGTATTACAGTGGGTGAACAAATTACTGTCGAGCAATTGATAGAAAAGTGCATAGTTATGAGAATATCTAGGCATGATCATGTATATAGGCATCACATCCACAACAAGTAGACCGACTCCTGCCTGCATCTACTACTATTACTCCACACATCGACAACTATCCAGCATGCATCTAGAGTATTAAGTTCATAAGAACAGAGTAACGCATTAGGCAAGATGACATGATGTAGATGGATAAACCAAACAATATGATATAAATCCCATCTTTTTATCCTCGATGGCAACATACAATACGTGCCTTGCTGCCCCTGCTGTCACTGGGAAAGGACAGCGCAAGATTGAACCCAAAGCTAAGCACTTCTCAAATTGCAAGAAAGATCAATCTAGTAAGCCAAACCAAACTGATAATTCCAAGATACTTGCAAAGATAACCAATCATACATAAAAGAATTCAGAGGAGATTCAAATATTTCTCATAGATAAACTTGATCATAAACCAACAATTCATCGGATCTCAACAAACACACCGCAAAAAGAGTTACATCGAATAGATCTCCAAGAAGATCGAGGAGAACATTGTATTGAGATTTAAAGAGAGAGAAGAAGCCATCTAGCTAATAACTATGGACCCGAAGGTCTGTGCTAAACTACTCACAACTCATCGGAGAGGCTATGATGTTGGTGTAGAAGCCCTCCGTGATCGATTCCCCCTCCGACGGAGCGCCAGAAAAGGCCCCAAGATGGGATCTCACATGTACAGAAGGTTGCGGCGGTGGAAATAGGGTTTTGTGGTGCTCCTGGATGTTTTCAGGGTATGCAAGTATATATAGGCGAAGGAGGTCGGTTAGGGGAGCCACGAGGGGCCCACGAGGGTGGGGGCGCGCCCACCCCCCTAGGGCGCGCCCTGCATCCTCATGACCGCCTCGACTGCTTCTTGACGTCCACTCCAAGTCTCCTGGATTGCGTTTGTTCCAAAAATATCTCTCCCAAAGGATTCATTCCGTTTGGACTCCGTTTGATATTCCTTTTCTTCGAAACACTGAAATAGGCAAAAAACAACAATTTGGGTTAGGCCTCCGGTAAATAAGTTAGTCCCAATAATGATATAAAAGTGTATAGTAAAGTCCATAAACATCCAAAACGGGTAATATAATAGTATGGAACAATCAAAAATTATAGATACGTTGGAGACGTATCACCACCCATGACTTAGCCCAAAGGGGAGTTGGTCGGAGTGGCTGGGAGAGTGTCATGGGCAATAGAGCAGTTTGGTCGGAACGCCGTTGGTCCACCCGAATGGGAGTGCGAGGCCATGGGTTCCGTGGTGTGGGTACAGTGTGCTAATCACTGCAGAGTGTGTGTGTGTGTGTGTGTGTGTGTGTGTGTGTGTGTGTGTGTGTGTGTGTGTGTGTGTGTGTGTTAAATCTATCGATAGCCACGCCCGCCGATATGGGCCCAGTTCAAAGTCGGTCACACTATGGTTCAACAGTAATAATAATGATATGCTCAATAACAACCCTGGTTCGATGATGGAAGAAGTTGGTTGATCTTTATGTGATCGTGAGAGGATCACATTGGTATCGAGTATACCGAGTGGTTGGATATTTGTGGTGTTATGCGAGAATCATGGGTAGAGGTCAAGCTCCTTGTGGTCATGTAATGATTACTACGGTATTCTCATACCAAGCTTGATTTGATCCTGAGTTGATCGTGTGATGTCCACGGTGGTAAGTAATGCATGTTTTGGTTACGAGGTAACCCGAGCAGGGGAAGTTGGTGCATGATTATGTTAACCTGTTGCATGTAGTATCATCATGTTCATATGATGGTGCCATGATAAAATTGTATTATGTTCAGTTGTGCATTCCATGTTGTTCTGCTAGTATCATGTTCATGATTGATTTAACCTGCTAATGCCATGCTGTTGTTTGTCTTGACTGCTTTTGGTTATTGTGAGCTTGCAAGTACATTCAATGTACTGACCTGGCGTGTCATGCCAGTTTGCAGGTCGTGCCTGGATTGCTTGCTTGTTTGGTGTGGTTCCTGTGTTCGTGAGCTAGGATAAACGTTCCAGCGAGAGTCCCTGCGGATTGGAGTCCATCATCGTCGTTCGCTGTTCCGCTGCCAGTAGTTCTTCCGCTACCAGTAGAGGTTCCGCTACCTCGAGTTGTTATGCTGCTTGCATAGAGGAACTGTGGTTGGTGTAGTGTCGCCGTGCCGGTATTATTCATTGTAATATCGAAGACCTTCTATTCGTATTCAGGTTGTAATAGAAAGCTGGTTTTTTCAGAAGACTTCATCTCGATCTCTGGGCTCGAATACGGAGCGTCCCGGTTTCTCTGAGCCGGGGTGCCACATATATCCTGCAGAAGAGCCGACCTATTCAGGCGTAAAGGTTGAGAGAAAGGAAGAAAGGAGATGGTGCTGATGCATGCGAGGAGATAGGTAGAGAGAGGAAGGAAAACATTATGCATGTGAAGAGAGAGAGAGAGAGAGAGATGTTGTAAAGGTGGGTCCACTATAGATTGCAGGCTTGGTTGGCCAAAAAAAAATCACGAACAGTGATGTTAATACTTCTTTATTACATAAAGAGTTGAGGCAGTATGAGGGTGATGCCCCCGTATGCCTATAAAAATAAATCATCATTAAGGTTTAGCATCACTTTTTCTTTACGAAAGAAAAATGATTTAGGGCTTCTTTGATTCACAGAATTGTAGAAACGCGAGAATAGGGAAAACATAGGATTGGGATGTTATGATCATCTCAATACTACACATTTTCGATTGTTTGACCTAGGAAAAACAATAGATTATTTTAAAAATGTTTAAGTGGATGCTAGAAATTCTATGAAAAATAGTAAAAAAAATCTTTAAAAAATTCCTATAGGATTCATTCCTATGAATCAAACAACCAACATAGAAAAAATTCTAAAGATTCTAATCCTTCAAAATTTCTATGAAAATCCTTTGAATCAAGTAGTTCTTTAGCTTTAGCAAACCATTGTAAATTAAAGTACACTATAAAATCACACGGCATGCTTTCGAAAAAACAAATCACAAGGCATTAGTGACGTCTTCTCCAGGGTGATCTCATTGCACCGCTGCAAGATCTTTTCCAAAGAGCAACACGGAAGATTCATGCACGACAGTGAAATCCAGCCACGCATGCAGGTGTACAGGGGAGCAACGGCCGCTGGATACTTAGTCTTCACATCGTCTACGCTTTTATCGTGTGTAGAGCAGTTTCGTTTTCCAAAAGATCAGAATTCTGCATCAACCTGCCTAACTCGGTTAGCATCCCACGCAGATGATTTCGACCGTCCAACTCTCTCGAGTCTCTTCCACGCACCCCTCCTTGTAAAAAGAACGAGCCGAAATCGAACAAGCAAACAGATCGGCGCACCGAACCAAGCCAAAAGCTCGGCGCCGCCACCACGCACGGCAGGCTCGCGGCGGCCGCTTTGCAGCGGTGGGAAAAAGCTGACCGCCGCAACTGGCTCTTTGGAATCAGGCATGACGTCGATCGCAGCATTCTGCGCCGAATTGCACAATTTGTATTGAAGTTTGCGTTGTCGATCCACCCGCGGAGGTGGTCTTGCTCCAGAGTTCCAGGCCGGCGTGACGCTCTGCCATGGCTGCTAGCGCACGTAGGCTGAGGCGGTCATGGCTGAAGTCACCACCCCGACGTCACGCCGCTGACGGCATCGGCAATCGGCATCGGGGTCGTGCGGGTCGATCGGCATCTCACTAAAATAACACGCGATCGATCGTGCAGCATCAGCTGCCTTCTCGACACAACTCCGTCACGAGCCGCTTAGACAAGACAAGTCTAAGCAGCCCCCGCCGCAATAACGATGCTGCGCCCAGCACTCGGCCGGCCGTGGCCTCGAGACATCACGTCGCCGAAACAGTAGCGGCGATTGGAGATGTCGGCGCGCCATACGGCGACCGGCCACCGGGGCCCCGGTCACTACAGTTTGTTTATTTTCGTTTCGCGGCTGTGGCGTGGGATGCGTGGCGCGAGATCTTTTATAGTACTCCCGGAAAGAAACGCGTGGGCGCATGATTGTCGTGGCACCGCATTGCGTCCCATTGCGCGCCAACGTCGCGCCCATCGCAGTGGGTGCAGCATCGTCGGCCGGCCACGCCGGACCCGTCGTGGGTAGGCTGCTGCCATTAGGTAGTAGTTTAACCTCCGCCGCTAATTAGCGGCCACAACAGCGACAGCTCGTGGTTTATTCAGTTACAAGTTCCATGTGGTTGGGATATTTTTCTAGAGAGAGATAATCTTACGGTAAATTCGCTGTCGGGAGATATCTGATGGAAGAGACTAGGCAATACATTATACGAACACCCCCTACACGTGTGGCTTTCTCAGGCCTAAACGTGAACCGAAATTGGGTTGCAATTTAATTGCGTCAGCCGGGTCTTAACTCAAGCCCCCTAACTCTTATATTATGTAGAAGTGCATGCTCTAACCAATGCAACCAAAACACCGATCTGATGAAAATGACTAGGCAACACATCATACATCAACACTTTGGACGCACGCAGGCTCTTGCGTGTCGGACTACTCTTCTCCTTGCAGTAAATTTTGCTATGGCGTTCACGGCACGCCGCCGGGCGGCGTCGACGGAATGCAAATATAGGTCAATCTGGAAGTGGAACACCTCGGTAGGAACCGCTCATGGGCTGGCAGCCGGTGCCAAACAGGCTGACACAGCAAATTTAGCTTCCTCAATGTGACACGCATGTGCCGTGCTGGTGACAGCGATTTGTTCACATAAATTAAGGCTAATGTCAATGTTTAATCGTTTCTCTTGTATCGTTTATAGGATTAACAGCTCCCTTTTTCCGAGACTGGTCCAAATTAACAGCTTGGATCACCAGCTGTTCTACAACCCCCTTTTCAAGACTAGTTCAATAACTCTAAGTCGATTTGTAGTACACCAAAAATTTCCGGCCATGAAAGCTAAGTCCATGCATGGCGAGATCTAGGGACTTTGATCCTTAGACGTCAGGTGCTTTATATCGATTCAACAGTTTAACAATGACGACCACGGTTATAAGGCGTTGATCCTTAGACGCACGTGAATGAAGACTTTTACATTGTCATCGATAAGGTCAGACCGGCTTTAATATGAAAGTTGTGAAAGCAGCGCGTCGGCGGTTTACTTTGGCAGAAGTAGTGATCGTTCGGTGATCTAGGGACTTTGATGTAATTTTATTATGTTTGGAGTGATTCGTACTTCAGATGAACTTTTCTAATGAATTTGGGTATTTCAACCCCCCCCCCCCTCCCACAAAAAACCGCTAAGGCCTCTTCCAATGAATTGGTGCTTAGATAAGGTGCTAAATGCATCAAAAATGTTAGAAACTAATCTTCATAGTGCATAGGTGCTTAGTTTTTTAGCTAAGTTTCTCTCATTTAATTGTTTAATCCTTAAACTCGTTTATGCGTTGGTTCACATAGGTTTACATGCTTAATATCGTTTCCTTCTGGGTCATTATAATGCTCTCTCTCCTATTTAATTGTTTTGCCACATCATTTTTTCTCTATGTGACACCCTTAGCACTAGTACACCTTGGAGCACTGGGAACGGCCTAAATGATAAGAGGGTTGAGGGAGTCCTGGATTAGGGGGTGTCCGGATGACCGGACTATGACCTTTGGCCGGACTCCCGGACTATAAAGATACAAGATTGAAGACTTCGTCCCGTGTCCGGATAGGACTTTCCTTGACGTGTAAGGCAAGCTTGGCGATACGATATGCAGATCTCTTCCCATTGTAACCGACTCTGTGTAACCCTAACCCTCTCCGATGTCTATATAAACCGGAGAGGTTTAGTCCGTTGGACGAACAACAATCATACCATAGGCTAGCTTCTAGGGTTTAGCCTCTCTGATCTCGTGGTAGATCAACTCTTGTACTACCCATATCATCAATATTAATCAAGCAGGAGTAGGGTTTTACCTCCATCGAGAGGGCCCGAACCTGGGTAAAAACATCGTGTCCCTTGTCTCCTATTACCATCCGCCTAGATGCACAGTTCGGGACCCCCTACCCGAGATCCGCTGGTTTTGACACCGACATTGATGCTTTTATTGAGAGTTCCACTGTGCCGTCGCCATCAGGAAGGATGCCACGTCCCGTCTTTAAAGACGACACTGTTGCTAAAGGAGCTTTGGCTATCGGCCAAACTCTCCGGCTAGGCGGTTTTCTTATGACCGCCTGTTCGGCCGCCGCGCCGATGATGACTTCTCGGGTCATCAAAAGCAATCTCCACGTCGACTCGGAACTCGCCGAGCAGTTAGATCCGATGGAGCTCTCTTCCTCAAACGAGCTCTTGGATCGCATCGCCGCCCTGGGAGTCGCTACAGACTACGATCAGATTGGGCTTAAACCCGATCCAAGAGAAATTGACTCTCCCCAGGTCACTCACCACGTCGGAGTGGTGGAGGAACAATGCGGCGAATCTATACCCATCTTAAGGACCAAATATGTCCGGATTCCCGATCCCCCCAAGCCGGATACCCGCGGAGGGGAGGACATCACTCAAGCCCTGAACCTAAAGTCAGGCAGCAGGCCAGATTCATTGGACAACATCCAAGAACCCAAGCTTCCGAATTCGAAAACTCCTTGGCCCCTAAGCCTCAGATCGGGCGAGGTTCCGGATTTAACTCCACCCACCCACCCTAACATAAGGGATCTATCCCAAGTTCGGCAAGAGCCCAAGGAAACAGTACATCATTACTGGGCCAGATTCCTCCTGGCTATGAACAGGATAGAGGACTGCCACGAGGAGGATGCAATTTCATCTTTCTGCAATAATTGTACGGACATCAGAATCCTCAACGCCACAAGTCGCCATGATATTACACGCTTCACTGACTTGGCATCCATGGTACGAAAATACTGTGCGATGGAAAGCGTCCGGACAACCGAAATAAAATTCTGGGACGATCCGGCCCTGAATACAACCTCAGTCCGAAATAAAAGGGCGCATTATCGCCATGCACAGGGGTTAATCACCAAAAATCAAAAATCCTCTATAGGATATGGAACCGTACTGGAGGGATGGCTCAATGGACCCTGTAAAATTCATAGTACAGAGGGCGTCACACCAACTCATAGCCTTAGAGCATGTTGGATACTCCGGCAGGAGGCCAGAAGTGGCGAGGAGCTTCTAACTCCAGAATCCGCAGAGCACCACCCCAGGAATACCAGTACGGTATCGACAGTCTTCGAGACTTTCGCATCAAACAATGTGCGGAAACAAACACTCCGCAGCCTTACCGAAGTCTACCAGGTAGCAACAATAAACCCATGGAGTGACACGGCTATTACCTTTAATGCATGTGACGAACCTAAATTCCGAACAGTGCGAGCACCAGCCGCATTGGTCCTTAGTCCGATAGTGGACGGCTTTCGACTTACCAAGGTACTCATGAACGGTGACAGCGGAATGAACCTCATTTATGAGGAAACCCTTCGAAAAATGGAAATAGACTGGAGCCGCATTGAGCGAAGCAACACAACCTTTAGAGGAATAATCCCCAGTCGGGAAGCGTGCTGTACAGGAAAAATCACACTGGATGTGGTGTTCGGCACGCCGGATAATTACAGGTCCGAGGAGGTCACATTTCAAGTGGCCCCGTTCAGCAGCGGATACCACGCTCTGTTAGGGCGAGAGGCATTCACAAATTTTCAAGCTATACCCCATTACGGGTACATGAAGCTCAAAATGCCCGGACCCAACGGAATCATCACTCTTGCTAGTGACCCGGACATAGCACTCCGCGCCGAAAACAAGACAGCCGCACTAGCCCTTGAGGCATTATCCGAAGCCCTAGCGGCCGAGGAACTAACTGCGCTGCACTCCACGGTGGACAGGGACGACGTGATACTCGACAAAAGATTCAAGTCCACCTCCTTTAAACCGGCAGACGAAATAGTCAAATTCCAAGTTCATCCAAGGGACCCTACAAAAACGGCCTCCATCGGGGCACAATTAAACCCTGATGTAGATGCCGTACTACGAGAATTCCTACGCGAAAATTGGGACATCTTTGCCTGGCACCCTTCAGACATGCCAGGAATCCCACGCAGGCTGGCCGAGCACAGCCTAAACATCCTAAAAGGATTCAAGCCTGTTAAGCAGGCTCTTCGGCGTTTCTCTGAACCTAAGAGACAAGCCATGGGAGAGGAGCTAGCCAAACTACTGGAAGCTGGATTCATCAGAGATATAAAACATCCGGACTGGCTAGAAAACCTGGTGATGGTACCAAAGAAGGACAAATCATGGCGCCTATGCGTCGATTTCAAGGACCTCAACAAGGCTTGCCCAAAGGATCCCTTCCCCCTCCCCCGCATTGATCGAATCATCGATGCTACCGTAGGACACGGTTCATTGTGTTGCCTCGATGCATACTCTGGCTACCATCAAATTAAGATGGCAGAGCCAGACCAAGCCGCAATAGCATTTATCACCCCATACGACCCATTCTGCTTCAACACAATGCTCTTTGGGCTCAAAAACGCCGGCGCAACATATCAGCGCATGATTCAGACATGTCTGGCCAACTAGATCGGCAAAACAGTTGAAGCATACGTGGATGATGTGGTCGTCAAAACCAAGCACGTCGAAACTCTAATAGACGACTTGAGGCTCACATTCGATAACCTCCGAACATACGACATCAAGCTTAACCCGGAAAAATGCGTTTTCGGCATACCAGCCGGAAAGCACTTGGGCTTCATTGTATCCGGTAGAGGAATTGAAGCAAACCCAGCCAAGATCCGAGCTCTGTCATAATTGGATATTCCAAAGGACCTCAAACAAATACAAAAATTGACTGGATGCATGGCGGCTCTAAGCCGCTTCATCTCCCGCTTGGGAGAAAAGGCATTACCCCTTTACTGCCTCCTCCGGTGCACCGAACACTTCGAGTGGACGGATGCTTCCATGACCGGACTCGAAGAAATAAAATCCATATTGGCAACAAACCCGGTCCTGGCTGCGCCTAATATCGGCGAACCAATGCTATTATACATTGCGGCAACTCATCAAGTTGTAAGCGCAGTGCTCATCGTCGAACGAGAAACGGACGGACACAAATTCCCCCTTCAAAAACCAGTCTACTACGTGTCCACTGTCCTCACTCCATGCAAGTCACGGTACCCGCATTACCAAAAGATAGCGTACGCAGTGTTCATGGCGTCCCGGAAGCTACGACACTACTTTCAAGAGTGTTCAATAACAGTAGCCTCTAAAGTGCCTCTTAATGATATTATAAACAACCGTGACGCGACGGGCCGGATTGCCAAATGGGCCATTGAGCTCCTCCCGTTCGACATAACCTATAAGCCACGGCGAGCTATCAAGTCGCAAGTTTTGGCCGACTTTGTCGCCGAATGGACTAAAGCCGAACTCCCTAAAGAGTATGGCACATATTCCAACTGGATCATGAACTTCGACGGCTGCAAAATGCTAGCGGGTCTGAGGCCTGGTGTCATTCTGACGTCCCCAACAGGAGATACAGTTCAATATGTCCTCCAGATAATGTATACGGACTCTAACAATCCAGCCGAATACGAGGCCCTTCTACATGGTCTCCGGATGGCAGTCTCCATGGGCATTCAACGCCTAGAGGTGCGTGGGGATTCGAACCTCGTGATATCCTAAAAAGATGGAGACTTTGATGCCAAGGATCCGAAAATGGCAGCTTATCGCAATGCCGTCCTAAAAATGTCAGCTCGGTTCGAGGGCTCGAATTTCACCATATAGTCCAGAAAAATAATCTGGCAGCAGACGTCTTGGCACGCATCGGTGCAAAGCACGATGCAGTCCCCCCCAACATTTTCTTGGAGAGGCTATTCAAGCCATCCGTCCAATGGGAAGGGGAGTCCGGAAATAACAACCCGGACTCAGCCGCACCACCTGACACTGAACATTCTGACACAACGGGAGGCTCTGCCAAGGAAGTAACATCCTCAGCCCACGAAAAAATGGTAGTCATTGCCCCATGGACAGAACCATTCTTAGCCTACCTAACTAGGCAAGACCTCCCCAAGGACCAAAACGAGGCACGCTGCATAGTGCGGCGATCTAAAGCCTACAAAGTCCATGAAGGAGAGCTTTATAGGAAAAGCACCACCGGAGTCCTTCAAAGGTGTATCTCTGAAGAGGAAGGGCGGAACCTTCTGGCTGAAATTCATGCCGGACTAGGCGGGCACCACGCCGCAACCGGGCCCTCGTAAGCAAGGCCTTCCGTACTGCATTTTAATGTCCTACGGCCCGGACAGATGCTCAGGACTTAGTCCAACGATGCGTCGGCTGCCAATTATTCGCTAACCAAAGCCATATGGCACCCACCGCCCTCCGAACTATACCCATCACCTGGCCCTTCGCGGTCTAGGGGCTTGACATGGTTGGACCCCTTAAAGGGGGAACCCACAAGCAAAAATACTTATTGGTCATGGTTGACAAATTCACCAAATGGATAGAGGCCAAGCCTGTTAAGACGGCCGAATCCGGACCAGTGATAGACTTCATATCAGGGGTCATACACCGTTACGGCGTCCCCCACAGCATCATCACTGGTAACGACACAAACTTTACGGCCGATGAGGTAAAACTCTGGTGCAAAAACATGGGCATCAAGCTCGACTATGCTTCAGTCTATCATCCACAAACTAACGGTCAAGTCGAGCGGGCAAATGGTCTAATCATGAGCGGAATCAAACGCAGACTAGTGCGGTCCCTCAAGGAATCTAACACGCACTGGGCACAGGACCTCGACTCCGTACTCTGGGGGCTGCGGACCACGCCGAACCGCACTACCGGATTCACACCATTTTTATGGTATACGGCGCAGAGGCAGTTCTGCCCTGCGACATAATTCATAACTCACCTCGCGTGCGCATGTACGAAGAAAGAGAAGCCGAACTTGATCGGCAGGACAGTTTGGACGCATTGGAGGAGGAGCGCGACGTGGCAAAAGCTCATTCCGCATTCTATCAGCAGCAGGCTCGAAGATACCAAAGCAGAGAAGTACGGGCCAAAACTTACAATGTTGGTGAATTAGTTCTACGCCTGCCAGACAAGAAAAAGGACAAACTCAAGCCCAAATGGGAAGGTCCCTTCATAATCGACCAAGTCCTGACTGGTGGAGCGTACAGTCTGCGAAATGCATCGGATAACTGACTCAAACCGAACCCATGGAACGCCGCGCGCCTACGAAGATTCTACGCCTAGCGCCGGACTCTGTGTTCGTCTCCTTCCTCTGTCTATTTTTTACATATTAGTTGTCTTATATTTATCTCCTTCTCCCTTATTTTCTCTTACAGCCTTTTAAGGGCTCATTTGCGCCTTGTTCGCACATAATTGATGCGCTACCCGCGCTCATTATACCCGGGGCTTCTTTATCAGAAGCTTATATATACGGGCCTCATGCCCAACACATGTGTCACACTTCCGCATGTACCTTTTATTCACATTTATATGCATCGATATGACTTAAGTTTTGGCCAAGCTGGGTTGCCTGGCTCCTGTGCTTACCCCTACGTTCCCGATTGTTCGGCTAGGTGGTAAAGGGAGCACCTCTGCGATTGTTACTGCCGGGTCAGCCGGATGTGTACCTCAGACTGGGTGAAGCCGAAAGCTAGCGTTCTTAAGGGAATATTCGGTCAGTGAACTAAAAGATGATTTTTCACTTGTTTATTTATCCGTCCCCAGATGATTTTCTGCTTTTTTCGCAGTACGGACATGCACTTTAGGGCATGCCTCCCAGGGAAAGGAACCCCTAACGGAACTATTCTCCCTGGAAGATGTTTCTTACTAACCATGTAATATAACATAACTAGTTGGGCACTTGTCTGCTAAAGCACTAATGACCCCTACGCCTGGTCTCAACGCATGCCCCGGTTCTTACATAACCGAGAGGGTATTCGAACACACTCCAGACTATTGGGTCCAGAGGTTGAAGCGAAAAGGTCCGCAATGACAAATGATCTACAATCCGGCTAGAAGGCATTTTACATGTCATTTTAAATTACATAGTCAATTTGACTGGGTATATTCTTCTTCAATACCATCCAACAGGCTGTCCAATTTATAGTCCTGTTGGGAATACTTGGTGGCCAGCTCTACCTGGCCGTACACTAAACTGACAGGGATCTCCTTCCCATCGGGGCCCACAGGTCTGACCTCGGCCATGTGGTTTGGGTCAGCCTTCGTGTACCGCGTCTTCACCATGGCCCAGGCCTCCTTGGCGCCTTGACGGCAGGCAGATATCTTCCATAATCGGAAGTGCTGCCGCGCTCCCTTTAGCTTCTCTGCAAGCTCTCCAAGGCCTTCGGGCATGGAGACGGATGGCCACAGAGCCTGGACGAGGCCTTGCATCGCCTGCCGAACTCGTTCGTGTAGTTGTGATAGCTCGAGAAGAAGGTCACCCATAGAACTGGGCATTTCCTCCGCAGGCCGACCTGTCAGCATACCTACAGACATAACTCTGTCAATCAACTTCCTCGCCGAACTCTTTTTTGAAGGTTCGTTCAAGCACTTACTAAAAATGCCGCGTCGAAGCCGCCGATTCTCCTTTACGGAATCCGACAGCTGAGCACGAACATCCTTTAGTTCCTCGCCCAGCTGGATGTTGGCATCTTGAAGCTTGTTCTTCTCTTGCCTCATCCTCGTAAGCACGCTCTTGCCGGCCTTTAACTGGCGCAAGAGTTGCTGCTTGTCCGGATCCACTCCGGCGCCATCTGCACTGTTATGGTCAGAATTGCACACATGCCGCACTTCACAACATACTCATCTTTCGAAGCATATATTACCAGAGGGGGTCTCCTTGGCCTTCCCTGTTGCGGCTAGTGCAGCCTCAAGTTGGGCCTTGCACTCTTCCAGCTCCTGGGACAGTTGAGTATTCTTTTCTGTAAGATCCTGCATAACAAATGATCTTTAAATCAGTTATTTTAACTGTTTCAAGTCTCGGGGGCTACTGACATATATAACCATCAGATTTCCTCACCCGTATGTCTTTTACATACTGCTCTATGGCTCTGGCTAGACCATTTTGAGCGGCACCGAGGTACGCATCTCCCGTATTAAAGGCGTCCAACGCCTCTTGGGAAAAACATGCGTCACGAAGAATAGTCCGGCGGTGCTTGTGGTTCATGGCACTCTCCACCTCGGAATTGGTGGCAGACAGCCTGTCCGCGTCCTCTGTCGGAGGAGCGTCCGGTGCGCGCCCCGTGTTCGCCTTCGCTTCCGGACCCGGCCTTGAAGCCTGGCCGGTGGATATAGTCCGGCGGGTGCTCTTCTTCCTGAAGAGAGCATGAGCGTTAGTATGCCTTGAGGGCATAAACCCTGGGCATTAAAATTGCACGCCGTACCGTTGCGCCGGCGTCTCGATCCGGTCCGCACTTCTTTTTAGCCCGCTGGGCCTTGATGGCCCTTGTTGGCTAGCTGCCGCGGGCTCGGCCCTCCGCCTCAAGGACTTCCCGTGCAGGAAACGCCATTTGTATACGGTGATCAAAGATAAGCACAGATGGATCCTCTTGAAAATACTAGGGACTTCGGTCTCGGTTACCTTTGAGGCTGGAAGTAGTCCGGGATAATCGGCCGTAATGGCCACTAAGGTGTTGTCCTTACTCAATTGATGAAACACTCCATCAATCAGCTCCACAGCCAAGTCCGTGTCCTCTTGGGAGTCCGGATCGAGGGACCGTTCCGGGTCCTCGGGTTGTGGAGGAGGGCTGTTTATCTCCTTTACAGTCTGGCGTAGCTCCTGCGTTAAAATTGCTAGACTAAGTACTTAACTATGGGAATATAAAAACGGATGGGCAAGTGAACGTATTCGCTTACCCAGCTTGGAGGATTGTACATAGAAAATCCGCCCTGTGGGTTGACATGGAGGAATTCCTCGTCTTCTCCCTTGTACAAAGCGGACAAGATCTTCGTTAGAGTGGCAGCCGAATCCGGCCCCTTACGGCCGCACCGGGTGGCGTCGTCCTCCCCGTTGAAATCCCACATGGGGTGGCCTCGGTATTGAAGCGGCTGCACCCCCCGCGTAATGCATATGGCCATGACCTCAGTCCGGAATGAGCTAACAACCTTATCCGGTTCATCAGGTAAAGGACGTCCCTGTCATTTTCCTTCTGAGGGCTCCGTGGGCGCCAGCTCAGGCATTTCTTCAAGGGAGCATTATCAAACTTAGGGAGGCCGATACGTACAGGGTCCGGCAGAGGGATGTCTTCTATATAAAACCATTCTGAAGGCCAGTCTTCGGACGCCTTCTTTGAGGTTCCGGATAGATATCCGGTCCCGGCGATGCGCCATAGTTCGGCTCCACCCACTTGATATATCGACCCCTCCTGAGAACGGGGCACGAGGCAGAACAACTTCTTCCACGGCGTGAAATGGGCCTCGATACCCAAAAACAGCTCGCAAAGGGCTACGAAGCCCGCAATATGCAATATGGAGGCAGGCGTAAGGTTGTGTAACTGGAGGCCATAGAATTCCAGGAGCCCCCGGAGAAACCGATGTACTGGAAATCCGAGCCCTCTTATTAAATAAGGGACAAGGCATACCCGCTCTCCTTTGGAGGGATTGGGGACGCTCTCCGCTTGCTCTCCGCCATTATAAGTGGCCATCCTGGCTCGAACTGGGACCATGTAAGCTGGGGGGAGAAGCTTCTTGGCTTGGAGCGCTACTAGCTCGCTGTGCGGGACGGAATACCTCTCCCAATCTCCAGGCTGAGGGCTGGGGGGCGAGAGGAGGAGCTGCATCGACCGGCCATGATGGAATGGATCTTTGTCGAATGCGCTCCGATGAATGCTCGTGGAGGGAAGATGGTGTGATTCGGATCTAAGTCTCCGCCTCTTTTATAGGCGGCCCATTTTCGCAGCTAGGGGGGTAAATGAAAAAAACACCCTGTCTTTTTGCATTCTATTGACACGTGGAAGATGGTCATTATTGGGCGCAGAAGCCAAGGAGCACAACATTCATTGGAAGCCGGACACTATTCGACAGGTATATGGGATTTGGAGAAGAACCCGCCTTGCAATGTCGAAGACAAATCTGCGTGTCGGACTCATCGTCATTGAAGCCTGGTTCGGGGGCTACTGAGGGAGTCCTGGATTAGGGGGTGTCCGGATGGCCTGACTATGACCTTTGGCCGGACTCCCGGACTATGAAGATACAAGATTGAAGACTTCGTCCCGTGTCCGGATAGGACTTTCCTTGGCGTGGAAGGCAAGCTTGGCGATACGATATGTAGATCTCCTCCCATTGTAACCGACTCTATGCAACCCTAGTCCTCTCCGGTGTCTATATAAACCGGAGAGGTTTAGTCCATAGGACGAACACCAATCATACCATAGGCTAGCTTCTAGGGTTTAGCCTCTCTGATCTCGTGGTAGATCAATTCTTGTACTACCCATATCATCAATATTAATCAAGCAGGAGTAGGGTTTTACCTCCATCGAGAGGGCCCGAACCTGGGTAAAAACATCATGTCCCTTGTCTCCTGTTACCATCCGCCTAGACGCATAGTTCGGGACCCCCTACCCGAGATCCGCCGGTTTTGACACCGACAAGGGTCTTTGTTGTGAGGCATCAATTTGTTTATAATATTAACGGAGTTAGTCAGCTATGAGATTACCCATAGTGGGCAATAACTTAGATTAGTAACATGCACACGTTATTAGTCTATATTACTACCTCAATAGTGGGAAGTAAAATATGTGTGATGTCATGCAACATTTTATATATTAGGTTGCAGACTCATCTTGTCTTAGTATGTGTGATGTTACTCATAGTGTGAGTAACTAGTTATGTTACTCAATTTGTCTTTCTCTTTATTAATTAGCTGTCACATCATCTTTTTCACTTAGGTGTCATTTATGTTACTCTAATTATGGATAGGTTGACTCCTATACACCAAAAACTTGAGAGTTGTTTATTTTATTTTTTATTTAGCGTGGCTAAAATGCATCCACGACCACGATTGTCATTTTCTTTATAAAGGGTGCTTTTATTAATTTAAAATGTAGTATGAAGCGGATATAGTCATGATAAGCAACACCCGTCCTCTGCATATGTACTAGAATGTACACAGCCAGAACAAAAACATGAACGTCATTTACTCCTAGCCGTTCTATGACTTATTGCACCAATCTATGGTCACGACTCAACTCCTTGTCCAATAACTCAGGTCAATTTATAGTATGCCCTATTGAGGGCGTGTTTTCCTCGCATCCCACTGATGTAATCTTCAAATACATCGTGTTCTTGCAGCAATGGGCACCGCTGGGAAGACAACAGGACTCTGATCTTCATCGCCAAGCTATCTGTCATCTTCACTCTGTTTACTCCGAGTCTCGAGCCCCGTCGTCCGCGCCGTCAGCTGCCGCATAGGGATGGGCAGCCCCCTTTTGGTCCTAGTAGCATCCGAGCCTGCGTGCTCGTTTTGATTGGTCGGTCGCGCCTTGTAACGCACTTTATTCTCTTCTAGCTGCTGTTTACTTAAGTCTGGCGCCGTGTGTTGGTACTGTGGTTGTGATACGCTGCCTTATGTGGGCTTTATTAATTTAAAGCCGGACGTTCCTGACATCTATGTTTTAGAAAAATAAAAAAATTTCATTCATGGATGCTAGGTGCAAAAAGGTTCTTTGTTGTGTGTGCCATGGATTTGCCTATAAAAGGGCAAGGCCAACTTGAATATGTGCACGGGTCACATTATATAACCCCACTGCAGCGGGTGGCAATACTATCAAACAGCCGGGCAGCGAGTACGCACCACATCGTACCATTCCTAGACAAGAGCATGGCTCCGGCGATCGCTGCCAAGCCTCTCCTAAGCGATCTGGTGGCGCAATCCGGGCAAGTCCCGTCGAGCCACATCAGAGCGGTCGGTGACCGCCCGGACCTCGCCAATGTCGACCACGAGTCCGGCGCCGGCATTCCGCTCATCGACCTGAAGCACCTCGACGGGCCGGGGTGTCGCAGGGTCGTCGAGGCCATCGGCGCGGCGTGCTAGAACGACGGTTTTTTCATGGTACGTACGACGTGCACGAGTTGTTGAGACCAGTTAATTTGTTTTGCCGATGTAGTACGACGTTCCACAGAGCTCTGAACAACCTGACACTGGTCATTACTGCGTGTGTAGGTGACGAATCACGGCATCCCGGAGGCGGTCGTGGAGGGGATGCTGCGCGTGGCGAGGGAGTTCTTCCACCTGCCGGAATCGGAGCGGCTCAAGTGCTACTCCGACGACCCCAAGAAGGCGATCCGGCTTTCCACGAGCTTCAACGTGCGCACCGAGAAGGTGAGCAACTGGCGCGACTTCCTCCGCCTGCATTGCTACCCGCTCGAGAGCTTCGTCGACCAGTGGCCCTCGAACCCGCCGGCCTTCAGGTGAGCACCCGTCGACGCTCGGCCTCATTTTTATCGTGTCAGGATGAACTTCCGTACGTGCCGCTGGTCACCAACTAATTAAGTTAGTTACTAGCACTAATTCTTAATTTTAGCCTACGACTTTTAATACTGTTCATACCGATCGAATCTTTCAATACGACCCGATAATTAAACCTGTCAAAACAACGAGGCGCATACCTAACATGTGCACCCTTAGACCTCTGTCAGGACGATGACAGGCTAGCTGTTGCAGTAAGGAATACTACAGTATAACAGAAAGTAAGAGAAAAAGAGGCAAAATATAACTGCTGTTCGGCTGCGCTAGCAAACTGATAGGTGTATTTTTCTGTGAGAAGATAGAATTAGAAATAAACTGACAATTTGCGCTGACCGTGTGAGCAGGGAAGTAGTCGGCACCTACTCGACGGAAGCGAGAGCTCTGGCGCTGAGGCTGCTGGAGGCGATATCGGAGAGCCTTGGGCTCGAGAGAGGCCACATGGAGAAGGCCATGGGGCGGCACGCGCAGCACATGGCGGTGAACTACTACCCGCCGTGCCCGCAGCCGGAGCTGACGTACGGACTGCCGGGGCACAAGGACCCCAATGCCGTGACGCTGCTCCTCCAGGACGGCGTGTCCGGGCTGCAGGTCCAGCGCGATGGCCGCTGGGTGGCCGTCAGCCCCGTGCCCGGCGCGCTGGTCATCAACATCGGTGATCAACTGCAGGTATCCTTCTAGACAGACACAACTGTGAACAGCACTCTACGGCATCCACTAACGTTTCGGCTATGGTATCGTGCAGGCTCTGAGCAACGATCGATACAAGAGCGTGCTCCACCGGGTGATTGTGAACAGCGAGAGCGAGAGGATCTCGGTGCCGACGTTCTACTGCCCGTCCCCGGACGCGGTGGTCGCGCCGGCAGAGGCGCTGGTGGACGGCGGCCACCCTCTGGCCTATCGGCCCTTCACCTACCAGGAGTACTACGAGGAGTTCTGGAACATGGGCCTCGAGTCAGCCAGCTGCCTCGACCGCTTCCGACCGATCGCATGATCGACTGTCCGTCTGGGCAACAAAATCTCACGGGCCACAAATGTTGCTTGCTACTGATGATGTGTCGCCATAGGGGAGGCCTATCAAGGCGCCCAGAACCGTTAGATATAGTTTTGGATGGCTAAGATCAGGGTGAACGGTAGAACTTTTTTTTTTTGAGCATCAGTACAGACACAAGCGCTCATATACACGCGCATATACTCATCCCTACGAACGCACACACGCACATCCTAACCCCTATGAGCACCTCCGAGAGACTGAGCCGGCATATCATCTTGAGATTTACGAAGCCACCGTAGGCGCCTCGTCGTCGACGGGAACGTCTCCTCCCACTGAAAGCGCATCGCCGGAAATCCTGAAATAAATCCAAGAATAATGCGAGCACCAGGATTTGAACCCTGATGGGTTGAGGATACCACTGTCCACCTAACCAACTCAACCATAGGTTGATTCGCAGGGTGAACGGTAGAACTTTCTCCGTACGAACTTTAGTTCTCCCTGACCTTGACACTGGAGATACGACCGGTGCTTTTATAAAAGAAGATGTGACCGGTATTTGACGCAAGGATAACTTGTGGGCGTCCATCGAGCTGTCTATCTTCTAGGCGCTTGAAACTTAACTAGTTTGTGAAATAAATTGGTGTTGTGTGGTCAGCTATCTCGAGTTAAGTTATGACAAGTACTTGATGAAAATGAAGAAGAAAAAGAAGGTGGAGAAAAAAAAAAGGATCTACGTAAATATTTTGCCAGGGACTGGCTTTGATATGCTTGTGGGCTTTGCCGAGGATACCTTCTGTCAGTGATGTTGTTCACTATCAATCTATCACGATTGACCACCTTCAGAAGGTATCCTTGCAGGCCGACTAGAAATGTTTTTTTTTGCCTCTCCATGTATGAGGTTGATGCGCATGGAAAAAAAATATTGTGCTATGACAACATAGGGCAGCTCTTAAAATCCGCTAGAGCTAAGCCATATCGGATCGCTATAGCGAACGATTGTGTACTGATTTCATATAGCAAGGCATTGCTACGTAGCGTCCTATTTTTTCGTTGGTGATCCGACAAGTTCCTACAATTTCGAAAAAGAAAAGTTCGTGCAAGTGCCTGAACCCTGATTGCTTTGATGAATTCTAACGAGCTACTTATAAAACTTGATGAGGATAAGCTATTTTCAGTCCGGTATGACAATATTAATATTGATGATGTAAGGATTGGCGAAAAGCAGTTAGCAACCGAGTTCCATTATGTTTGCGATAGCCAGCCAAACGCTTTGGTGAGTGAGAATTGGACACATCTCCAGTGGCGTCCACTTTTTGGCTTGACTCTTAGCCCCGATGAAGGAGAGGATTGGCATCGCCTAGATATTATTCTTAGGAGTACCACACTAATCAATAATGCAGATTCTTTCCATTGGAAGTTGGAAAAATCGGGAAAGTTCTTAACTTTCTAATTTATCGTACGTTGTTGGGAAACCTAATTTCAAGCCATGGATATTTGGAAAGCCATATTATCCACCAAGATAAGAATTTTCTTATGATGTCTAGTTCGTGACCGTCTAACATCTGGGGTAGAAGTGCAGAAGAGGCATGGACGGGGTGACGGTCTTAATCCTCTTTGTGGGCACTGACATCTTTCGCCGATTTCCCACACCCTTAGTGGGAGACTTTCCTAACTTCCACAAAGGGTTTCCTGGATTTGCTTTGCTTCCCTCGCTTGG
The DNA here is from genome assembly GCF_002162155.2 of Triticum dicoccoides. Taxonomy (NCBI): domain Eukaryota; kingdom Viridiplantae; phylum Streptophyta; class Magnoliopsida; order Poales; family Poaceae; genus Triticum; species Triticum dicoccoides. The sequence goes on from NC_041383.1 coordinate 603,320,020, forward strand.
GCGCTTTAGCAAATTTGTAATAAAGCTCTTATTAAAGAACATTTTTATAAGCATCCTGCTAATGGACTTTATAAAATGACTACATCCTTACAGCTTTGGAAGCTACTGAGGACAGCCCACAAACCATCGACCATTGAGATGTTGTGCAATAAGCTCCGCCAACATGCCAAGGCTCCTAGGGAGGAGGGCAACAACCATGGGGGAATATTTCGTATGATGCTTCGTCGCCGCTTGGAGTTATTTCGTGTTCTGTGTCATTTCGGCTTTTGAGCCAAGTTACCCTCTTGGGTTTGTATCAAACTTGAGTCCATTCTAGACTTTCTTGTCATTTGTTGTAACACCTTAAGGGTTTCAGTTTGCTAAAGTCAGGCAAGTGCCACCTTTCTAAAAAAATATTACTGATGTTTTGAATAACTCTTGCACCGCCTGTAATGGCACTCTCACATGCACGTATTACAAGCTACCTCTACACTTAATACGAATGCTGAAATATGTGGTTTTTCCGACCTCCTATTGATAAATTAGGGGCAAGACTTCAAGTTGGAGAAAAAAACTAGCCGCTAGAATTGTGCTTGCTAAGCCCTTCTTATCTTCTATATTGGGGTTTATCACATGACAGTGTTCGGTTTAACAGGGTGCACGCTACAAAAAAAGCGAAAAGTTGTATAGGACCATCATTTGGAAAGCCGGTTATGGTGAACATGCTTGTGGTAGTCATTCCATTGTCAATCAGAGAGCGATGTGTAGGCCAAAGGAGATGGGTGGTGGTGGGGTGGGGGTTGCAACTCTTGACCCTGACCTCCGGTGACCTTGGCTGCAATCAAAGTCGCTAGAGTGGCCTTGGCATTGGTTGGCTATCCCATGTTATGCGAAAATATGGGTCTTTATTCAACAACCACACAAACTAAAATTGGTAGTGGAGGAAAAACATATTTTAGGTTTATTTTCTATCTTCCCTTCTATTTTGGCTCGTGTAAATAATATTTGTATTGTTTCTTGATTTGCATTCTATTAATGAGATTGGCCCAACATTTGCATTTCCCATCAAAGATAAACTTTCGTTGCACCCCATGCAACCAACTCATTTTTTAGAAACACTGTTTCACTCACCCCTGTGAATACACACATGCATAACTTATCCTATGAATGCCTCCTCGAGATTGGGCCTGACACGAACACCATCTTCCACTGATAGAACATTGCTAAAAGGTCTAGAATAAATTCAGGGAAGTCCAAAGAACATTTGCGAAGTCTATGACTTAAAGCGGGGTGGACTGGTTCCGCAACAAGATCGGTAAGCATCTGAGCTATGCTTAGTAATGCAACCAACTTATGAGGTTAATTAATTGTTGCACATTTGTGGACGTAACTCAACACGAGCAATCTAAAATGACCAGATAAAGGAGATACTTCGTCTCCCGAAAAAGAGCACCTGGCGGCACATTGTTCAAGTTATGAAAGTCAAGGGGCTTCAAGTTAAGACGACCGTTCTCAACCACCACCAAACCCATGAACCAATGTCTATCTCTTCAGCCCATACCGTGCTATCACGGGACACAATGAACACAAGCGGAAAATGGGCTTTATATGTTTTTTGTTACATATGATCAATGGTACTAAGTAGGTTGTTGTCTATATAGTGAATGACATACTACCTAAAAGACTTCATAAGAAAACACCCATATAATAACATGGTTATTAGAATAGCTACTAGGTTCACTATAAACACTTAGAGCACAACTAATAATATAACCAATTAGTGCCTATATACTACTTCATCTATACATTAGATTGACAATTAGATCTTGTTTTTCACCTTCTCTCGTTCTCTTTGCTTTATATTTTTTCATGTTTGCTTTGTGACATTTGTAATCTCACATGAGAGCTCACTCCTATTTTACAGTGTCTCTCTTCTTCATATCAACAGAAGTGTCATATAACACATGCTAGAAGCCTGTTAATATATTTGCTCTTAATGCTTGCATGTGGGAGGCAAGGAGATGCATTTACTGGGAGGATGGAATCCTATATACCTAAGAGACTCATCCCCACTATTTTATTTATCTTAACATGCAACCTATCCACATTGGCAACCATGCGATCTAAGCAAAAACCAACTTCACAATCAGCCATGTCATGGCTAACCCTACACTCCCGCCCACATTGTTCATGCGAAGAAAACAATACATCATTGTCCCTTTGTTTCTCCTAATGGATTTAAGCCAATAACCTGGGTTGTATGAACCCCACATTCTACCCATCGGATTTTAAGCTAACAACCTTCGTGTAAGAAGCTACAATTTTATGCATGGGCTGCCTAGGCCAATAGTACGTGCCATGTTGCTGGTTTGATTATTGGTAGTAGCCCATGTAGCTATCATATGCCCAGGTTATTTGATTATCATGCTAACCTTTTCTCTTTTTCTCCAGACAATTCCCATTGTATCCCTTTCGTCCCCTCAATTACTCCTCCTTTGACTGACTTCTAGTATTGTCTTTTCTCTTCTCTACTAGTAAATGTTCTTCTTCTCATCTACTCCACTATTTTGCAAAATAGACCGTTGGATTTTTTATTCCCCTCTTCATCTTCTCCACTAAAGAAATGTGTTTGCTTCGAATCCCATAGTCTACACCAAAGTTGCGTAGCTTCACCCCTTACCCCCATTGGTATACCACCAATGTGTTGGATAGGGTGAATTTGTTGGAGGCATCAACACCAACCCCCGGGACACTAGTGGAAAAATTGCTAGCCACAACTTTCGTTGGTGGCTGGACATTTTCAACCAACGCCAGCGCTATTTTTTTTCAAATAGTAGTAGCTCGGCTTACTCGGTATGACATTATTAGGATATAGTGGTGGCGTAGGAAAATAGTTGGATGTCACAGGTATATGGGACCCACACTTTGTACAAGGCGTAATATAGTGCTCACGTTGTATAACACCGGACGACAGCACTATTATGTTTAATTGTGGCGTGTCATGGGTTGCCATGTTAGTACTACATGACGTGGGGTTCAATATTTTGAATTACTTTTATTTATAGTTATTTTGGAATTACTTTTAATATTGTATTGCTTTCATTTTAATTGCTTTTACTAATTTAAGAATATTATTTTGACTTTAAACTACTAATATTATTTTTATTACTATTATTAAGTTATGAATATTGTTTTTATTAAATTAAGAGTATTATATTGCTTTTATTTTAATTGCTTTTCTCGAATTTAAAAAAATTGTTTTGACTTTAAAGTACTAATATTATTTTGTATGACTTTTATTAAATAACGAATATAGTTTTTATTAAATTAGAATATTGTATTGCTTTTATTTTAATTGCTTTTACTACTTTAAGAATTTGGTTTTGAATTTAAAGTACTATTTTTTATTACTCTTATTAAGTTATGAATATTGTTTTTATTAAATTAAGAATATTGTATTGCTTTTGTTTTAACTGCTTTTCTCTAATTTAAGAATGTTGTTTTGACTTTAAAGTACCAATATTATTTTGTATTACTTTTATTAAATAATGAGTATTGTTTTTTTATTAAATTAAGATTATTGTCTTGCTTTTAATAAAGTAAAAAAATTATTTGTTATTGGTAAATATTTTTTTTGCTTATTGGGCCAAGCCCATAAATTTTTAGGAGGTCATGGGGTCGGATACGTCTCCAACGTATCTATAATTTTTGATTGTTCCATGTTACTATAGTATCAATTTTGGATATTTTATATGTCATTATATACAATTATATATCATTTTTTGGACTAATCTATTAACTTAGTGCCTAGTGTTAGTTGCTGTTTTTTTTTCCATGTTGTTGGCTTTTCAGAAAATCAATATCAAACAATGTCCAAAGGAGAAAAAGCTTTGGACTAATTTTTTTCTGGACTAGAAGAGATCCTAGAAAGTTCGGGAGGAGGTCAGAAGAGCCATGAGGGAGCGACAAGCCCTGGGGCGCGCCTCCCAGGCTTGTGGGTTCCTCGTGGCACAACTAACCCTAATTCCACCTCTATAAATACTCAAATATTCCCCTATCATCAAAGAGACACCCGAAATACTTTTTCCGCCGCCTCAAGTTCCAGAACGACGAGATCTCATCTGGAGGCCTTCTCCGGTACTTTGCCGGAGATGGAATCGATCACGGAGGGGCTCTATATCAACCTTGTTGCCCTTCTGATGATGCGTGAGTAGTTTACCACAGACATAGGGTCCATTGTTAGTAGTTAGATGTCTTATCTCCCTATATGATGATCAATACAATGTTCTCCTCGATGTTCTTGGAGATCTACTCGACGTAGTGACTTTTTACGGTGTGTTTGTTGGGATATGATGAATTGTGAGTTTATGATCAGATCTATCCATCAATATTATTTGAGTTTTCTCTGAACTCTTTTATGCATGATTACTATAGCTTCATATTTCTTCTCCGATTTATTGGTTTGGTTTGACCAACTAGATTGATTTATCTTGCAATTCGAAGACATGCTTTGCAATTAATGGGTTCCATCTTACGGTGCTCAATCTCAGTGACAGAAGGGGACATGACACGTATGTATCATTGTTATTAAGGGAAAAAAGATAGGGTTTATTCATACGTGAGTTTATCTTGTCTACATCATGTCATCTTGCTTAAGGCGTTACTCCGTTTTCCCGTGAACTTAATACACTAGATGCATATTGGATAGAGGTCGATGTGTGGAGTAATAGTAGCAGATGTTGAATCGTTTCAGTCTACTTGTCTCGGACGTGATGCCTATATATGATCATTGCCTTGGATATCGTCATAATTATTTGCTTTTCTATCAGTTGCCCAATGATACGTCTCCAACGTATCAATAATTTTTGATTGTTCCATGCTATTATATTATCGGTTTTGGATTTTTAATAGGCATTTATATGCTATTTTATATTATTTTTGGGACTAACCTATTAATCAAGGGCCCAGTGCCAATTTCTGTTTTTTTGCCTATTTTAGAGTTTTGCAGAAAAGGAATACCAAATGGAGTCGAAACGGAATGAAACCTTTGCGATGATCTTTCTTGGACCGAAAGCAAACCAGAAGACTTGGAGATGAATTCGGAGACGCAACGAGGCGGACATGAGGCAGGAGGGCGCGTTCAGGGGGTAGGGCACGCCCCCACCCTCGTGGGCCCCTCGTAGCTCCCCTGACCTAGTTCCTTCACCTATATATACTATTATACCCTGAAAACATCCAGGGGAGCCACGAAACCACTTTTCCACCACCAGAACATTCTGTACCCGTGAGATCCTATCTAGGGACCTTTTCCGGCGTCCTGCTGGAGGGGGATTCGATCACGGATGGCTTCTACATCAACACCATTACCTCTCTGATGAAGCGTGCGTAGTTTACCATAGACCTTCGGGTCCATAGTTATTAGCTAGATGGCTTCTTCTCTCTCTTTGATTCTCAATACCATGTTCTCCTCGATGTTCTTGGAGATCTATTCGATGTAGTATTCTTTTGCGATGTGTTTGCCGAGATCTGATGAATTGTGGATTATGATCAAGATTAGCTATGAATATTATTTGGTTCTTCTCTTAATTCTTATATGCATGATTTGATATCTTTGCAAGTCTCTTAGAATTATCAGTTTAGTTTGGCCTACTAGATTGATCTTTCTTGCAATGGAAGAAGTGCTTAGCTTTGGGTTCAATCTTGCGGTGTCCTTTCCGAGTGACAGTAGGGGCAGCAAGGCACGTATTGTATTGTTGCCATCGAGGATAAAAAGATGGGCGTTTCATCATATTGCTTGAGTTAATTCCTCTACATCATGTCATCTTGCTTAATGTGTTACTCCGTTCTTTATGAACTTAATACTCTAGATGCATGTTGGACATCAGTCGATGTGTGGAGTAATAGTAGTAGATGCAGGCAGGAGTCGGTCTACTTGACACGGACGTGATGTCTATGTTCCTGATCATTGCCTTAGATATCGTCATAACTATGCGCTTTTCTATCAATTGCTCGGCAGTAATTTGTTCACCCATCATAATATTTGTTATATTGAGAGAAGCCACTAGTGAAACCTATGGCCCCCGGGTCTCTTTTCCATTATATTGAATCTCGTTTACATCTTGCTAGTTTCTGATCTACTATTTTGCAATCTTTTACTTTCCGATCTATAACCAAAAATACCAAAAATATTTACTTTACCATTTATCTATCTCTATCAGATCTCACTTTTGCAAGTGACCGTAAAGGGATTGACAACCCATTTATCACGTTGGGTGCAAGTTGTTGATTGTTTGTTCAGGTATTCAGTGACTTGTGCGTTGTCTCCTACTGGATTGATTCCTTGGTTCTCAAAACTGAGAGAAATACTTACGCTACTTTGCTGCATCACCCTTTCCTCTTCAAGGGAAAACCAACGCAAGCTCAACAGCTAGCACTCAACAGTAATTTGTTTACCCATTGTATGCTATTTTTAAGAGAGAAACCTCTAGTGAAAACTATGGCCCCCGTGTCTACCTTCTATGATATATTAAACCAAAAATACCTTGCTGAGTTTTTATTTTATTTATTTCATTTTGTATTTTGTATTTTTTCTTGATCTATCTATCAAAACAATCCAATTTAATCTTGCTCGTAACCGTCAAGGGATTGATAACCCCTGGTTCGCGTTGGTTAGCAAGGATTTGTTGTTTGTGTGCAGGTGCTACTAACGAGTCGTTGCTAGATTCTCCTGCTGGATTGATAACTGATACGTCTCCAATGTATCTATAATTTTTATTGTTACGTGTTGTTATATTATCAATCTTGGATGTTTTATATATATTTACTAGCAACTTTATATCATTTTTTGGTACTAACCTATTGACATAGTGCCTGGTGCCAATTGCTGTTTTTTGCTTGTTTTTTACTTTGCAGGATATCAATACCGAACGAAGTCTAAATGCTGCAAAAAATTTTGTAGATTTTTTTTGCCCAGAAGACACCCAGGGAGCCAAAAGAGCACACGGGAGGAGGCCCGTGGGGCCCACTAGGCACCAGGGCGTGCTAGGGGCCCAGGCACGCCCTGGTGGGTACTGGAGCCCGCGGGACCTTCTCGACCGACTTCCACCTCTATGAATACTCTAAAATCCCCAAAACCCTGGGGGAATCACTGAAATACAGTTTCCGCCACCCCAAGTTTCAGAACCACGAGATCCAATCTAGAGGCCTTTTCTGGTACTCCGCTGGAGGGGCAACGATCACGGAGGGGTTCTTCATCACCCTTGTTGGCCCTTCATTGTGCGTGAGTAGTTTACCACAGACCTAGGGTTCGTAGATAGTAGCTAGATGGCTTCTTCTCTCTTTTTTATCTTCAATACAATGTTCTCCTCGATGTTCTTGGAGATATATTTGATGTAACTCTTTTTTGCGGTGTGTTTGTTGGGATCCGATGAATTATGAGTTTATGATCAGATCTATCTATGAATATTATTTGAGTCTTCTTTGAACTCTTATATGCATAGTTTTTATATCCTTGTATTTGTTCTCTGAAATTTTGGTTTGGTTTGGCCAACTAGATTGATTTTTCTTGCCATGGGAAGAGGTGCTTTGTGACGGGTTCGATCTTGCGGTGCTCAATCTCATTGACAGAAAGAGACATGAGACACATGTATCATTGCTACTAAGGGTAAGAAGATGTGGTTTATTCATACGTGAGTTTATATTATCTACATCATGTCATCGTTCTTATTGCATTACTCTGTTTTCCCATGAACTTAATACACCAAAGGCATGCTGGATAGCGGTCGACGTGTGGAGTAATAGTAGTAGATGCAGGCAGGAGTTGGTCTACTAATCTTGTATGTGATGCCTATATACATGATCATTGCCTTGGATATCGTCATAATTATTTGCTTTTCTGTCAATTGTCCAACAATAATTTGTTTACCCACCGTATGCTTTTTTCTTGAGAGAAGCCTCTAGTGAAAACTAGGGCCCCCGGGTCTATTCTCCTATAACCAAAAATACCTTGCTGCAATTTTTCTTTATTTATTTTTGTGTGTATTTTTGCTAGATCTATTTACCAAAACCTATCAATTTAATCTATCTCAATACCGAGGAGGGATTGACAACCCCTCTTATGCATTGGGTTGGAAGTTTTTGTTGTTTGTGTGCAAGTGTTGTTTACATAGTGTTGCTTGCTTCTCCTACTGGATTGATAACCTTGGTTTCATAACTGAGGGAAATACTTGTTGTGCTGCATCATCCTCTCCTCTTCGAGGAAATACCAACACAGATACAAGCAATCAATAACCTTGGTTTCATAACTGAGGGAAATACTTATCTCTACAGTACTGCATCACCCTCTCCTCTTCGGGGAGATCCCAACGCAGATCACAAGTAGCAGGGTCAAAACCAAGGGCAACGGCCCCCTCGCCTCACCCTTTTTCTCTCTCTGCCCCCGCTCTCTCGATCCCCTTTCTCTCACCTCTCGTTGCCTCCCTCATATTCCGGTGGGTTTTGGTCATCAGGTAGTAGTTAAATCTCCCTCTCTCTCCTCTCTCTCTCTCTCTTGCTCTCTCTCTCTATCTCTCTCTCTACCCTACTCTAGGGTTCATCCCCTGCATCATTTGATTTGATTTCGCTGGATTTGCATCTCTAGGGTTTTGACGGCGGCGATGACGGACTGCTAGGATTCATACCCTCCACGACATTGACTACAAATCAACGGTGAGTTCATCCCCTCCAAGGCATTGACTATAAATCATCGGCGAGTTCATCCCCTCCATTGCATTGACTACAAATCATGGTGAGTTCATCCCCTCCATGGGATTGACTACAAATCATCAGCTTGGAAGTGCAAGATAATTTGACTAGGAGTTTGTGAAGTGAGTAGGACAAATTAGGAGTTTGTGAAGTGTGTAGAAACTACAGTGTGAAGTCAATAGGCCAAATTAGGAGTTTGTGAAGTGAATGAAAAATTAGAAGTTTGTGAAGATAAGTTTACTAAGATAATTTGACTCTGCCAAATGAATAGAAACTAAAATGTGAAGTGAGTAGGCCAAATTAGGAGTTTTTGAAGTGAATAGAAAATTAGGAGTTTGTGAAGATAATTTTACTAAGATAATTTGACTCTGCCAAATGAATAGAAACTACAATGTGAAGTGAGTAGACCAAATTAGGAGCTTGGCAGTCTGCCATATGTGTTGGATATATCATGTCGAAACATATTTTGATACACATGTTGAAGCAGTGCCAAATCAGTGCAAAATCACACTCTAGGCATTTTGATATAGTTGGCATGCATGTTTGGTTGCCATCCACACTTGTGTGCCACAAGTGGGGCATGCTGCCACCGTTTTTGTGGTGGCCAAATTGGCCAAAGTGGGGTATGTGACTGAAAAAGTGTAGCATGCTAGTTCATTCTTTCAATGGATGCTAGTTCAATTGCATGTGTTTGTATGTGTAGAAATTGACATGTGTTAAATGATTAGGAGTGCATATGTTGAACTACTTTGTCTAACAAATTATTTATTTGTCAGTTAAAGGCCAATTCTGGAGACAACGAGGAGGTGTATGATGTGGACGTGCTCAACAAAGATCTCTAAGAGACTCATTAATAGCCTGTAAGAGGTGAATGCCTCGATGAAGGCAAAGATTAAAGAGTTGCACAACAAGAGTGTTCAACTTGTTCAAAAGACTAATAAGTTGAGGGACGAGAGGGATAAGCTGAAGCAGGAGAGATAGCTAGCTCCTTAGGGAAGAGAGGAATGAGCTCAAGGTGGAGATAGCTCATTTCAAAAAACATGGAGAGGGAAATAGAAAGAAGCTTTGCCAGCTGAGCATAATCCTTGATGAAGAGTAGTTCTTTAACTAGCTAGTCCATCTTTAGTTGATGAGTAAATTTTCTGAAGTCTAATTAACTTGTTAAGTTGATGGGTATCTTGTGTTAACGAGTATCTATTGAGTAACTAGCTAGTACCTTTTGTGAATTACAATTATTTAGTTTGTGGAGTAGAATAATTTTTATTACCAAAAAATCAATTTGCTGGCATTGGCCAACAAGGTTAAGAAGAACTTACTTCTAGCGTTGGCCAGTGGCACGCCCGTAGCATCTAAACTACTGCCGACGTGGGCTCCAGCGCCACGACTACTTTTTAGCAATGGCGCCATATTGGTGGCGTCGGTCGTCCATGCCAACAAGGTTATTTTTGCCATGCCCTAGCTAGGCTTTTCTGCACTAGTGGGAACACTGGTGAAGAGCTTGATCGCCTACTAGAGGTGCTGGTATGTGACCCCGGCACCAGCAAGAGTATCCTTATCATCGTCCTTGCCTATGAGGCCCTACCTCCCCATGCCGTACTCCATACCTGCGTCCCCAAGGATCTCTCTTCTCGGAACACATCCCCCAAAACTAACATACTTCTTTAGGTTGATTGTGTTTCAATGTATAGATTTGGTTACAACTTTGCATTTGAATTTTACAGTGCGCGACATAGATGATTACCGAATGCTAGGCAGCAAACATGATTTTGTTGAGAAGCCCCTGAAGTGACTCAACTCCTTGCTCCCCAAGCTCTGGTGCACAACGTGATGCTGCCTACCAGCCTGTAATGCTTGGATTGGTGCTGCAGGTGTCGGTGTCAAAACCGGCGGATCTCGGGTAGGGGGTCCCGAACTGTGCGTCTAGGCGGATGGTAACAGGAGACAAGGGACACGATGTTTTTACCAAAGTTTGGGCCCTCTCGATGGAGGTAAAACCCTACTCCTGCTTGATTAATATTGATGATATGGGTAGTACAAGAGTAGATCTACCACGAGATCAGAGAGGCTAAACCCTCGAAGCTAGCCTATGGTATGATTGTTGTTCGTCCTACGGACTAAAACCCTCCGGTTTATATAGACACCGGGGAGGGCTAGGGTTACACAGAGTCGGTTACAATAGGAGGAGATCTACATATCCGTATCGCCAAGCTTGCCTTCCACGCCAAGGAAAGTCCCATCCGGACACAGGACGAAGTCTTCAATCTTGTATCTTCATAGCCCAGGAGTCCGGCCAAAGGTTATAGTCCGGCTATCCGGACACCCCCTAATCCGGGACTCCCTCAGTAGCCCCCGAACCAGGCTTCAATGACGATGAGGTCGACGCGCATATTTGTCTTCGGCATTGCAAGGCGGGTTCTTCTCCAAGTTCCATATACCTATTGAATAGTGTCCGGCTTCTGGTGAATGTTGCGCTCCTCGGCTTCTGCGCCCAATAATGGCCATCTTCCACGTGTCAAACGAATGCGAAAAGCCAGGGTGTTTTTTCATTTACCCCCCTAGCTGCGCAAATGGGCTGCCTATAAAAGAGACGGGGATTTAGATCCGAATCACACCATCTTCCCTCCGCGAGCACTCATCGGAGCGCATTCGACAGAGTTCCTTTCCATCATGGCTGGTCGACACAGCTCCTCCTCTCGCCCCCCAGCCCTCAACCTAGATATTGGGAGAGGTGTTACGCCCGCACAGCAAGCTAGTGGCGCTCCAAGCCAAGGGGCTTCTCCCCCCAGCCTACATGGTCCCGGTTCGAGCCGGGCTTGCCACCTATAATGGCGGAGAGCAAGAGGAGAGCGTCCCCAATCCCTCCAAAGGAGAGCGGGTATGCCTTGTCCCTTATTTGATAAGAGGCTCGGATTTCCAATTCATCAGTTTCTCCGGGGACTGCTGGAGTTCTATGGCCTCCAGTTGCACAACCTTACGCCTGCCTCCATATTGCACATTGCGGGCTTCGTAGCCCTTTGCGAGCTGTTTTTGGGCATCGAGGCCCATTTCGCGCTGTGGAAGAAGCTGTTCTGCCTCGTGCCCCGTTCTCAGGAGGGGTCGATATATCAAGTGGGCGGAGCCGAACAATGGCGCATCGCCGGGACCGGATATCTATCCGGAACCCCAAAGAAGGCGTCCGAAGACTGGCCTTCAGAATGGTTTTATATAGAAGACGTTCCCCTGCCGGACCCTGTTTGGATCGGCCTCCCTGAGTTCGATAATGCTCCTTTGAAGAAGCACCGAAGCTGGCGTCCACGGAGCCCTCAGAAGGAAAATGACAAGGACGTCCTTTACCTGATGAATCAGATAAGGCTGTTAGCTCATTCCGGACTGACCATGATCGAGGTCATGGCCACATGCATTATGCGGGGTGTGCAGCCACTTTAGTATAGGGGCCACCCCATGTGGGATTTCAACGGGGAGGATGACTCCACCCGGTGCGGCCGTAAGGGGCCGGAATCGGCTGCCGCTCTAATAAAGATCTTGTCCGCTTTGTACAAGGGAGAAGAGGAGGAATTCCTCCGCGTCAACCCGCGGGGCAGATTTTCTATGTACAATCCTCCAAGCTGGGTAAGCGGACACTTTCACTCTCCCATCCATTTCATATTCCCATAGTTAAGTATTTAGTCTAGCAACTTCAACGCAGGAGCTACGCCAGGCTATAAAGGAGATAAACAGCCCTCCTCCACAACCCGAGGACCCGGAACGGTCCTTCGACCCGGACTCCCAAGAGGACCCGAACTTATGTGTGGAGCTGATCGATGGGGTGTTTCATCAATTGAGCAAGGACAACACCTTAGTGGCCATTACGGCTGATTATCCCGGACTACTTCCAGCCTCACAAGTAATCGAGACCGAAGTCCCAGTACTTATAATATGATCCACCCGTGCTTATTTTTGATCACCGTATTCCAATGGCATTTTTGCACGGGAAGTCCTTGAGGCGGAGGCCCGAGCCTGCGGTGGCTAGCCAACAAGGGGCATCAAGGCCCAGCAGGTTGAAAAGAAGTGTGGTCCGGATTGAGACGCCGGTGCAACGGTATGGCATGCCATTTTATTCCCAGGTTTTATTCCCTCAAGGCATACCAACGCTCGTGCTTTTTTCAGAAAAAAGAGCGGTCGCCGGACTATATCCGGAGAGGTTGCCAATCGCGCTTCCACCGGCCAGGCTCCAAGGCCGGGTCCGGAAGCGGAGGCGAACACGAGGCGCGCACCGGACGCTCCTCCGACAGAGGATGCGGACGGGCTGTCTGCCACCAATTCCGAGGTGGAGAGTGCCATGAACCACAGGCGTCGCCGGACAATTCCTCGTGACACTTGTTTCTCCCAAGAGGCATTGGATGCCTTCAATACGGGAGATGCGTACCTCCGTGTCGCTCAAAATGGTCTAGCCAGAGCCACAGAGCAGTATGTAAAAGACATACGGGTGAGAAAATTTGATGGTTATATATGTCAGTAGCCCTCGAGACTTGAAACAGTTAGAATAGCTGATTTAAGGATCATTTGTTATGCAGGATCTTACAGAAAAGAATACCCAACTGTCCCAGGAGCTGGAAGAGTGCAAAGCCCAACTTGGGGTTGCACTAGCCGCGGCGGGGGAGGCCAAGGAGACCCCCTCTGGTAATATGTGCTTCAAAAGATAAGTATATTGAAAAGTGCGGCATGCATGAAAATCTGACAATAACATTGCAGATGGCGCCGGAGTGGATCGGGACAAACAACAACTCTTGCGCCGGTTAAAGGCCGGTGAGAGCGTGCTTACAAGGGTGAGGCAAGAGAAGAATAAGCTCCAAGATGCCAACACCCAGCTGGGCGAGGAACTAAAGGATGTTCATGCTCAGCTGTCGGACTCCATGAAGGAGAATCGGCGGCTTCGATGCAGCATTTTTAGTAAGTGCTTGAATGAACTTCGAAAAAAGAGTTCGGCGAGGAAGTCGATTGACAGAGTTATGTCTGTAGGTATGCTAACAGGTCAACCTTCAGAGGAAATGCCCGGTTCTACGGGTGACCTTCTTCCTGAGCTCTCACAACTACATGAACGAGTTCGGCAGGTGATGCAAGGCGTCGCCCAGGCCTTGTGGCCATCCGTCTCCATGCCCGAAGGCCTTGGAGAGCTTGCAGAGAAGCTGAAGGGAGCGCGGCGGTGCTTCTGATTATGAAAGATATCGGCCTGCCGTCAAGGCACCAGGGAGGCCTAGGCCATGGTAAAGACGCGGTACACGAAGGCTGACCCAAACCACATGGCCGAGGTCGGACCTGTGGGGCCCGATGGGAAGGAGATCCCTGTGAGTTTAGTGTACGGCCAGGTAGAATTGGCCGCTAAATATTCTCAACAGGACTGTAAACTAGACAGCTTGTTGGATGGTATTGAAGAGGAATATACCCAGTCAAATTGACTATGTAATTTAAGATGACATGTAAAATGCCTTCTAGCCGGATTGAAGATCATTTGTCATGGCGGAACTTTTCGCTTCAACCTCGGGACCCAATAGTCCGGAGTGTGTCCGAATACCCTCTCGGTTATGTAAGAACCGGGGCATGCGTGGAGACCAGGCGTAGGGGTCATTAGTGCTTGAACAGACAAGTGCCCAACTAGTTATGTTATATTACATGGTTAGTAAGAAACATCTTCCAGGGAGAATAGTTCCGTTAGGGGTTCCTTTCCCTGGGAGGCATGCCCTAAAGTGCATGTCCGGACTACGAAAAAAGTAGAAAAGCATCTGGGGGCGGATAAATAAACGAGTGAGAAATCATCTTTTAGTTCACCGACCGAATATTCCCTTAAGAACGCTAGCTTTCGGCTTCACCCAGTCTGAGGTACACATCCGGCTGACCCGGCAGTAACAATCGCAGAGGTGCTCCCTTTACCACCTAGCCGAACAATCGGGAACGTAGGGGTAAGCACAGGAGCCAGGCAACCCAGCTTGGCCAAAACATAAGTCACATCGATGCATATAATGGTGAATAAAAGGTACATGCAGAAGTGTGACACATGTGTTGGGCATGAGGCCCATATAAACAAGCTTCTGTTAGAGAAGCCCCCAGGTATTATGAGCGCGGATAGCGCGTCAATTGTATGCGAACAAGGCGCAAACGAGCCCTTAAAGGCTGTAAGAGAAAAGTAGGGAGAAGGAGAGAAATATAAGACAGCTAATGTGTAAAAAATAGACCAAGGAAGGAGACGAACATAGGGTCCGGCGCTAGGCGTAGAATCTTCGTAGACGTGCTGCATTCCATGGATTTGGCTCGAGTCAGTTATCCGATGCATCTCGCAGACGGAATGCTCCACCAGTCAGGACTTGGTCAATTATGAAGGGACCTTCCCATTTGGGCTTGAGTTTGTCCTTTTTCTTGTCCGGCGGGCTTAGAACTAGCTAGCCAACATTGTAAGTTTTGGCCCGTACTTCTCTGCTTTGATATCTTCGAGCCTGCTATTGATAGAATGCGGAACGAGCTTTTGCCACATAGCGCTCCTCCTCCAAGGCATCCAAACTGTCCTACCGATCGAGTTCGGCTTCTCTTTCTTTGTACATGCGCACGCGAGGTGAGTCATGAATTATGTCGCAGGGCAGAACTGCCTCTGCGCCGTATACCATAAAGAATGGTGTGAATCTGGTAGTGCGATTCGGCGTGGTCCGCAGCCCCTAGAGTACGGAGTCGAGCTCCTCTACCCAGTGCGTGTTAGATTCCTTGAGGGACCACACTAATCTGGGTTTGATGCCACTCATGATTAGACCATTTGCTCGCTCGACTTGACCGTTAGTTTGTGGGTGATAGACTGAAGCGTAGTCGAGCTTGATGCCCATGTTTCTGCACCAGAGTTTTACCTCGTCGGCCGTAAAGTTTGTGCCGTTATCAGTGATGATGTTGTGGGGGATGCCGTAACGGTGTACGACCCCTGATATGAAGTCTATCACCGGTCCGGATTCGGCCGTCTTAACGGGCTTGGCCTCTATCCATTTGGTGAATTTGTCCACCATGACCAGTAGGTATTTTTGCTTGTGGGTTCCTCCTTTAAGGGGTCCAACCATGTCAAGCCCCCAGACCGCGAAGGGCCAGATGATGGGTATAGTTTGGAGGGCGGTGGGTGGCATATGGCTTTGGTTAGCAAAGAGTTGGCAACCGACGCATCGTTGGACTAAGTCCTGAGCATCTGCCCGGGCCGTCGGCCAATAAAATCCTGTACGGAAGGCCTTGCTTACAAGGGCCCGGGCTGCGGCGTGGTGCCCACCTAGTCCGGCATGAATTTCAGCCAGAAGATTCCGCCCTTCCTCTTTGGAGATTACACCTTTGAAGGACTCTGGTGGTGCTTTTCTTATAAAGCTCTCCTTCATGGACTTTATAGGCTTTAGATCGCCGCACTATGCAGCGTGCCTCGTTTTCGTCCTCAGGGAGTTCCTGCCTTGTTAGGTAGGCTAGGAATGGTTCTGTCCACGGGGCAATGACTGCCATTATTACGTGGGCTGAGGATGTTACTTCGTTGGCGGAGCCTCCCGTTGTGTCAGAATGTTCGGTGTCAGGCGGTGCGGCTGGGTCCGGGCTGTTATTTCCGGATTCCCCTTCCCATGATATGGATAGCTTGAATAGCCTTTCCAAGAAAATGTAGAGGGGGACTGCATCGCGCTTTGCGCCGATGCGTGCCAAGACATCTGCTGCCTGATTGTTTTCCCGGGCTATATAGTGAAATTCGAGCCCTTCAAACCGAGCTGACATTTTTAGGACGGCGTTGCGATAAGCTGCCATTTTCAGATCCTTGGCATCAAAGTCTCCATTTATTTGGGATATCGTGAGGTTCCAATCCCCATGCACCTCTAGGCGTTGGATGCCCATGGAGACTGCCATCCGAAGACCATGTAGAAGGGCCTCGTATTCGGCTGCATTGTTAGAGTCCGTATACATTATCTGGAGTACATATTGGACTGTATCTCCTGTTGGGGACGTCAGAACGATGCCAGCCCCCAGACCCGCTAACATTTTGGAGCCGTCGAAGTGCATGATCCAGTTGGAATATGTGCCGTACTCTTTAGGGAGTTCGGCTTCAGTCCATTCGGCGAAAAAGTTGGCCAAAACTTGCGACTTGATAGCTCGCCGTGGCTTATAGGTTATGTTGAACGGGAGGAGCTCAATGGCCCATTTGGCAATCCGGCCCGTCGCGTCGTGGTTGTTTATAATATCGTTAAGAGGTACTTCGGAGGCATTGTTATCGAACACTCTTGAAAGTAGTGTCGTAGCTTCCGGGATGCTATAAACACCGCGTACGCTATCTTTTGATAATGCGGGTACCGTGACTGGCATGGAGTGAGGACAGTGGACACGTAGTAAACTGGTTTTTGAAGGGGCAATTTGTGTCCGTCCGTTTCTCGTTCGAAGACGAGCACTGCGCTTACAACTTGATGAGTTGCCGCAATGTATAATAGCATTGGTTCGCCGATGTTAGGCGCGGCCAAGACCGGGTTTGTTGCCAATATGACTTTTATTTCTTCGAGTCCAGCCGTGGCAGCATCCGTCCACTCGAAGTGTTCGGTGCGCCGAAGGAGGCGATAAAGGGGTAATGCCTTTTCTCCTAAGCGGGAGATGAAGCGGCTTAGAGCCGCCACACATCGAGTCAATTTTTGTATTTGTTTGAGGTCCTTTGGAATATCCAATTGTGACAGAGCTCGGATCTTGGCTGGGTTTGCTTCAATTCCTCTATCAGATACAATGAAGCCCAAGAGCTTTCCGGCTGGTATGTCGAAAACACATTTTTCTGGGTTAAGCTTGATGTCATATGCACGGAGGTTATCGAATGTGAGCCTCAAGTCGTCTACTAGAGTTTCAACGTGCTTGGTTTTGACGACCACGTCATCTACGTATGCTTCAACTGTTTTGCCGATCTGGTTTGCCAGACATGTCCGAATCATGCGCTGATATGTTGCGCCGGCGTTTTTGAGCCCAAAGGGCATTGTGTTGAAGCAGAATGGGCCGTATGGGGTGATGAATGCCGTTGCGGCTTGGTCTGGCTCCGCCATCTTAATTTGATGGTAGCCGGAGTATGCGTCGAGGAAACACAATGAATCATGTCCTGCGGTGGCGTCGATAATTTGATCGATGCGGGGGGATCCTTTGGGCAAGCCTTGTTGAGGTCTTTGAAATCGACACATAGGCGCCAGGATTTGTCCTTCTTTGGTACCATCACCAGGTTTGCTAGCTAGTCCGGATGTTTTATATCTCTAATGAATCCGGCCTCCAATAATTTGGCTAGCTCCTCTCCCATGGCTTGTCTCTTAGGTTCGGAGAAACGCCGAAGAGCCTGCTCGACAGGCTTGAATCCTTTTAGTATGTTTAGGCTGTGCTCGGCCAGCCTCCGTGGGATTCCTGGCATGTCTGAAGGGTGCCAGGCAAAAATGTCCCAATTTTCGCGTAGGAAATCTCGTAGTGCGGCGTCTACATCAGGGTTTAATTGCGCCCCGATGGAGGCCGTTTTTGTATGATCCGTTGGATGGACTCCGAATTTGACTATTTCGTCCGCCGATTTAAAAGAGGTGGACTTGGATCTTTTATCGAGTATCACGTCGTCCCTGTTCACCATGGAGCGGAGCGCAGTCAGTTCTTCGGCCGCTAGGGCTTTGGATAGTGCCTTAAGGGCCAGTGTGGCTGTCTTGTTTTCGGCGCGGAGTGCTATGTCCGAGTCACTAGCAAGAGTGATGATTCTGTTGGGTCCGGGCATTTTGAGATTCATGTACCCGTAATGGGGTATAGCTGTAAAAATTGTGAATGCCTCTCGCCCTAACAGAGCGTGGTATCCGCTGCTGAACGGGGCCACTTGAAACGTGACTTCCTCGGACCTGTAATTATCCGGTGTGCCAAACACCACATCCAGTGTGATTTTTCCTGTACAACATGCTTCCCGACTGGGGATTATTCCTCTAAAGGTTGTGTTGCTTCGCTCAATGCGGCTCCAGTCTATTTCCATTTTTCGAAGGGTTTCCTCATAAATGAGGTTCAATCCGCTGCCACCGTCCATGAGTACCTTGGTAAGGCAAAAGCCGTCCACTATTGGACTGAGGACCAATGCGGCTGGTGCTCGGGCTGTTCGGAATTTAGGTTCATCACTGGCATTAAAGGTAATAGCCGTGACACTCCATGGGTTTATTTGATGCGGAAGTATCGAAGACTGTTGACACCGTACTGGTCTCCCTGGGTTGGTGCTCTGCGGATTCTGGAGTTAAAAGCTCCTCGCCACTTCTGGCCACCTGCCGGAGTATCCAACATGCTCTAAGGCTATGAGTTGGTGTGGCGCCCTCTGTACTATGAATCTTACAGGGTCCATTGAGCCATCCTCCAGTACGGTTCCATACCCTACAGAGGGTTTTTGCTTTTTGGTGTTTAGCCCAGGTGCCTGGCGATAATGTGCCCTTTTATTTTGGACTGGGGTTGTATTCAGGGCCGGATTGTCCCAGAATTTTATTTCGGTTTTCCGGACGCTTTCCATCGCACAGTACTTTCGTACTATGGATGCCAAGTCAGTGAAGCGTGTAATCTCATGGCGACTTATGGCGTTGAGGATTCTGATGTCCGTGCAATTATTGCAGACGAATGAAATTGCATCCTCCTCGCGGCAGTCCTCTATCCTGTTCATAACCAAGAGGAATCTGGCCCAGTAATGGTTTACTGTTTTTGTGGGCTCTTGCCGAATTTGGGATAGATCCTTTATATTTGGGTGGGCGGGTGGAGTTAAATCAGGAACCTCACCCAATCTGAGACTCGGGGGCCAAGGAGTTTCCGAACTCGGTAGCTTGGGTTCTTGGATGTTGTCCAATGAGTCTAGCCCGTTGCCTGACTTTAGGTTCAGGGTTTGAGTGACGTCCTCCCCTCCGCGGGTATTCGGCTTGGAGGGATCGGGAATTCGGACATAACTAGTCCTCAAGATGGGTGAAGATTTGCCGCATTGTTCCTCCACCACTATGACGTGGTGGGTGACCTGGGGAGAGTTAATCTCTCTCGAATCGGGTTTAAGCCCAATCTGATCATAGTCTGTAGTGACTCCCAGGGCGGCGATGCGATCCAAGAGCTCGTTTAAGGAAGAGAGCTCCATTGGATCTAACGGCTCGGCGAGTTCCGAGTTGACGTGGAGATTGCTTTCGATGACCCGAGAAGTCATCGTCGGCGCGGCGGCCGAACAGGCGGTCATAAGAAAATCACCTAGCCGGAGAGTTTGGCCGATAGCCAAAGCTCCTTTAGCAACAGCGCCGTCTTTAAAGATAGGATGAGGCATCCTTCCTGATGGCGACGACACAACGGAACTCTCAATGAAAGCACCAATGTCGGTGTCAAAACCGGCGGATCTCGGGTAGGGGGTCCCGAATTGTGCGTCTAGGTGGATGGTAACAGGAGACAAGGGACACGATGTTTTTACCCAGGTTCGGGCCCTATCGATGGAGGTAAAACCCTACTCCTGCTTGATTAATACTGATGATATGGGTAGTACAAGAAGCTAGCCTATGGTATGATTGTTGTTCGTCCTACGGACTAAAACCCTCCGGTTTATATAGACACCGGAGAGGGCTAGGGTTACACAGAGTCGGTTACAATGGGAGGAGATCTACATATCCACATCGCTAAGCTTCCCTTCCACGCCAAGGAAAGTCCCATCCGGACACGGGACGAAGTCTTCAATCTTGTATCTTCATAGCCCAGGAGTCCGGCCAAAGGTTATAGTCCGGCTATCCGGACACCCCCTAATCCGGGACTCCCTCAGCAGGACTGAATCGACTTGATGATTTTGCTGAGATTGAGTTCTTTGAGCTACATGTCCGTGCCACAACACCTTGAGCTAGTTGATTGTTGGATGGTAACATTTTTCATATCTAAAAGTTTTTTATGATTAGATTAACTAAATTGGGTTCCATGATTCTTCTAGGTATATACTCCGTAAACTATAGAATTATCAGTTCTGTTTTGGAAATAAATAATTGGTCCAATTTGATGTGATTTGCCTGTGGTTGCCGCTTTGATGATTCTTCTACACTACTATTTATGTTAAATATTAATTTAATTCCAGCTTTGCTTTATTTTCCATGCATGGCCATTCTAATGAACATCAATCATCTTAGGTTTGGACCTTTCTTGATTGATGGGGCTCCTTTTAATTTTAGCTCTTCTACTTTCACCTTTGTTGCAGATATAGAGGGTTCTCAATTTGTTTTTTCAGGTATGTATGTGTTTGTAGGATTTGGGTCAATATAGAATGTACTGATGTTTACCTTTGTCCTCTCGTTGATCTCCAATATTAAGAGAGGATATGGTGCTGAATGAGTGACAATGTCCCTATGTTGTTGTTGATTACCAATATTAACAATTTGCACCCCATTTCTTTATAATAACATTGTCGGTTCTTGAAGTCTATTTACATATAGACATGGAATGTTCTCAAAGTTCATTCTATATATAGATGCATATGTTATATAGTCAGATCATTTTCTAAAAAGATGTTTATATAGTCAGATGACTCAATCATCAAGTAACATCATTAGAGAAGATATTTTTTGTACACTGCATGTTAGTTAATCATGAGTTAATCTTCATGTAGATGAGAAAACATTGTACCACCTCATCGACAATATTTTATCTTCCTTTTCCTTCCTTTTCTTCTTTAATGTTGTCACAGCCCACCTTTTCAGGCATACGGTCACCGTGTGTTTCTATGCCAAACCCTAGATTGAATCGTCGGCATACATGGTAATGATGTTGTATCATACACAAATGCATCCTTTATTACATCGCACGATTGAGAAAGCAAATAGTCTTACAGACACTGGTGATAGCCGAGTCAAATACATAGTCTTATAATAAGCAAATAGAGTTTAGATCAAGTAGAAATGAAAGCTAATCTAAGTAGACATCTTGGTAAGATCCATCAACCCCATGGGGAAGCATGTCAAGTGGAGGTACGAAACCCTACGTAAGTCACTCCTCATAGTAGTCACCTGCAACATGATACGTTGCAGCCACTGAAGGAAATATGCCCTAGAGGCAATAATAAAGTTATTATTTATTTCCTTATTTCATGATAAATGTTTATTATTCATGCTAGAATTGAATTAACCGGAAACTTAGTACATGTGTACATAGACAAAACACATTGTCCCTAGTATGCCTCTACTAGACTAGCTTGTTAATCAAAGATGGTTATGTTTCCTAACCATAGACATGTTTTGTCATTTGATCAACGAGATCACATCATTAGGAGAATGATGTGATGGAAATGACACATCCGTTAGCTTAGCATTATGATCGTTATAGTTTCATTGCTACTGCTTTCTTCATGACTTATACATGTTCCTCAGACTATGAGATTATGCAACTCCCGAATACCGGAGGAACTATTTGTGTGCTACCAAATGCCACAACGTAAATGGGTGATTATAAAGGTTCTCTACAGGTGTCTCCGAAGGTGTTTGTTTGGTTGGCATAGATAGAGATTAGGATTTGTCACTCCGTGTTTTGGAGAGGTATCTCTAGGCCCTCTCGGTAATGCTCATCACTATAAGCCTTGCAAGCATTGTGACTAATGAGTTAGTTGCGGGATGAAGTATTACGGAATGAGTAAAGAGACATGCCGGTAACGAGATTGAACTAGGTATGATGATACCGACGATCGAATCTCGGGCAAGTAACATACCAATGACAAAGGGAACAATGTATGTTGTTATGCGGTTTGACCAATAAAGATCTTCATAGAATATGTAGGAGCCAATATGAGCATCCATCTTCCGCTATTGGTTATTGACCGGAGATGTGTCTCGGTCATGTCTACATAGTTCTCGAACCCGTAGGGTCCGCACGCTTAACGTTCGATGACGATTTGTATTATGAGTTATGTATTTTGATGACCGAAGTTTGTTTGGAGTCCCGGATGAGATCACGGACATGACGAGGAGTCTCAAAATGGTCGATACATAAAGATTGATATATTGGACGACTATATTCGTACTACAGAAGTGTTCCGGAGAAGTTTCGGATAAACCCGGAGTGCCGGAGGGTTACCGGAACCCCCCGAGGGAACTAATGGGCCTCATGGGCCTTGGTGGAGAGAGAGGGGCAGCCAGGGCAGGCGCCGCGCTCCTCCCCTTTGGGTCCGAATTGTATTAGGGAAGGGGGGGCGGCGCCCCCCTTTCCTTCTCCCTCTCCCTCTCCTTCCTTTTCCGTCTCACTCCCTCTTGGTGGAATCCTACTAGGACTAGTAGTCCTAGTAGGACTCCCCTTGTGGAGCGCGCCCTAGGAGGGCCGGCCGGCCTCCCCATTTATCCTTTATATATGGGGGCAGGGGGCACCCTAGAACACACAAGTTGATCTTTTAGTCGTGGCGGTGCCCCCTCCACAGTTACACACCTCGGTCATATCATCATAGTGCTTAGGCGAAGCCCTGCACCGGTAACTTCATCATCACCATTACCATGCCGTCATGCTGACGAAACTCTCCCTCGGCCTCAACTGGATCAAGAGTACGAGGGACATCATCAAGCTGAACGTGAGCTGAACGCGGAGGTGCCGTACGTTTGGTGCTTGGATCGGTTAGATCGCGAAGATGTTCGACTACATCAACCGAGTTAACTAACACTTCTACTTTCGGTCTACGAGGATACGCGGACACACTCTCCTCTCTTGTTGCTATGCATCTCCTAGATAGATCTTGCGTGATCGTAGGAATTTTTTTGAAATTTCCGCATTCCCCAACAGTGGTATCAGAGCCAGGTTTCTGCATAGATGTTATATGCACGAGTAGAACACAAAGAGTTGTGGGTGCTAATAGTCATACTTCTTACCACCAATGTCTTACTTTGATTCCTCGGTATTGTTGGATGAAGCGGCCCGGACCGACATTACATGACCGTATTCATGAGACTGGTTCTACCGACGTGCTTTTGCACAAAGTTGGCTGGCGGGTATCTATTTCTCCAACTTTAGTTGAATCGAGTTTGACTTTGGCCGGTCCTTGTTGAAGCTTAAAACAGCACACTTGACGAAAAATTGTTGTGGTTTTGATGCGTAGGTAAGAACGGGTCTTGCTAGAAGCACGTAGCAACCACGTAAAACTTGCAACAACAAAGTAGAGGACATCTAACTTGTTTTTGTGGGGCTTGTTGTGATGTGATATGGTCAAGGCATGATGTGATATAAATTGTTGTATGAGATGATCATGTTTTGTAACAAAGTTATCAGCAACTGGCAGGAGCCATATGATTGTCGCTTTATTGTATGCAATGCAATCGCCATGTAGTTATTTTACTTTATCACTAAGCGGTGGCGATAGTCGTAGTGACAATAGTTGGCGAGATGACAATGATGCTACAATGAAGACCAAGGTGTCGTGCCGGTGAGGATGGAGATCATGACGATGCCTCGGTGATGATGACCATATCATGTCACATATTTTGATGGCATGTGATGTTTATCTTTATGCATCTTATTTTGCTTAGTACGATGGTAGCATTATAAGATGATCCCTTGCTAAATTTCAAGGTACAAGTGTTCTCCATGAGTATGCACCGTTGCTACAGTTCGTCGTGCCGGGACACCACGTGATGATCGGGTGTGATAAGCTCTACGCTCACATACAACGGGTGCAAGCCAGTTTTCCACACGCAGAATACTCGGGTTAAACTTGACGAGCCTAGCATATGCAGATATGGCCTTGGAACACTGAGACCGAAAGGTCGAACGTGAATCATATAGTAGCTATGATCAACATAGTGGTGTTCACCATTGAAAACTACTCCATCTCACGTGATGATCGGACATGGTTTAGTTGATTTGGATCACGTGATCATTTAGATGACTAGAGGGATGTCTATCTAAGTGGGATTTCTTAAGTAATATGATTAATTGAACTTTAATTTATCATGAACTTAGAATTGATAGTTATTTTGCATGTCTATGTTATTGTAGATCAATGGCCCGTGCCACCATTGCTTTGAATTTTAATGCGTTCCTAGAGAAAGCTAAGTTGAAAGATGATGGCAGCAACTATACGGACTGGGTCTGTAACTTGAGGATTATCCTCATTGTGAATACCTGGCAAACGCGTGTTTATGACTACTCGATAGTTCAGTGTGCCATGCTCTATGGCTTAGAATCGGGACTTCAAAGATGTTTTGAACATCATGGAGCATATGAGATGTTCCAAGAGTTGAAGTTAATATTTCAAGCATATGAGATGGGCCTTGGTGGAGAGAGAGAGGGCGGCCAGGGCAGGCCGCGCGCCCCCTCCCCCTTGGGTCCGAATTGGACTAGGTAAGGGGGGGTTGCTGAGGGAGTCATGGACTATGGGGTCCTCGAGGAATCAGCCTATGTGACATGGGCCGGATTGATGGGCCGTGAAGATACATGGTAGAAGGACCTCCCCCGTGCCCGGATAGGAATCTCGCTTGCGTGGATGGCAAGCTTAGCGTTCGGATCATTTACCTTCCTTTCTCTGTAATCGACTCTGTACAACCCTCGATCCCTCCGGTGTCTATATAAACCAGAGGGCTTAGTCCATAGGCGAGAACACAATCATACGGGCTAGACATCTAGGGTTTAGCCATTACGATCTCGAGGTAGATCAACTCTTGTAACCCCTATACTCATCATAGTCAATCAAGCAGGAAGTAGGGTATTACCTCCATCAAGAGGGCCCAAACCTGGGTAAACATCGTGTCCCTTGCCTCCTTGTTACCTTTGATCCTCAAACGCACAGTTCGGGACCCCCTACCCGAGATCTGCTGGTTTTGACGCCGACATTGGTGCTTTCATTAAGAGTTCCATTGTGTCGTCACTAGAAGGCTCGATGGCTCCATCAACCATCCACAACAATTCTGCCCTAAGGGAGACTTTTCTCCCCGGTCAAATCTTCGTATTCGGCGGCTTCGCACTACATGCCAATTTGATTGGCCATCTGGAGCAGATCGACAGCTACGCCCCTAGTCACCAGATTAGTTTCGGAAACCTAAACTATGTCACTGATATCCAGGGAGACTTGATCTTCCAGGGGTTCGCGGCCTCAATCACAGCTCCGGCCTTAAATCCGGAACTCCTCACCGAGTTTGAAGATGGGAATTTAGAGCCCGCCGGACTCTTTGCATCCATAGAGCTCAACACTGGAGATACGGAGGGGATCGTTTCACCGACCAGCCCGGAATCACTCCTGGATCACCCTATTCTCATCGAGCCGGACTCACCTCCATGCACCAGCTCCGAACTCTCGAGGTCTGTGTTATACGAGCTTGGCCAGGGAGCTCCTATCCCGACCTGCTCCATGGATTCTTGCTTCCCTATCTAGACCCCACTCTTAAACGAGGCTCTGGACTTAATGCGATCTCTCTCCATTACAGAAGTATCGCCGCCAAACTACGCCCAGCCCGCACTAGGGACTGAGAGCGGGGAATTTTACGTCCCACCCACCACCCACTTCATAGCCACTGTCGAGGACGTAACCGACATGCTCGATTACGCTTCCGTAGACATGGACGATGATACCGGAGAAGAGCAAACCCAAAATCCGCTGCTTACCGGACGCTGGACGGCTACCTCTACATATGACGTGTATATGGTGGACACACCCAAAGAGGATGATGGCAAAGGTGGGAAGGACCCAGTCGAGAATAATTCTCCTGTGGCACCACCAAAGCATCATCGTCAGCGGTGCCGCTCTAAACCACGCCGAGGAAAAGACAACAATACCAGCACCGGAGACAACAATACTCCAGATAACGCCGAAGACCAAGAAGCCCCTATCGAACCAACATCCAAACATGATGACTGGGAGGAGGGGAAAGTAAACCCCGACGACCCCTTGAGGACGAGGGCTCGGAGGATAGTAACTACGTACCAATCTCCTAAGAGGACGAGAGCCTCGGTGACGAAGAATTCATCGTGCCAGAGGAACCCTTCGAACAAGAGCGCTTTAAGCGCCGACTAATAGCAACTGCCAGAAGCCTGAAAAGGAAGCAATAGCAGCTTCAAGCTGATCAGGATTTTCTCAACGACAGATGGACCGATGTCCTGGCAGCTGAGGAATATGGCCTCGAACGCCCAACCAAGAGCTATCTGAAGCGCAAGCTACTACCCTAATTCGACGATGAAGCACCAGAGCCTATACCGCCCGCACGTAACACTGCTGACAGACCTGACCGACCACAATGTGGCCGGGACAGAGCGGCAACTCAAGCTGAACACCCGCCTGCACCACCCCGCCATAAAGGAAGAGAGACAACAGCTGCTGGATACACTTACGACCTACGACAGGACCTGGATAATAGAGCAGGTCAGACTAGATCAATATATGGATCAAGGGGGCGGGCCCCAGGACGAGAAGAGGGCCATCAATCCTGGCGCGACAAGCATTACTTTACCCGGGCTGAAAATCGCATACGGACTCCATCCGAACTGCATCATGACGTGGCCCGATATAGAGGCGCCATGCACCCCTATGCTTCACCGATGAGGTAATGGAGCACCAGTTCCCAGAAGGGTTTAAACCCGTGAACATCGAGTCATACGATGGCACAACAGATCCCGCAGTGTGGATTGAAGATTTCCTTCTCCACATTCACATGGCTCGCGGTGACGATCTACATGCCATCAAATACCTCCCCCTAAAACTTAAGGGGCCAGCTCAGCACTGGTTAAACAGCCTCCCAGAAAACTCTATTGGAAGCTGGGAAGACCTGGAGGATGCCTTTAGAGACAACTTCTAGGGCACTTATATCTGGCCTCCGGACGCCGATGACCTTAGTCACATAGTCCAGCAGCCCAGAGAGTCAGCCAGAAAATCCTGGACCCGGTTCCTAGTCAAAAAGAACCAAATTGTTGACTGTCCAGATGCCGAGGCTCTAGCAGCCTTCAAACACAGCATTCGCGATGAATGGCTTGCCCGACACCTCGGCCAACAAAAGCCAAAGTCCATGGCAGCCCTCACATCACTAATGACCCGCTTTTGCGCACGCGAAGATAGCTGGCTTGCCCGTAGCAGCAATAGTACCAGCGATCCTGACACTTCTGTAGCAAAGAACAGAAACGGCAGGCCCCGACGCAATAAAAACAAGCATCGGAGCAACACTGAAAATACCAAAGACACGGCGGTCAACGTCGGATTCAGTGGCTCCAAGTCCGGACAATGGAAGAGACCATTCAAAAGAAACAAAGATGGTTCATCTAGCCTGGACCGAATACTCGACCAACCTTGCCAGATTCACGGCACCCCAAACAAGCCTACTAACCATACCAACATAAGCTGTTGGGTCTTTAGACAAGCTGGTAAATTAAACTCTGAGCACACGGGGAAGGGGTCACCCAGTGAGGATGATGATGATGAGTCCCGTCCACCAAACAAAGGGGGACAGAAAAAATTTCCCCCCGAGGTCAAGACGGTGAACATGATATACGCTACTCACATCCCCAAAAGGGAGCGCAAGCGCACGTTAAGGGACGTCTATGCGATAGAGCGAGTCGCCCCAAAATTCAACCCATGGTCAGCATGCCCGATCACCTTTGATCACAGGGACCATCCGACCAGTATCCGTCATGGAGGTTCAGCCGCATTGGTCATTGACCCAATTATTGACGGATTCCACCTCACGAGAGTCCTCGTGGACAGCGGAAGCAGTGTTAACCTGCTCTCTCAGGCCACAGTCCGGAAAATGGTTATTGACTCGTCAAGAGTCAAACCCACCAAAACTACCTTTAAAGGAGTTATACCTGGTGTAGAGGCCCGCTGCACGGGCTCCATCACATTAGAGGTCGTACTCGATTTGCCGGACAACTTCCGAAGTGAAGACTTGATCTTCGACATCGTCCCTTTCTGCAGTGGCTATGACGCACTACTCGGACGAACTGCGTTTTCTCGCTTCAACATGGTCCCGCATTATTCTTATCTAAAACTCAAAATGCCAGGATCACGCGGTGTTATAACAGTTCATGGAAACATGGATAGCTCCCTCCGTACCTTGGAACACACCGCAGCCCTCGCAGCGGAAGTGCAGGCCGGCCTTATCAAGCCGAACTCCACATCAGTAGTCAAGCTATCAGACCCCGTCAAACGAGTCCGAACTACCCTGCATAATGATAGTCCAACTTGTCAGGAGCTCGACTAGCAATCCGGCCTCTGTCTTCGCCCCAACCAAGAAGCGGCGTATGTACCACGTGCTCATAACTACGCACTAAAAATACCATGGGCGACAATGGAGGCATATCTAGGATAAAGTCCACAATACGGCTCAACCGTATCCAGACCCCAACCTATCTTTCTCTTAACTTCATTTTTTTCGGTTCTTTACAAACCACACCACTCTTTTTATGATGACAAGCGCCCCTTTTTCCGTCCCCTTTTGAAAACTTATTCATTAATCCTCTCAAAGGATTACACAACAAGGCGAAAAGCAGCGCAGATGTACGGCGGAGTACCTAAAGGATCTTTCAAGATCACCTCCCCCCTTGTTATTAAATACCTGTACACAGCTTTCCCCTTGGCTCTGCATGTAAAATAGCCTCAATGTTTATAGCATTATTTGTACAAATACGTTTTGACATATCAATCAGACTATAATGGAAACAATTTTTTTGCCCAAATTATTTGGTACTGGCTTATTCCCTATTCGGTATTTTTTCTTCTTTATCATCTGATTGTCATGTACACCTTGGCTTGACCTAAATCGCCATGGGCTCTATTCAACCGCGTACATTTATTAAATTTACCATAAGTCCAAACACTTTCACAAGTGCTAATCGGCGTTCCGAATCTAGCATTATATGCATCAGCTCCGAATCATGTGTTGGGTCAATACTTGGGTTGCCCGGATCATGTGATTACTGCCGTATGTTCCGACTGTTTGGCTAAGGAAGTAAAGGGAGAACTACTGTGATTGTGTTTCTAGTTGGCCGGATAAACACCTCAGTAGAGAAAGCCGAAAACTGACTATCATGATGCGGCGAGAGCTGGTCAGCTTTTCGGTGACTCGATACAAATATCTTGCGATTTTTTCCGTGTCACACGAAGGACCGGTTTTTACTTGGCCAGGTGTTTACAACACCCGAGTTCAGATAGCTAAACAATACCACTGGCTGCGCCTACAATCTTATTCTTAAACTCCTATGGCTAAGTGAGAGTGATAAAGCCGCATAGTGTCGGGGGTTGGGTGCGACATATGCCAACGGATGGCTTATCATGGTGGGAGCGAGTAGAACGTCGTCGGTGCCTGGAAGTGGGATAAGGCATAGACACGTACGCCAGCGCACTTTACCCAGGTTCGGGGCTATCCTAGGAGATAATGCCCCTAGTCCTGCTCTGCAGGGTCTCCGCATGATC
This sequence comes from Triticum dicoccoides, assembly GCF_002162155.2. NCBI lineage: Eukaryota > Viridiplantae > Streptophyta > Magnoliopsida > Poales > Poaceae > Triticum > Triticum dicoccoides. Next base: position 603,350,102 of record NC_041383.1, read on the forward strand.
ACTAAGGCACAAGTGATACAATAGTGCTCCTTGAGCTGTGTGCTAGAAGCAGAAGGAGCCAAGGCTAGCTCTCCTCCTACTCTAAGGTAGTGGCTAGTTCTAATGGAGTGGGAACCCTTTGCATGGGTGCCCTGGGGGGTTTATATAGGCCTACCCCCCAGGGGTACAACGGTAATCTGGCCGGGTGCTGGACCCGGCTGTTAGTGTCGCTGGTCTCCGGCTTCTCCGCCGACTAGTGGGGCCTGCCGCCTGGTGGGCCCCGCCGACTGGTTCGGTACGGAGCCGGCAGGCCGCTCCCACCGCTGGCGGGTCTGGTTGGTGGCTGTTCACTATAGTCGTGCTGCTAATGATGTGGGCTTCGTCAGCCGAGCGTGGCTACAGTCCCGCCGCCTGGTGGGAGATAACTGTAGCCACTCCGTGTCTTATCTGGTTAATGGCGCACGGACTTCAAGGAGGGGTCGGCCGCCTGCTAGAGGCCGGCCTCCCCCAAGGCCGACTGGTCCGGCATCCTCTGCCTTCCGGGCTCTCGCTGCCTGGTAGGGCCCACCGCCCGCAAGCCGTACCGTCAGGTCATCGTGGGGAATAGGACTCCGCCTGTCAGGAGTGATGTCAAGGGGGAAGTGGCAACAGTGCCGCGCCGTGCGGAGATCTCCGCCTGTACGGGGCACTGTAGCCATGCCAAGTCCAGGTTTTGGGGGTGAGGGACTATGTTGTTGCCTCACCCTGTCTTGTCCTCTTGATGAGAGCACAAACTTTGAGGGCGCTGGGTGGCCGCCTGCTAGTCGCCGGCCTCTCCCGAGGCCGTCTGCTAGGAGCCGACCGGTCTTGGTGCCGCCTGTTGGTGCTTGGCCATCTTCGGGCAGCTAACCGTTTAGCCAGCCGGCCACAGGAAGGCGGCATGTCAGTAAGAGATCTCGTGGGGCGAAGCCGGCCCAAAGTCTTGAAAGGTTCAGGGGCTCGGGTGAGGCTACCCGTGGCCCATTACTCCGACAGTAGTCCCCGACGCTGGTGAGGCACCATGGCCGAGGGGTCGGGAAGTCTCAGCAGCTTTCCCTTTCTCCGTGTCATGAGCAAGAAGCTTGATTCGCCTTGCGATGCGCCGACTGTTGGAGTTTGTTTTGACAAGGCGGGATCGTCGGCCAATTTTGAACACCAAGGCGGGAAATAGGTGGCGTGCCTGCTAAGTTTCCCAGGCCCGCCGCCCGCCACAAGCACGCCACGCGGCGCACGTCAGCCCGGCCAGCCTGCTAACCCACGCTCCTGATGGGACGTGACAGTGGGCCAGGCCCGCCACTACCGGGCGTCGGCACGCAGGCGGATCCGCTGCGGCCCGGGCGGGCAGTTGCGATTCCCGTATGCGTTTTAAGGCGTAGTAACTTCATGCAGTAATCGGGGGTCGTGGGGTCGTGGGCACAGTTAATCCCACGATCCCACGCCCCGCCCCCTCGGCTTCGCAACCCGAGGGATATAAGTAGGGGGAGGAAAGGGACCGGCGGAGCACGCGCGCCCTCCTCCCCACACTCTCTTCCTCCTCTGACTCTCTCCGCCACCGCCGCCGCCGCTGCTTAGTGCTAGCAGTGGTGCTGCCGTAGTTCGCCGCCGTCGAGCTCCTCCTTCCCTCACAGCTCCGCTCGAGGCCATGGAGCGCGAGAAGGGCGGCGAATGGGACGGCTCGACGGTGATAGAGGATCACCTCAGTTTCCTCCGGAACACGCGCCGGATGCCCAACGCGGCATTTTTCAAGGCGCGGGTGCCGCCGGCGGAGGAGATTTCACCGGCGCCGAAGGGGGACGAGCGGGTTGTCTTCCGCTTGCACTTCCTCCGTGGCTTCGGCCTCCCGGCGAGTGGCTTCCTCCACTCATTCATGGACTTCAACCACCTCCAGCCGCATCACCTGACGCCCAACATCGTGACACTGCTCTCTGCCTTTGTCACGGTGTGCGAGGGACACCTCGGCATCCTCCCCACACTCGAGCTGTGGGGAGCATTCTTCTACGGCAAGCTGGGCACCTCCACCAAGGAGATGGCGGCCGAGTGCGGCGGATTTGTCGTCGTGCGTCGGCCGGCGAAAAGGACTGCCTTCCCGGTCATCAAGCTGTCACAGTCGGTGAAACTATGGTAGCAGTCTTATTTCTACGTTGAGAACATCGACCCAGCTGTCAACTTCATCAACCTGCCGGCTTACGAGGCCGCCCCCCTTGTCGGGCTTCGGCCCATCTGGGGCTACAAGCCGAAGCCGGTGTCGGTGGACGCGGCTGCCGCCATCGGCCGACTCCGGGTGCTCCAAGAGTCGGAGGGCCTCGTGGCCTCCGATGTCCTCATCGCCTTCGTCGAGTGCCGGGTCCTCCCGGTTCAATGTCGCCCTCATCTGATCTGTCGGATGAGCGGGCACCGTGACCCGAGCAGGATGTGCATGAAAGAGATGCCGATTGTTGAGGTGGCGAGGATGGTGAACGAGATCTCCGACCTCAAGGTGTCGGAGGGAGCCTGGCGGTTCGGGAAGCGGCCGTATTCCCGCGACAACCTGCCGCCTGCCGTAAGTCCCTCGATTTCTTTTTTAGTTCTATCTTTTAGTCTTGTTCCTGGTGTGAAGCAACTCCTCTTCTGGAGCGCAGATTTATATGTCTGCGGCGATGGCCTCCATCGTGGGTCCGAGTGATGACTACCGGCCGGAACGGGCAGTGAGCGACGTGGACGACCCCGACTTGGGGGCGGCCGCCCTGGAGGACGACGCAGTAGGCGGTGACGACGGAGTAGGCGCTTCCGAGGAGGGCAGTAGCGTGGAAACCTGGCCCGATGATGACGATGACAAAGATGAGCCGCACCCCTCTCGAAGCACTGCCAACACCGGCATAGGCCCCTCTACCGAGCCGCCCGCCCGAGGTGGCAAGTGCAAGCGGAAGCAAGGCGCCGCCCTGTTCGGCAGCATGCCGAAGAAGCCCAAGAACCCGGTCGCGGCGACCGAGCGAAAAGAGGCCGCGACCAAGGTGGCCAAGTTCCAGAGGCAGACGAAGGTGCCGCTCATGGTGTCAACGTGAGTGCTCCTCTTACGCTCCTTCCTCTTTTCCGATCTGGCCTAGGAAACTTCTTTATCCTGCCTTCCTATTTTATGGCCCCGCTCGCCCTCGAGAAGTCGGCCGCCGCCTCGGTCATCAGGTCGGCAGAGACATCCACCACCAGCCGACGAATCGACCCGGCCGCCGACCTCCAGGAGGCGCAGGAGCAGAGCACGCGGGAGGTGCGCGAGGAACAGGAAGCTGACCGCCTAGCGAAGGCGGAAGCGGACAAGGCCGTGGCATCTGCGGCGAGGAAGCCGGTGCAGGCAGAGGCTGACGCCGTGGAGAAGGAGCGGCTTGCAGAGGCCGCACGCTGCCAGGAGCCGCTGCTCGTGACTCCCCTAAACACCGCGCCACCTACGCCGGAGTTTTTGGCGACGATTGGGGGAGCCGGCGACGAGTAGCCGGTCATGGAGAGGGAGGGCGGCGACATGGCCATGCCGGACATCATCGTGCCACTGCCACCGCCAACCGGCAGAAGGCGGGACGAGCAGCCGGCCGCCCCGCCGGTGCCACCAGCCAGGAACGAGGTGGTGACGGACCTAACTCGTGAGGTCCGCATACCCGCGCGCCACCGTCTTGCGAAGAAGGGCTCGGCACCGCGGCTGCTGGAGGCCGGTGCCGTGAGCTCATCGGTCCCCGACACCGAGGCAACCAGCACCGCGCCCACTGGCTGGGTACGTGGAGGTGGGACGGGCGCCCTGAACCAGTCGGCCCTCGATGTCCAGGCCAAACTCCGGGCTGAAGCCAAAGCCCTCAAGCGATGCTACGAGGCGTTCCTGGATTTGTGGGCAGCCATCCGCGTAAGTTTCTTACTTCTCTTTATTTTGATCTTCTTGCTTCCTTCGTGGGGGAGCGTCAGCGCGCCCACTAGGTTTAGTCCCCAAGTTTTGGGCCGGCTGCTGAGAAGGCGGTCCGGAATTTTAACTTGCAAGCGTCGAATGCTAACTTTATCTGATATCCCTCTTGCAGGATTACCACAATCTTCGCGCGGCCACCTTCAACTTTGGAGTCCGGGAGCTGGAGAAGCAGACCGCCAACTTGTCTGAGAGACGGAGTAAGTTTTCATTTCTTTCCTTCACGGGGGCGCGCTGGCGCAGGCTGTAGTCCCCGAGGTTTAGGCCGTTTGCTGAGCAGTCGGGCCGAATCTTTTTAGTGACGTTACTTCTGTTGATGACTTTCTCTCTGCGGGGGCGCGATAGCGCACACGCGGGCTGTAGTCCCCGAGATTCGGGTCGACTGCTGAGTAGTCGGGCCGGATCACCCCGATAACTGCATCCCTTCTTTGTTGTTTGGCTAACATTCTTTCCTTCCTCCCTTTTTACAGAGGCCAACGCCGCCTTGCAGCAGTAGCTGGGCGAAGCCAACACCGCCCTATGCGTCAAGGAGGCGGAGTGCAGCAAGCTGGCCGAGGAGCGTGACCGGCTGGTCACTCAGCTTGCGGAGCAGGCGGAGACTGTCAAGACGGCTCAAAGGGAAGCGAAGACGAAGGAGACCGACCTCCTTGCTGAGTTCGAGGTCGAGCGCTCCGCTTGGGCCGACAAGGAGGCGCAGATGACTGCCTGCTTCAGCAGCATTGAAGACTTGGTCGATGGTGAGCTTTGTTCTCTTTCCTTTCTTGTTTTGAGTTGTCGGCCCTTAACTAGGCCGACTGCTAGTTTCTGACCTTTGGCTTTTCTTGCCTTCTGTCCAAACAGACTTCTTCCCAGGCCACTCCGTCACTACGAACCAGATCATCGAGGCCCAACGCCAGGAGCGGAGGGCGGAAGGCATGCAGATTGCCGCTGACGCCCCCCGGACCCTCAACGAGTAGCTCCTCAGCATCCAGGCCCGACTTTGGCCTGCCCATCAGATGTTGCGCCGCCTTCAGCGCGTCGGGCCCGGGCGATCTCCACCCTCTGGCCAGGCGTGCAGGCTCCGTGCACCCCCAGTCGGACTGCCGACTGGCTGGAGATGGCGGCCGGCCGCCTGGAGGCCTGGAAGGGCTCTGCAGCCCGAGCAGGAGCATGTCGAGCCCTAGAGTTCGTCAAGGCGTGGTACCCTGGGCTGGATCTAGCCCAGTTGACCATGTTTCGGCTGGAGGCGCAGGAGGAGGTGGTTGTTGGGGAACGTTGCATAAAATAAAATAATTTCGTACGTTCACCAAGATCAATCTATGAGTTCATCTAGCAACGAGAGAGAGGAGTGCATCTACATACCCTTGTAGATCGCGAGCTGAAGCGTTCAAGAGAACGGGGTTGAGGGAGTCGTACTCGTCGTGGTCCAAATCACCGGAGATCCTAGCGCCGAATGGACGGCACCCCCGCGTTCAACACACGTACGGTCAGTGTGACGTCTCCTCCTCCTTGATCCAGCAAGGGGGAAGGAGAGGTTGATGAAGATCCAGCAGCACGACGGCGTGGTGGTGGATGCAGCAGGGTTCCGGCAGGGCTTCGCCAAGCGTTTGCGGGAGGAGGAGGTGTAGCAAGGGGGAAGGGAGGCGCCAGGTGTAAGGGTGCGGCTGCCCTCCCTCCCCCCTCTTTATATAGGGACCCCAGGGGGGCGCCGGCCCTAGGGGATTGAATCTCCAAGGGGGGCGGCGGCCAAGGGGGGAAACTTGCCCCCCAAGGCAAGTGGAGGCGCCCCCTCCCCTAGGGTTCCCAACCCTAGGCGCAGAGGGGGGCCCAGGGGGGGCGCACCAGCCCACCAGGGGCTGGTTCCCCTCCCACTTCAGCCCATGGGGCCCTCCAGGATAGGTGGCCCCACCCGGTGGACCCCCGGGACCCTTCCGGTGGTCCCGGTACAATACCGGTGAACCCCAAAACTTTCTCGATGGCCGAAACTTGACTTCCCATATATAATTCTTTACCTCCGGACCATTCCGGAACTCCTCGTGACATCCGGGATCTCATCCGGGACTCTAAACAACTTTCGGTTTGCTGCATACTCATATCTCTACAAGCCTAGCGTCACTGAACCTTAAGTGTGTAGACCCTACGGGTTCGGGAGACACGTAGACATGACCGAGACGGCTCTCCGGTCAATAACGAACAACAGGATCTAGATACCCATGTTGGCTCCCACATGCTCCTCGATGATCTCATCGGATGAACCACGATGTTGAGGATTCAAGTAACCCCGTATAAAATTCCCTTTGTCAATCGGTATGTTACTTGCCCGAGATTCGATCGTCGGTATCCCAATACCTCGTTCAATCTCGTTACCGGCAAGTCACTTTACTCGTACCGTAATGCATGATCCTGTGACTAGACACTCAGTCACTTTGAGCTCATTATTATGATGCATTACCAAGTGGGCCCAGTGATACCTCTCCGTCATACGGAGTGACAAATCCCAGTCTCGATCCGTGTCAACCCAACAGACACTTTCGGTGATACCTGTAGTGCACCTTTATAGTCACCCAGTTACGTTGTGACGTTTGGTACACCTAAAGCAGTCCTACGGTATCCGGGAGTTACACGATCTCATGGTCTAAGGAAAAGATACTTGACATTGGAAAAGCTCTAGCAAAACGAACTACACGATCTTGTGCTATGCTTAGGATTGGGTCTTGTCCATCACATCATTCTCCTAATGATGTGATCCCGTTATTAATGACATCCAGTGTCCATAGTCAGGAAACCATGACTATCTGTTGATCAACGAGCTAGTCAACTAGAGGCTCACTAGGGACATGTTGTGGTCTATGTATTCACACGTGTATTACGATTTTTGGGTAATACAATTATAGCATGAATAAAAGACAATTATCATGAATAAGGAAATATAATAATAATCCTTTTATTATTGGCTCTAGGGCATATTTCCAACAGTCTCCCACTTGCACTAGAGTCAATAATCTAGTTACATTGTGATGAATCAAACACCCATAGAGTTCTGGTGTTGATCATATTTTGCTCGCGGAAGAGGTTTAGTCAACGGATCTACGACATTCAGATCCGTATGTACTTTGCAAATATATATGTCTCCATCTTGAACATTTTCATGGATGGAGTTGAAACGACGCTTGATGTGCCTGGTCTTCTTGTGAAACCTGGGCTCCTTGGCAAGGGCAATAGCTCCAGTGTTGTCACAGAAGAGAGTGATTGGCCCCGACGCAATGGGTATGATTCCTAGGTCGGTGATGAACTCCTTCATCCATATTGCTTCATGCGCTGCCTCCGAGGCTGCCATGTACTCCGCTTCACATGTAGATCCCGCCACGACGCTCTGCTTGCAACTGCACCAGCTTACTGCTCCACGATTCAACATATACACGTATCCGGTTTGTGACTTAGAGTCATCCAGATCTGTGTCGAAGCTAGCGTCGACGTAACCCTTTACGACGAGCTCTTCGTCACCTCCATAGACGAGAAACATGTCGTTTGTCCTTTTCAGGTACTTCAGGATATTCTTGACCGTTGTCCAGTGTTCCTTGCCGGGATTACTTTGGTACCTTCCTACCAAACTTACGGCAAGGTTTACATCAGGTCTGGTACACAGCATGGCATACATAATAGATCCTATGGCTGAGGCATAGGGAATGACACTCATCTCTTCTTTATCTTCTGCCGTGGTCGGGCATTGAGCCGAGCTCAATCTCACACCTTGCAACACAGGCAAGAACCCTTTCTTGGACTGATCCATATTGAACTTCTTCAATATCTTATCAAGGTTTGTGCTTTGTGAAAGACCTATGAGGCGTCTCGATCTATCCCTATAGATCTTGATGCCTAATATGTAAGCAGCTTCTCCAAGGTCCTTCATTGAAAAACACTTATTCAAGTAGGCCTTAATGCTGTCCAAAAGTTCTATATCATTTCCCATCAAAAGTATGTCATCTACATATAATATGAGAAATGCTACAGAGTTCCCACTCACTTTCTTATAAACGCAGGCTTCTCCATAAGTCTGCATAAACCCAAACGCCTTGATCATCTCATCAAAGCGAATGTTCCAACTCCGAGATGCTTGCACCAGCCCATAAATGGATCGCTGGAGCTTGCATACCTTGTTAGCATTCTTAGGGTCGACAAAACCTTCCGGCTGCATCATATACAGTTCTTCCTTAAGATAACCGTTAAGGAATGTCGTTTTGACGTCCATCTGCCATATCTCATAATCATAGTATGCGGCAATTGCTAACATGATTCGGACGGACTTCAGCTTCGCTACGGGAGAGAAAGTCTCATCATAGTCAACACCTTGAACTTGCCGATAACCCTTAGCGACAAATCGAGCTTTATAGATGGTAACATTACCATCCGCGTCCGTCTTCTTCTTAAAGATCCATTTGTTTTCTATCGCTCGCCGATCATCAGCAAGTCTGTCAAAGTCCATACTTTGTTTTCATACATGGATTCTATCTCGGATTGCATGGCTTCAAGCCATTTTTTGGAATCTGGGCCCGCCACGCTTCTTCATAGTTCGAAGGTTCACCGTTGTCTAACAACATGATTTCCAGGACAGGGTTGCCATACCACTCTGGTGTGGAACATGTCCTTGTGGACCTACGAAGTTCAGTAGCAACTTGATCCGAAGTACCTTGATCATCATCATTAATTTCCTCTCCAGTTAGTGTAGGCACCACAGGAACATTTTCCTGAGCTGCACTACTTTCCGGTTCAAGAGGTAGTACTTCATTGAGTTCTACTTTCCTCCCACTTACTCCTTTCGAGAGAAACTCTTTTTCCAGAAAGGATCCGTTCTTGGCAACAAAGATCTTGCCTTCGGATCTAAGGTAGAAGGTATACCCAATGGTTTCCTTAGGGCATCCTATGAAGACGCATTTTTCCGACTTGGGTTCGAGCTTTTCAGGTTGAAGTTTCTTGACATAAGCATCGCATCCCCAAACTTTTAGAAACGACAGCTTAGGTTTCTTCCCAAACCATAATTCATACGGTGTCGTCTCAACGGATTTAGACGGAGCCCTATTTAAAGTGAATGTAGCTGTCTCTAGAGCATATCCCCAAAATGATAGCGGTAAATCGGTAAGAGACATCATAGATCGCACCAGATCCAATAGAGTGCGATTATGACGTTCGGACACACCGTTACGCTGAGGTGTTCCAGGTGGCGTGAGTTGTGAAATGATTCCACATTTTCTTAAGTGTGTACCAAATTTGTGACTTAAATATTCTCCTCCACGATCTGATCGTAAGAATTTTATCTTTCGGTCACGTTGATTCTCTACTTCATTCTGAAATTCTTTGAACTTTTCAAAGGTCTCAGACTTGTGTTTCATCAAGTAGACATACCCATATCTACTTAAGTCATCAGTGAGAGTGAGAACATAACAATATCCTCCGCGAGCCTCAATGCTCATTGGACCACACACATCAGTATGTATGATTTCCAATAAGTTGGTTGCTCGCTCCATTGTTCCGGAGAATGGAGTCTTGGTCATTTTGCCCATGAGGCATGGTTCGCATTTATCAAATGATTCATAATCGAGAGACTCTAAAAGTCCATCATCATTGAGCTTCTTCATGCGCTTGACACCAATGTGACCAAGGCGGCAGTGCCACAAGTATGTGGGACTATCGTTATCAACTTTACATCTTTTGGTATTCACACTATGAATATGTGTAACATTACGTTCGAGATTCATTAAGAATAAACCATTGACCATCGGGGCATGACCATAAAACATATCTCTCATATAAATAGAACAACCATTATTCTCGGATTTAAATGAGTAGCCATCTCGTATTAAACGAGATCCAGATACAATGTTCATGCTCAAACTTGGCACTAAATAACAATTATTGAGGTTTAAAACTAATCCCATGGGTAAATGTAGAAGCAGTGTGCCGACGGCGATCACATCGACCTTGGAACTATTCCCGACGCGCATCGTCACCTCGTCCTTTGCCAGTCTCCGCTTATTCCGCAGCTCCTGCTGTGAGTTACAAATATGAGCAACGACACCGGTATCAAATACCCAGGAGTTACTACGAGTACTGGTAAGGTACACATCAATTACATGTATATCACATATACCTTTAGTGTTGCTGGCCTTCTTGTCCGCTAAGTATTTGGGGTAGTTCCGCCTCCAGTGACCCTTCCCTTTGCAGTAAAAGCACTCAGTCTCAGGCTTGGGTCCATTCTTTGACTTCTTCCCAGCAACTGGCTTACCGGGCGCGGCAACATCTTTGCCGTCCTTCTTGAAGTTCTTCTTACCCTTGCCCTTCTTGAACTTAGTGGTTTTATTGACCATCAACACTTGATGTTCCTTCTTGATTTCTACCTCTGCTGACTTCAGCATTGAAAATACTTCAGGAATAGTTTTCACCATCCCCTGCATATTGTAGTTCATCACAAAGCTCTTGTAGCTCGGTGGGAGCGACTGAAGGATTCTGTCAATGACCGCCTCGTCTGGGAGGTTAATGTCCAGCTGGGACAGGCGGTTGTGCAACCCAGACATTTTGAGTATGTGCTCACTGACAGAACTATTTTCCTCCATCTTACAACTATAGAACTTGTCGGAGACTTCATATCTCTCGACCCGGGCGTGAGCTTGGAAAACCATTTTCAGCTCCTCGAACATCTCATATGCTCCGTGTTGCTCAAAATGCTTTTGGAGCCCCGGTTCTAAGCTGTAAAGCATGCCACACTGAACGAGGGAGTAATCATCAGCACGTGACTGCCAAGCGTTCATAACGTCTTGGTTCTCTGGGATGGGTGCTTCACCTAGCGGTCCTTCTAGGACATATGCTTTCTTGGCAGCTATGAGGATGATCCTCAGGTTCCGGACCCAGTCCGTATAGTTGCTGCCATCATCTTTCAGCTTGGTTTTCTCTAGGAACGCGTTGAAGTTCATGTTGACATGAGCATTGGCCATTTGATCTACAAGACATTTTTGCAAAGATTTTAGACTAAGTTCATGATAATTAAGTTCATCTAATCAAATTATTTAATGAACTCCCACTCAGATTTGACATCCCTCTAGTCATCTAAGTGTTACATGATCCGAGTCGACTAGGCCGTGTCCGATCATCACGTGAGACGGACTAGTCATCATCGGTGAACATCTCCATGTTGATCGTATCTTCCATACGACTCATGTTCGACCTTTCGGTCTCTGTGTTCCGAGGCCATGTCTGTACATGCTAGGCTCGTCAAGTTAACCTAAGTGTTTTTGCATGTGTAAAACTGTCTTACACCCATTGTATATGAACGTAGGAATCTATCACACCCGATCATCACGTGGTGCTTCGAAACGACGAACTTTAGCAACGGCGCACAGTTAGGGGGAACAGTTTCTTGAAATTATTATGAGGGATCATCTTATTTACTACCGTCGTTCTAAGTAAACAAGAAGCATAAACATAATAAACATCACATGCAATTAAATAGTAGTGACATGATATGGCCAATATCATATAGCTCCTTTGATCTCCATCTTTGGGGGTCCATGATCATCTTTGTCACCGGCATGACACCATGATCTCCATCATCATGATCTCCATCACCGTGTCTCCATGAAGTTGCTCGCCAACTATTACTTCTACTACTATGGCTAACGATTTAGCAATAAAGTAAAGTAATTACATGGCGTTAAATCATTGACACGTAGGTCATACAATAATTAGGAAAACTCCTATGGCTCCTGCCGGTTGTCATACTCATCGACATGCAAGTCGGGATTCCTATTACAAGAACATGATCTCATACATCACAATATATCATTCATCATTCATCACAACTTTTGGCCATATCACATCACAAAGCAATTGCTGCAAAAATAAGTTAGACGTCCTCTAATTGTTGTTGCATCTTTTACATGGCTGCAATAGGATTCTAGCAAGAACGTTTTCTTACCTACGAATAACCACAACGTGATTTGTGAACTTCTATTTACCCTTCATAAGGACCCTTTTCATCGAATCCGCTCCAACTAAAGTGGGAGAGATAGACACCTGCTAGCCACCTTATGCAACTAGTGCATGTCAGTCGGTGGAACCTGTCTCACGTAAGCGTACGTGTAAGGCCGGTCCGGGCCGCTTCATCCCACAATACCGCTGAAGCAAAATAAGACTAGTAGTGGCAAGAAAGTTGACAACATCTACACCCACAACAGATTTGTGTTCTACTCGTGCAATAGAGAACTACGCATAGACCTAGCTCATGATGCCACTGTTGGGGAACGTTGCATAAAATAAAAAAAATTCCTACGTTCACCAAGATCAATCTATGAGTTCATCTAGCAATGACAGAGAGGAGTGCATCTACATACCCTTCTAGATCGTGAGCGGAAGCGTTCAAGAGAACGGGGTTGAGGGAGTCGTACTCGTCGTGATCCAAATCACCGGAGATCCTAGCGCCGAACGGACGGCACCTCCGCGTTCAACACACGTACGGTCAGCGTGACGTCTCCTCCTTCTTGATCTAGCAAGGGGGAAGGAGAGGTTGATGAAGATCCAGCAGCACGACGGCGTGGTGGTGGATGCAGCAGGGTTCCGGCAGGGCTTCGCCAAGCGTTTGCGGTAGGAGGAGGTGTAGCAAGGGGGAAGGGAGGCGCCAGGTGTAAGGGTGCGGCTTCCCTCCCTCCCCCCTCTTTATATAGGGACCCCAGGGGGGCGCCGGCCCTAGGAGATTGAATCTCCAAGGGGGGCGGCGGCCAAGGGGGGAAACTTGCCCCCCAAGGCAAGTGGAGGCGCCCCCTCCCCTAGGGTTCCCAACCCTAGGCGTAGAGGGGGGCCCAGGGGGGGCGCACCAGCCCACCAGGGGCTGGTTCCCCTCCCACTTCAGCCCATGGGGCCCTCCGGGATAGGTGGCCCCACCCGATGGACCCCCGGGACCCTTCCGGTGGTCCCGGTACAATACCGGTGAACCCCAAAACTTTCCCGATGGCCGAAACTCGACTTCCCATATATAATTCTTTACCTCCAGACCATTCCGGAACTCCTCGTGATGTCCGAGATCTCATCTGAGACTCCGAACAACTTTCGGTTTGCTGCATACTCATATCTCTACAAGCCTAGCGTCACTGAACCTTAAGTGTGTAGACCCTACGGGTTTGGGAGACACGTAGACATGACCGAGACGGCTCTCCGGTCAATAACCAACAGCGGGATCTAGATACCCATGTTGGCTCCCACATGCTCCTCGATGATCTCATCGGATGAACCACGATGTCGAGGATTCAAGTAACCCCGTATACAATTCCCTTTGTCAATCGGTATGTTACTTGCCCGAGATTCGATCGTCGGTATCCCAATACCTCGTTCAATCTCGTTACCGGCAAGTCACTTTACTCGTACCGTAATGCATGATCCCGTGACCAGACACTTGGTCACTTTGAGCTCATTATGATGATGCATTACCGAGTGGGCCCAGTGATACCTCTCCGTCATACGGAGTGACAAATCCCAGTCTCGATCCGTGTCAACCCAACAGACACTTTCGGAGATACCTGTAGTGCACCTTTATAGTCACCCAGTTACGTTGTGACGTTTGGTACACCCAAAGCACTCATACAGTATCCGGGAGTTACACGATCTCATGGTCTAAGGAAAAGATACTTGACATTGGAAAAGCTCTAGCAAAATGAACTACACGATCTTGTGTTATGCTTAGGATTGGGTCTTGTCCATCACATCATTCTCCTAATGATGTGATCCCGTTATCAATGACATCCAATGTCCATAGTCAGGAAACCATGACTATTTGTTGATTAACGAGCTAGTCAACTAGAGGCTCACTAGGGACACGTTGTGGTCTATGTATTCACTCGTGTGTTACGATTTCCGGATAATACAATTATAGCATGAATAAAAGACAATTATCATGAATAAGGAAATATAATAATAGGCGGGGTGGTCAACATATTCTTGAGCTGGAGAAAAGCTTCGTCCGCCTTGTCGTTCCACTCGAAAAAAGTGGTCTTCTTCATGAGCTGGTATAGGGAAAGGGCGTTTTCGCCCAGCCGACTGATGAAACGGCTAATGGATGCCAGGCAGCCAGTGAATTTCTGCACGTCTAGCAGTCGGGTGGGCACCTCCATCTTCTCAATGGCCTTGATCTTCACGGGATTGCACTCTATGCCGTGCTCTGAAACCAGAAAGCCGAGAAGCTGGCCAGCTGGTACTCCAAAGATGCATTTCTCTGGGTTGATCTTGATCTGGAATCGGCGCAGGTTCTCAAAGGTTTCCTTGACGTCTTCCAGCAGCGTGCCACGCTTCTCCGTCTTCACCACCACATCATCCACATAAACATGGGCATTTCTGCCGAGTTGCTTGAGGAGACATTTCTGCATGCAACTCTGAAACGTGGCACCGACGTTTCGCAAGCCGAACGTCATGGTCAGGTAGTAGAAGGCTCCAAATGGCGTGATGAAGGCGGTCTTCAGCCTGTCGGCCGGGCTTAGTTTTATCTAATGGTACCCTAAGTACGCATCCAGAAAACTCAACAGCTCGCATCCGGCTGTGGAGTCTATCACTTGATCAATCCTTGGCAGGGCAAAGGGATCTTTGGGGCAAGCTTTGTTGAGGCTGGTTAAATCAATACACATGTGCCACTCTGGAAATAATACTTCCATGATGAAACCGGCTGCCAGAAGTCGGGCTATCTCTTCTCCAACAACTCTTCTTTTCTCTTCCGACAGGCGGCGCAAGGGCTGCCTGACCGGCTTGGCGTCAGGTCGGACATGTAGCTTGTGCTCGGCGAAATCCGTCGGAACTCCCTGCATGTATTTGGGAGACCATGCGGAGATGTCCCGATTCTCACGAAGGAAATCGACAAGCTCGCTTTCCTATTTGCTGTCAAGGTTGGTACCTATGACAACGTGCCTCTCCGGGTGCTCCGGGTCCAGGGGTATCTTCTTTGTTTCCTTCGCCGGCTTGAACGAGCCCTCAACCACCGACTCCTTGGGGATGGGTGACATTTTTGGCTTCTTGCCTGCCATCGCCACCACCCGGTCAAGGAGCCGTTTCTCAACTACAATTACAAGGGACTAGGCCAGCCGGCTGCTGTCCGCAGTGCAGGCAGACGACTTCTTGCAGTCTCCGACTACAGTCAGGATCCCCTTGGTACTCGGCATCTTCATCTTGAGGTAAGCATAGTGGGGGACTGCCATGAACTTGGCCAGGGCAGGCCGGCCAAGCAGCGCATGGTAGGGGCTCTCAAGGTCCACCACTTGAAACCAAACTAGCTCACGGCGGAAATGATTCTTGTCTCCAAAGAGAACATCAATTTGAGTCTTGCCGATTGGTGAGCAGGAAAGGCCAGGGACTATGCCATGGAATATAGTTCGACTGGGGAGGAGCTGCTTCTGCTTGATTCCCAACTTCTCCATCGTGTCATGGTACAAGATATTGATGCTGCTGCCGCCATCTATCAGCACTCTGGAGAAACGAGCTGCCCTCCTCTCTGTTGCAAAGGTAGCATCTAGGACCAGGGCGTAAGAACCAGGGGAAGGCATCACTTCCGGGTGGTCGGCCCTGCTCCAACTGATGGGCTTCTCAGACCAATGCATGAATTCTGGAGTATTTGAGGCCACTGCCTGCACTTCTTGCGGTTGCTGCCGTCTGCTACGTCTGTCATCAGCCACGCTGGTGAACACAACATAGGCTCCGTGCTCCTCTGGATATTAGTCTTGTATGGTGCCGGCTGGCCGGGCCGCCGGCTACTGGGGTTGAGGAGGCGGCGGGCCGGCAGGCGGAGGATGCAGGAGTCCATATCCCTTGGCTATTCTAGCGAGCCAATGGCACTTCCGAGTGGTGTGGTTGGACGGCTTCATGCCACTATGGAACTTGCAGGGTGCATCTAGGGTCTGCTCATAAGAGAAGGCGACAACCAATTGGGTTTGCCACCCTTCTGGCGCTTGGGCGCTGGCTGCTCCTCTGGCTGCTGGTCCTCGACTGTCGCCACCTGCCAGCTGGGTGGCCTTCCGCTTGTTGTCGCTTGGATGCTTTCGCCGACTGGTGTCACCAGCCGGAGTCCGAGGGGCCTGAGGTGCCACCTTGCCAGACGCATCAACTAGGATTTCTGTCTTCATGGAGGAGTCGGCCGTGGCGTGCTTGTCAGCGATGATCAACAGTTCGTCGAGAGTTGCAGGCTCGTCGCAGAGAAGGCGGTGCTTGAGGAGGGTGCCTTCTCGGCACCCGACGGTGAAGTACTCGATTGCCTGCACCTCGTGCACGCCTTCGTAGGAGTTGCGCAGCTCGGCCCAGCGCGTGAGATAGTCGCGAGTCAATTCGCTGGGCCCTTGGACGCACAAGGAGAGCTGTCGGGGCTTGGGAGGCCGCTTGTACGTGTTGGTGAAGTTGCGGATGAAGGCTTCGGTGAAATCAACCTAGCTGTTGATGCTATGGGGCTTCAGGCTGTTGAGCCACGTCCTGGCTGTGCCTTGAAGCATGAGCGGGACGTACTTCATGGTAACACGCTTGTTGCTGTTCACTATGCTGACGGCCGTGGAGTAGTCAACCAGCCAGTCCTCTGGCTTCACGGAGCCGGTGTACTTGGGTGTATCTCTTGCGAGTGTGAACCCTTTGGGGAAGGGCTCATCTCAGATTCGTGGGCCGAAACAGGGCGGGCCCAATGCGTCTTCTTCTAGCGCCAGAGATCGGTTGAGATGATCGATCCGATGGCGGGCGTCGTTCTCTCCAACTCCCTCTCAGCGACCGCCTTGCGTGACAGGCGGCGGAGTGGTATGCCTTGCTCCACGAGGCGGGGGAGGAGGCGGGTCACCTAGCCGCCACACCGCTCGAGGGCGGCCATCTTCGTCACGCTCGATGGCGAGGCGAGTCCGGCTGCGGCTGGCAGCCAGCTCGTTGCCTCTTCTTCCAAGGGCGCCAACAGTCGGCATCCGGGACGTCGCGCCATGGTCCTGGCAAGGGGGCGGTTCATCGTTTCGCTGGGCGGGCACTTCAGCGCGGCAGCTGGCTTCGTGCTGCACGGCGGCCGCGTCTAGGAGCTGGTGGACTCGCTCCGTCATGTGGCGATGCTCGTCGCCCTCGTACTTGTCCAACTCATCCGTCACTGCCTGGGCGGCCCGGATGTTCTCTGCAGGCGTGGCATAGATGGGGCGTTCTGCCCCGAACATGCTGGCAATGGTCGTGCCATGCTGCCGGATCGAGCCGATGTGGCTAGGCCCCTCAGGAGCCGGCATACCACCAATGGCCCGGCCCATCTCGCACCGGTAGGCGTCTGAGAGGCGTCGCATGCTGGCTAGTCGGCCAGCGCTCTCGAGGAGCTGGACGCGGCGTGCCTCAAGCATCTCAGCGTCTGCGTCTTCTGGGATGGGCATCGATAGGTATCGCAGTGCCACATCGAGTGGGTCTCGAGCGCCTCCATGACGGTGCTCCCGCCGGTGTGCTTGTGAGGAGCCAGCTCATTGTAGACCACCATGTTGGTGGGGAACGCGTCAAGTGACACCGTGTCGGAGTCGTCGATCATCGGGTCGGCGGATCCAACAGACTCTAAGTCCATAGTAGGCTCGCTGGTGACGTGGAGCTGGTCGAGGAGGCTGACGAGGCGACTCTTGGGGCAGCCGGTGCCTGCGTCGGAGGCCGGCTCGTCGGAGAGGTGGATCTCGCCAACAAGGTCGGTGAGGCAGCTAGCCGCGCAGGCGATCTCCGCGCTGGTCATCGCGTCGAGGCTGACACCGTCGGGTGTGCTGGGCTGGCTTTGCTCGCCAGGAAGGAACAAGGTTCCCGTCCAGAGCAGGTCTCCGGGAGAAGGTGCACCTTTCCCCATGGTGGGCGCCAAATGTCGGGGGTTGGGTGTGACATATGCCAACGGATGGCTTATCATGGTGGGAGCGAGTAGAACGTCGCCGGTGCCTGAAAGCGGGATAAGGTGTAGACACGTACGCTAGCGCACTTTACCTAGGTTTGGGGCTCTCCTAGGAGATAACACCCCTAGTCCTGCTCTGCGGGGTCTCCGCATGATCATTAAGTCACAAGTGATACAATAGTGCTCCTTGAGTTGTGTGCTAGAAGCAGAAGGAGGCAAGGCTAGCTCTCCTCCAGCTCTAAGGTAGTGGCTAGTTCTAATGGAGTGGGAACCCTTTGCATGGGTGCCCTGGGGTGTTTATATATGCCTACCCCCCAGAGGTACAACGGTAATCTGGCCAGGTGCTGGACCCGGCTGTCAGTGTTGCTGGTCTCCGGCTTCTCCGCCGACTAGTGGGGCCTGCCGCCTGGTGGGCCCCGCCGACTGGTCCGGTTCGAAGCCGACATGCCGCTCCCGCCGCTAGCGGGTCTGGTTGGTGGCTGTTCATTGTAGCCGTGCTGCTAATAACACGGGCTTGGTCAGCCGAGCGTGGCTATAGTCCCGCCGCCTGGTGGGAGATCACTGTAGCCACTCCGTGTCTTATCTGGTTAATGGCGCACGGACTTCGAGGGAGGGGCCGGCCGCCTGCTGGAGGCCGGCCTCCCCCAAGGCCGACTGGTCCGGCATCCACCGCCTTCCGGGCTCTCGCTGCCTGGTAAGGCCCGCCGCCCGCAGGCCGTACCGTCAGGTCGTCGTGGGGAACAGGACTCCACCTGTCAGGAGTGACGTCAAGGGGGAAGTGGCAACAGTGCCGCGCCGTGCGGAGATCTCCGCCTATACGGGGCACTGTAGCCACGCCAAGTCCTGGTTTTGGGGGTGAGGGACTACGCGGTTGCCTCACCCTGTCTTGTCCTCTTGATGAGAGCGCAGACTCTGAGGGCGCCGGGTGGCCGCTGCTAGTCACCGGCCTCTCCGGAGGCCGTCTGCTAGGAGCCGACCGGTCTTGGTGCCTCCTGCTGGTGCTTGGCCGTCTTCGGGCAGCCGACTGTTTAGCCAGCCGGCCACAGGAAGGCGGCGCATCAGTAAGAGATCTCCTGGGGCGAAGCCGGCCTAAAGTCTTGAAAGGTTCAGGGGCTCGGGTGAGGCTACCCGTGGCCCATTACTCCGACACATAGTCTGATTTCCTGGTTCGCCGCACTAGAACCTCCTTCAAGGACCAAATCATTGGGTTAAGTGTGCTTTTGTGCTGTTCCGAACACCCCCGTAGTATCTAAGCAAGGGGCTGAAGCTGATGACTGGCCAACTCTCAGATCTAATAAACGGACGCAACAGAGGATAAATAATTTTAGAGGAAACAAGACATTATACGAACGCTTTGTTTTCATTACAAAGTTTGGGCATCGTAGATACATTCATTCAAACATGATATCCTTCAAACACAGGCCCTCTATAATGTGGGATGCTTCAAGGACGTCGTTGAAATACTTCTCCGGTGTACGGTGCTCCTGGCCTGTGGGCGGTCCCTCGGTTGCAAGACTGGTGGCTTTCATCTTCACCCATTGTACCTTGACACGGGCGAAGGCCATCCAGACACCTTCGATGTAGACCGACCGATTTATAGCATCTAACCGTGGGCAGGCATCGACCAGCCGCTTCACAAGCCCAAAGTAGCTATTAGATATTGGTTCGGCTGGCCAGAGACGGACTATGATATCCTTCATGGCCAGTTCGGCCATCCTATGCAGCTCAGTCAGGTGTTTCAGCTGATCGCTAAGGGGCAAGGGCTGCTCTTGCTCAAGGTATTGTGACCAGAACAGTTTCTCTATTGAGATCCCCTCTTCGGCTCGAAAGAAATCCGCAGCATCTTCAACACTTCGGGGCAGATCCACAAACGCTCCTGGACAACTCCAAATGCATGTCAGAAAGGTACACATTCCTCCTTACTAATTTGCTCTTCATATTAAAAGTCTTACCATCCGCGATCTTCTTGGCTTCGCGGATCTCCTGATAGGTACCTTAGGCATCAACCCGGGCCTCCTTTGCACTTTGTAGCACCGCAGCAAGTTCGGATTTTTGATCTGACACCTTGCGCTCCAAAGACTCACATTTTCTTATAGCATCTGTGAGCTCTTGTTGGACTTCATCCAACCTCGCCTCATGCTTTTGACGGGCGGTTCGTTCCTCGTTCGCCTCATTCTTGGCTTCTGCCAGTGCACTCTTGATGGCTTCGACCTCAGACGTGTCAACTATGAGCATAAACATAAAGCTCAGTCAGATAAAAAATTGGAATTCATATCAGTTCAAATATATTATGATATAACATACCTTGTTTTGCCTCCAGCCTCCGCTTTAGTTCAGAGACTTCGGCCACATGCAAGGCTGCTGCCACCTTCGCAACCTGCTCATCCAAGTAGACATATATGTTAGTTCTTGTGAAGTATTATTCGATCCTCTATTCGGCCCTTCTTCGGGAAACACCGAACAGAGTCTCAGGGGCTACTATCTGTATACAGGTATTCCTTTTGTAAATAACCAAAAATATATTACTTCACATACCTCAAAGCCTATTGGAAGGATGGTGTAAGCTTGGTTCAATCCTCTTTTAGCGGACAAAACCTTTTCAACCACCGTACCCACAAGGGCACGACATTCCTCCACAATGGAAGCACTTTGAAGTGCTTCCATCAGAATGTCCGGCGCCTCCAGATTGATAGAGGATGCTGGTGGAAACGGCACGCCCCCTTCTCTTGAAGAAGGCTGCTGGTCCGATTCCGGAGCCGTATGGGTCTCCGGAATAATATTCGGTTGGGGGACGAATTGAGCGTTGCCCCCATTGCCGGTCTCCATGGGGGTTGATTTCCCCCTCTCTTTGACAACAGAGGTATTACCGTCCACTGCCACCTTTACGACCTCCCGAGACAACACTTTAGTGTTATCCTGGGAGTGGGTGGAGAGATCTGCAGAGGTGACTCGCTCTCCACCGCATTCGTCCCTAGCGAGTTCCCAGATGACGATGATCGTTGGGGGAGATCACAAGCTAGGCTATAATGTGCACTTAAGTATGATAAAATAATAAGGCATAAAATCATATATATATATATATATATATATATATATATATATATATATATATATATATATATATATATATATATATATATATGGTGTCTTCAGATACTTACGATTCGGCTGATGGCTTCGGCCTGGGGCGCTGCTTTGGGGTGGCATCGGCATCCGCTTCGAAATCATCCGAAAATAAGGGTTTTCCCTTCTTGGCCGCCTCCGCCTCCAGATCCATGGAAGCCCCCCTTTTCTTCTTCCCCCCTTGGGGGGAGAGTTACTCTCTTCCTCCTCCACGTCTTCGTCATGGGAGGAGGAGGCTTCGGAGTCTTCGGACATGGCATCCGAAGTACCCTTACGATGGAGGCCACCTCTGGTCTCCTTGCCCTTCTTCTCCGGTGCCTGATACAGCACCAGAACTAGCATCTTGGCCAGCAAGGGAGTAGCCTGGTCCTCGGGCAGCGGAGCCGGACATTTGATCTGCTCCGCCTTCTTTGTCCAGCTCTGTGAGAGTCAGAAAGTTCAGTATACCCCTTGTATTTGCAAATAAAAGTTACCATAAAAACTCACGGGAGTAGTTGGGCGTGCGTGGTTGAGGCCGCGGTCTTCGGTTGTCTACGGCCATGACTTTTGAGTCTTGAAGAGCGGCTTCCATATGTCTTCGTGCACCCTGCCGAAGAACCACTGCAGGGTCCGAGGACCGGCCGGGTCGAACTCCCACATGTATTGAGTCCGGCGTTGACAAGAGAGAATCTGGCAAAAAAGCATCACCTGGATCATGCTGGCGAGGCTGGTGTTCTTGTTTATCACACACTTGACGCGGCTCTCCAGCGCTGTCACCTTGCCAGGTGATTCCCAATCTAGGCCCTTATTAAGCCAGGATGTAAGCCGCATCGGGGGCCCAGATTTGAACTCAGGAGCGGTGGCCCATGTGGCGTCACGGGGTTCCGTGATATAGAACCACCCGTGCTGCCATCCTTTGATGATCTCCACAAAGGCCCCCTTTGGCCAGGCGACGTTAGGGAGTTTGCTCACCATGGCGGCCCTGTACTCTGCGTGTTGGCCCTCGACCACCTTCGACTTCACATTGAATACCTTGAGCCATAGGCTGAAGTGGGGAGGGACGCGGAGGAAAGCCTCACACATGATGATAAGAGCCTAAAGGTTGAGGAAGGAATTTGGGGCTAGATCATGAAAATCTAGCCTATTGTAGAACATGAGACCGCGGACAAAAGGATGAAGGGGAAACCTAGTCCGTGGAGGAAATGGGGTATGAATGATGTCTACTACACAATGTTCTTCTTGTAGACATTGTTGGGCCTCCAAGTGCAGAGGTTTGTAGGACAGTAGCAAATTTCCCTCAAGTGGATGACCTAAGGTTTATCAATCCGTGGGAGGCGTAGGATGAAGATGGTCTCTCTCAAACAACCCTGTAACCAAATAACAAAGAGTCTCTTGTGTCCCCAACACACCCAATACAATGGTAAATTGTATAGGTGCACTAGTTTGGCGAAGATATGGTGATACAAGTGCAATATGGATGGTAGATATAGGTTTTTGTAATCTGAAAATAGAAAAACAGCAAGGTAACTAATGTAAAAAATGAGCACAAACGGTATTGCAATGCTAGGAAACATGGCCTAGGGTTCATACTTTCACTAGTGCAAGTTCTCTCGACAATAATAACATAATTGGATCATATAACTATCCTTCAACATGCAACAAAGAGTCACTCCAAAGTCACTAATAGCGGAGAACAAACGAAGAGATTATTGTAGGGTAGGAAACCACCTCAAAGTTATCCTTTCTGATCGATCTATTCAAGAGTCCGTAGTAAAATAACACGAAGCTATTCTTTCCGTTCGATCTATCATAGAGTTCGTACTAGAATAACACCTTAAGACACAAATCAACCAAAACCCTAATGTCACCTAGATACTCCAATGTCACCTCATGTATCCGTGGGCATGATTATACGATATGCATCACAGAATCTTAGATTCATCTATTCAACCAACACAAAGTACTTCAAAGAGTGCCCCAAAGTTTCTACCGAAGCGTCAAGACGAAAACGTGTGCCAACCCCTATGCACAAGTTCACAAGGTCACTGAACCCGCAAGTTGATCACCAAAACGTACATCAAGTAGATCACGTGAATATCCTATTGTTACCACAGATAAGCACATGCAAGACATACATCAAGTGTTCTCAAATCCTTAAAGTCTCAATCTGCTAAGATAACTTCAAAGGGAAAACTCAATCCATTACAAGAGAGTAGAGGGGAAGAAACATCATAAGATCCAACTATAATAGCAAAGCTCGCGATACATCAAGATCGTGCCAAATCAAGAACACAGGAGAGAGAGAGAGAGAGAGATCAAACACATAGCTACTGGTACATACCCTCAGCCCCGAGGGTGAACTACTCCCTCCTCGTCAAGGAGAGCGCCGAGATGATGAAGATGGCCACTGGTGAGGGATCCCCCCTCCGGCTGGGTGCCGGAATAGGGTCCCGATTGGTTTTTGGTGGCTACAGAGGCTTGCGGCGGTGGAACTCCCGATCTAGGTTATTTTCTGGAGGTTTCTGTATTTATAGAAATTTTTGGCATAGGTCTCACGTCAGGGGGGTCTCCGAGCCATCCACGAGATAGGGGGCGCGCCCACCCTCGTGGGCAGCCCGGGACTCTTCTGGCCCAACTCTTTTACTCTGGGGGCTTCTTTTGGTCCATAAAAATCATCAAAAATTGGCACATCAATTGGACTCCGTTTGGTATTCCTTTTCTGTAAAACTCAAAAACAAGGAGAAAAACTGAAACTGGCACTGGGCTCTAGGTTAATAGGTTAGTCCCAAAAGTCATATAAAATAGCATATAAAACATCCTAGATGGATAATATAATAGCATGGAACAATCAAAAAATATAGATACGTTGGAGACGTATCAAGCATCCCCAAGTTTAATTCTCGCTCGTCCTCGAGTAGGTAAATGATAAAAACAGAATTTTTGATTTGGAATTCTACCTAATATATTTATCCATGTAATTCTCTTTATTGTGGCAAGAATATTCAGATCCATAAGATTCAAAACAAAAGTTTAATAATGACATAATAATAATAATACTTCAAGCATACTAACCCCGGTGCACTATAGGTGGCCAAAGAAAGTTCATCCCTACAAAATCATATAGTTTGGCTATGCTCCATCTTCGTCACACAAAATATTCAAATCATGCACAACCCCGGTTACAGCCAAGCAATTGTTTCATACTTTAGAATTTTCAAACTTTTTCAACTTTCACGCAATACATGATCTTGAGCCATGGACATAGCACTATAGGTGGAATAGAGTGATGGTTGTGGAGAAGATAAAAAGAAGGAGATAGTCTCACATTAACTAGGCATATCAACAGGATATGGAGATGCCCATTAATAGATATCAATGTGAGTGAGTAGGGATTGCCATGCAATGGATGCACTAGAGCTATAAATGTATGCAAGCTCAACAAAAGAAACTAAGTGGGTGTGCATCCAACTTGCTTGCTCATGAATACCTAAGGCATTTGAGGAAGCCCATCATTGGAATATACAAGCCAAGTTCTATAACGAAAATTCCCACTAGTATATGAAAGTGACAAAATAAGAGACTCTCTATCATAAGATCATGGTGCTACTTTGAAGCACAAGTTTGAAAAAAAATAGTAGCATTGTCCCCTTTTTTCTTTTTTGGGCCTTTCGCTTTTTTTCGCCTTTCTCTTTTTTTATTTAGCCTTTCCTTTTTTTATTTGGCCTTTTTTTCAAGGGACTATGCTCTAATAATGATGATCATCACACTTCTATTTATTTACAACTCATGTATTACAACTCGATACTAGAACAAAATATGACTCTATATGAGTGCCTCCGGCGGTGTACCGGGATGGGCAATGAATCAATAGTGACATGTATGAAAAATTATGCGTGGTGGCTTTGCCACAAATACGATGTCAACTACATGATCATGTAAGGCAATATGACAATGATGAAACATGTCATAATAAATGAAACGGTGGAAAGTTGCATGGCAATATATCTCGGAATGGCTATGGAAATGCCATAATAGGTAGGTATGGTGGCTGTTTTGAGGAAGATATAAGGATGTTTATGTGTGATAGAGCGTATCATATCACGGGGTTTGGATGCACCGACGAAGTTTGCACCAACTCTCAAGGTGAGAAAGGGCAATGCACGGTACCGAAGAGGCTAGCAATGATGGAAAGGTGAGAGTGTGTATAATCCATGGAGTCAACATTAGTCATAAAGAACTCACATACTTATTGCAAAAATCTACAAGTCATCAAAACCAAGCACTACACGCATGCTCCTACGGGAAGGGTTGGTAGGAGTTAACCATCGTGCAATCCCAACCTCCACACAAAGGATGACAATCAAAGAAATACCTCATGCTTCAAATTTGTTACACAACGGTTACCATACGTGCATGCTAAGGGGCTTGCAAATTCCAACACAAGTATTTCTCAAATTCACAATTACTCAACTAGCATGACTGTAATATCACCATCCTCATGTCTCAAAACATTCATAAAGAATCAAACTTCTCATAGTATTCAATGCACTTTATATGAAAGTTTTTATTATATCCTTCTCTGATGCCCATCATATTAGGACTAATTTTATAACCAAACCAAATTACCATGATGTTTAAGACTCTCAAAGTAATATAAGTGAAGCATGAGAGTTCATCTATTTCTTCAAAATAAAATCACCACCGTGCTCTAAAAAGATATAAGTGAAGCACTAGAGCAAATGACAAACTACTCCGAAAGATATAAGTGAAGATCAATGAGTAGTCGAATAATTATGCAACTATGTGAAGACTATCTAACATTTAAGAATTTCAGATCTTGGGATATTATTCGAACAGCAAGCAAAACAAAATAAAACAAAATGACGCTCCAAGCAAAACACATATCATGTGCTGAATAAAAATATAGCTCCAAGTAAAGTTACCGATGAATGAAGATGAAAGAGGGGATGCCATCCGGGGCATCCCCAAGCTTAGGCTCTTGGTTGTCATTGAATATTACCTTGGGGTGCCTTGGGCATCCCCAAGCTTAGACTCTTGCCACTCCTTATTCCATAGTCCATCGAATCTTTACCCAAAACTTGAAAACTTCACAACACAAAACTTAACAGAAAACTCGTAAGCTCCGCCAGTATAAGAAAATAAATCACCACTTAGGTACTGTTATGAACTCATTCTAAATTCATATTGGTGTAATACCTACTGCATTCCAACTTCTCTATGGTTCATACCCTCCGATACTCATAGATTCATCAAAATAAGAAAACAACACATAGAAAACAGAATCTATCAGAACCAGAACAGTCTCTAGTAATCTGTAACTCTCGAGTACTTCTGTAACTCCAAAAATCCTACCAAATGAGGAAAAGATGATAAATTTCTGTACCAATTCAGAGCAAAAAGAATCAGATCAAAATCACATTTATGAGAATTATCAAAAGTAATTTACTTGGCGCAAAAGTTTCCGATTTTCAGCAGGATCAACACAATTATCACCGTAAGCTATCCTAAAGGTCTTACTTGGCACTTTATTGAAACAAAAGCTATAAAACATGATTACTACAGTAGCATAATCATGTGGACACACAAAAACAGTAAGGGTAAATATTGGGTTGTCTCCCAACAAATGCTTTTCTTTAATGCCTTTCTAGCTAGGCATGATGATGACAATGATGCTCACACAAAAGATAAGAATTGAAACATAACGGGAGCATCATGAAGCATATGACTAGCACATTTAAGCCTAACCCAATTCCTATGCATAGGGATTTTGTGAGCAAACAACTTATGGGAACAAGAATCAACTAGCATAGGAAGGTAAAACAAGCATAGCTTCAAGATTTTCAGCACATAGAGAGGAAACTTGATATTATTGCAATTCCTACAAGCATATGTTCCTCCCTCATAATAATTTTCAGTAGCATCATGAATTCAACAATATAACCATCACATAAAGCATTATTTTAATGATGCACAAGCATATAAATTTTACTACTCTCCACATAAGCAAACTTCTTCTCATGAATAGTAGTGGGAGCAAACTCAACAAAATAACTATCATGTGAAGCATAATCCAATTGAAAATTAAAACCATGATGACAAGTTTCATGGTTATGTTTATTCTTTATGGCATACATATCATCACAATAATCATCATAAATAGGAGGCATGCTTTCATCATAATAAATTTGCTCATCAAAACTTGGGGGACAAAAAAATATCATATTCATCAAACATAGCATCCCCAAGCTTGTGGATTTGCATATCGTTAGCATCATGGGTATTCAAAGAATTCATACTAACAACATTGCAATCATGCTCATCATTCACATATTTTATGCCAAACATTCTATGTAATTCTTCTTCTAGTACTTGAGCACAATTTTCGGAATCCTTATTTCCACGGAAGACATTAAAAAGATGAAGCATATGAGGCACCCTCAATTCCATTTTTTTTGTAATTTTATTTTATAGACTAAACTAGTGATAAAACAAGAAACAAAAAGATTCAGTTGCAAGATCTAAAGATATACCTTCAATCACTCACCTCCCCGGCAATGGCGCCAGAAAAGAGCTTGATGTCTACTACACAACCTTCTTCTTGTACACGTTGTTGGGCCTCCAAGTGAAGAGGTTTGTAGGACAGTAGAAAATTTCCCTCAAGTGTATGACCGAAGGTTTATCAATCCGTGGGAGGCGTAGGATGAAGATGGTCTCTCTCATACAACCCTACAACCAAATAACAAAGAGTCTCTTGTGTCCCCAACACACCCAATACAATGGTAAATTGTATAGGTGCACTAGTTCAGCGAAGAGATGGTGATACAAGTGCAATATGGAAGGTAGATATAGGTTTTTGTAATATGAAAATAGAAAAATAGCAAGGTAACTAATGACAAAAGTGATCACAAACGGTATTGTAATGCTAGGAAACAAGCCCTAGGGTTCATACTTTCACTAGTGCAAGTTCTCTCGACAATAATAACATAATTGGATCATTAACTATCCCTCAACATGCAACAAAGAGTCACTCCAAAGTCACTAATAGCGGAGAACAAACAAAGATATTATTGTAGGATACGAAACCACCTCAAAGTTATCCTTTCTGATCGATCTATTCAAGAGTCCGTAGTAAAATAACACGAAGCTATTCTTTCCGTTTGATCTATCACAGAGTTCGTACTAGAATAACACCTTAAGACACAAATCAACCAAAACCCTAATGTCACCTAGATACTCCAATGTCACCTCAAGTATCCGTGGGCATGATTATACGATATGCATCACAGAATCTCAGATTCATGTATTCAACCAACACAAAGTACTTCAAAGAGTGCCCAAAAGTTTCTACCAAAGCATCAAGACGAAAATGTGTGCCAACCCCTATGCATAAGTTCACAAGGTCACTGAACCCGCAAGTTGATCACCAAAACATACATCAAGTAGATCACATGAATATCGCATTGTCACCACAGATCAACACATGCAAGACATACATCAAGTGTTCTCAAATCCTTAAAAACTCAATCTGATAAGTTAACTTCAAAGGGAAAACTCAAGCCATTACAAGAGAGTAGAGGGGGAAAAACATCATAAGATCCAACTATAATAGGAAAGCTCGCGATACATCAAGATCGTGCCAAATCACACGAGAGAGAGACATCAAACACATAGCTACTGGTACATACCCTCAGCCCCGAGGGTGAACTACTCCCTCCTTGTCATGGAGAGTGCCGGGATGATGAAGATGGCCACCGGTGAGGGATCCCCTGTCCGGCAGGGTGCCGGAACAGAGTCCCGGTTGGTTTTTGGTGGCTACAGAGGCTTGCGGCAGATTAACTCCCGATCTAGGTTATCTTATGGATGTTTCTGTATTTATAGGAATTTTTGGTGTAGGTCTCACGTTAGGGGGGGGGGTCTCCGAGTCGTCCACGAGATAGGGGGGCGTGCCCAGGGGGGTGGGCATGCCCCCCACCCTCGTGGGCAGCCCGGGACTCTTCTGGCCCAACTCTTTTACTATGGAGGCTTCTTTTGGTCCATAAAAAATCATCAAAAATTGGCACATCAATTGGACTCCGTTTGGTATTCCTTTTCTGTAAAACTCAAAAACAAGGAAAAATAGAAACTGGCACTGGGCTCTAGGTTAATAGGTTAGTCCCAAAAATCATATAAAATAGCATATAAATGCATATAAAACATCCTAGATGGATAATATAATAGCATGGAACAATAAAAAATTATAGATACGTTGGAGACGTATCAATGAACACTACGCTTTCGTTAGGCTCTGGAGCGGGAATGATCTGCTTTTTGGCAGGAAGCCGGTGGACTATGTCCGTGGCTAGGTACACAACTTCTCGGAACTTCGTGATATTCTCCTCTGTAACATAGGATGCCATGCACTTGACCTACGCTCCAGATCCGGACATGGCTAGGAGTGCTTGGTGGCGATGGAATGGATTGAGACTTGGGCGCTAGAGCTCGAACAGCGGATAGGCAGAGGATGGAGAAGGCGTGGGGTAAAAATATGGATCCTTATCTTCTTATAAAGGAAGTGGATGTCAAGCGCCCCCTCAGAAGACTTAAATCTTGCCTATTCCCGAGGAGACGTTTTAACGGCATGGTTGGATTACCCAAACCCCTATTTATGAAAATCCCGTGATAAGGGGACACGATCTCTGCTTTGACAAGACGTGTCAATGGCCATGCCTTGAAATACGAAACGAGGCTGTGAAATGGTTCGGAATGCTAACAATGCCAGGACATAACGCCTCGCCGAAAAAATCGCCTATGGACATGGCCTATTTTATTTCATTTCTGCCCTTACTGTTTAAGCCTGTAATTGTTTAATAAAGCCGGATACAGCTGTTTTGTGTGGAGGACTGCGTTGAAGTACTCGGAGAAGGAACTTGCCTTGCAATGCCGAAGACAATCTCCGCGCCGAAGACATCGTCATTGAAGCCCAGTTCAGGGGCTACTGAGGGAGTCCTGGACTATGGGGTCCTCGAGGAGTCGGCCTATGTGACATGGGCCGGACTGATGGGACATTAAGATACAAGGTAGAAGGACCTCCCCTGTGTCCGGATAGGACTCTCCCTTGCGTGGATGGCAACCTTAGAAATCAGATCATGTACCTTCCTTTCTCTGTAACCGACTCTGTACAACCCTAGATCCTTCTGGTGTCTATATAAACCGGAGGGCTTAGTGCATAGGAGAGAACACAATCATACGGGCTAGACATCTAGGGTTTAGCCATTACGATCTCGAGGTAGATCGACTCTTGTAACCCCTATACTTATCATAGTCATTCAAGCAGGAAGTAGGGTATTACCTCCATCAAGAGGGCCCAAACCTGGGTAAACATCATGTCCCCTGCCTCCTTGTTACCTTCGATCCTTAGATGCACAGTTCGGGACCCCCTACCAGAGATCTGCCGGTCTTGACACCGACAGCGGTGCCCCCCTTCCCTTCTCCCTCTCCCTCTCCTTCCTTTCCCCTCTCTCTCCCTCTTGGTGGAATCCTACTAGGACTAGTAATTGAAGGAAATATGCCCTAGAGGCAATAATAAAGTTATTATTTATTTCCTTATTTCATGATAAATGCTTATTATTCATGCTAGAATTGTATTAACCAGAAACATAATACATGTGTGAATACATAGACAAACATAGTGTCACTAGTATGCCTCTACTTGACTAGCTCGTTAATCGAAGATGGTTACGTTTCCTAACCATAGACATGAGTTGTCATTTGATTAACGGGATCACATCATTAGGAGAATGATGTGATTGACTTGACCCATTCTGTTAGCTTAGCACTTGATCGTTTAGTATGTTGCTATTGCTTTCTTCATGACTTATACATGTTCCTATAACTATGAGATTATGCAACTCCCATTTACCGGAGGAACACTTTGTGTGCTACCAAACGTCTCAACATAACTGGGTGATTATAAAGGTGCTCTATAGGTGTCTCCGAAGGTACTTGTTGGGTTGGCGTATTTCGAGATTAGGATTTGTCACTCCGATTGTCGGAGAGGTATATTTGGGCCATCTCGGTAATGCACATCACTATAAGCCTTGCAAGCAATGTGACTAATGAGTTAGTTGCGGGATGATGTATTACGGAATGAGTAAAGAGACTTACCGGTAACAAGATTGAACTAGGTATTGAGATACCGACGGTCGAACCTCGGGCAAGTAACATACCGATGACAAAGGGAACAAAGTATGTTGTTATGCGGTTTGACCGATAAAGATCTTCGTAGAATATGTAGGAGCCAATATGAGCATCCAGGTTCCGCTATTGGTTATTGACCGGAGACGTGTCTCGGTCATGTCTACATAGTTCTCGAACCCGTAGGGTCCGCACGCTTAAAGTTAGATGACATTTATATTATGAGCTCATGTGTTTTGATGTACTGAAGATAGTTTGGAGTCCCGGATGTGATCACGGACATGACGAAGAGTCTCGAAATGGTCGAGACATGAAGATTGATATATTGGACGACTATATTTCGACACCAGAATGGTTCCGGGGGTTATCGGATATATACTGGAGTACCGGGAGGTTACCGGACCCCTCC